>NW_024104667.1:0-369110 GCF_003945595.2 Pipra filicauda | reverse complement strand
GTTTCTTCTTGGGAGAGGGATAAGGATTGCTTTGTGGCTGTACTGTGTGGTATCTGTTTGATACCAGAGTTTTGAGATGTAACAGAAGCTACTGAAGAACTAGTACCACTTGCAACAGGAACGTACAATAGAAAATTACTGTGTAACCAAAACCTCAATTTAAAGAAACTGGCCAAGGAAAGTAAAGAAACAATGAAGAAGGGGACCAAAGCAGCAAGCTAGGCAAGACCAACTTACTCTATAACGAGATGTATTGTCTTAAAGAAGTTCATAAACCGGTAACTAAGAACTCTGGGGGCTCTAGAGAGAAATGACCACCAGAGACCCTTGCTGAAACCCCTCAGAGACCCTATAAGGATATGTATAAATGCTAATAAGTGTTGGGAAATGTCATGAATATATAACAGGAATGTGGGAAATGAAAATTAATAATCATGTAATGCAAACATATAAGGTGTAGCTGAGATACCTCTAAGTGCATTTTGATGAAATGATTACCAGGGCACTCAGCGTGCTGAAATAATCCAGCACACTGTAATAAATGAATGCCTGCCTCCTAAAATTCACAAATTGAGTCTTAGAGGTTTAGTTTAACTGCTGATTTTAGGCAACAAGCTTATGACATGATAAAAACAAGGGCAGTGAGGCTCATTTGGCATGTGTATTCAGTATTGCTCTCCTACGCTTACCTCAGGTGCAATATTCAGAAGTTCATTGATAATTGTACTCAGTCTGTGGGGGAAACAGGGAGGGATGATTTTCCCCAGTTTTTCACTCCCTTTCCCTCTTTTAGGCATTTTACAACAGCTTTTGAGAATTTTGAATTTCCCTGGATGTTAAGGAAAGCATGTTCTTGTTGCTAAGTCTACCAGGTGTGCTCAGTACAGTCCACACCACATTTAAAGCTACGAAAGAGATTTTTAGGAAGGCCTTTCAGGGAAATGTCCTGAGGGTGGATAGTCTTGAGTGGCATGGAATATGGGAGAAAATTGGCCAGAATTTGGAGGACATCTCTTCTCTAACGGTTTGGAAGTTCACCCCTGAAGTCCTGTAGTTTTTCAGGGATGAACTTTCAAACCATTGGAGCAGAGAATTTTCCCGAACACTGTCTTTTTTTCACCCCATTCCATGCCACTCATGAACTGTCCACTCTTGGGGCAGATCTCTGAATGACCTTCTGTCAGAGGCCGGGTTCGTATCTTACTGGATTGTTTGATTGATGGGTCAAATAAACCGCGTTGTCCGGGGGGGTGGCAAGAGCTAGGCCTAGGCCTGGAGCCAACACAGCTGTGCCCATGAAGAGCACATGGCTCTTAATCTCTCTTTCCTTCCTCCTGGGGGCAACTTAAACACCTATTGTCTGTAATTCACTTAAGTTTGGGTTGGTGTTCTTCTAGTTACTTGCATTAGGTGCAGTGCTTTTGTGCATTGGGTTTTTTGTACTGGGTGTTATAGTAATCTGTTGTAATGCTTTTCCTCGGTTTGCATGTTAGTTCTGTAAAACTGTTTTTTCCGAAGTGCCTATTTTCTCACCAAACTACAAGGAAATCTCTTAGAGAAAAATGTGTAGTTTTTCTCCAGATGTGAACTCAAGGTATTAAAGAACCAAAGACTTTGCAAGGATTCGTGTGGGCAAAATCTCTTGAAGTCTAAAATGAAAGTATACAACCAGTAAAAGCATGGATCTTCTGGACTGGGGTGTAAGACATTCCTAGAAATCTCTGTTCTGACTCTAAACGTGGTCTGGGCCACACTGAGGGGACCTGGCAAGACCTAGCAACAAGACCATGCTTTCCTTAACATCCAAAGAGAATTCAAAATTCTCAAAAGCTGTAACAGGCCTAAAGGAGGAAAAGCGAGTGAAAGGCTAGGGCAAATCATCCTCCCATGTTCCCCCACAGGCTGGATACAACTGTTAATGTATTCCCAGAGGTAGCAGCTGAAGTCAGGACAGGAGAACAACACTGAATACACATCCCAAATGACTCTTATTGCCCTTGATGTTATAATGTCATAAACTGATATCACACAGTACAGCAACAAAGAAATCCTGATTCCCCTCTCTGCTCTGAAAAAGAGCACCCTAATGGGCACACAGTACATATATGGAAACATGTACAGGGTTAGGTACCACACCCACATGAACAGACTGAGTAACATTGTAACCAGGGGGCTCTTTACCTAATCCATAAATGATTACATCAAAATTGTTTCCAACCTGCTCTGAGCAGATCTGTTATTATCTCAGACCTTTGTGCCTCACATTGATCTCCAATTAAAAGCTCTCATGATTCAACCCTATGCAGCCACTCCCCACCCTCCACCCCCACCTCCTCCAGTGAGAGAGAGAGAAAAGGCAGAGATTAGAGGTTGTCTTTTTTGAACAGTGGAGACCAGAACTAAATGCAATACTCCAGATGTGTCTTCACTAGGGCTGAGTAGAAAGGGAGGACCACCTCCATGAACCTGCTGGCCACACTATTCCTGATGCACCCCAGGATCCCATTGGCCCTTCTGACTGCAAGGGCACGCTGCCAGCTCATGGTCAATTTGTCACCCACCAGCGCTCTGAGGTCCTTCTATACAGTGCATTCCAGCAAGTCACCCAACCTGTACTTGGTGTTATTCCTCCCGAGGTGCAGTGCTCTACACTTGCCTTTGTTGAACTTCATTAAGTTTCTCTCTGCCCATTAAGGACCTGTGGAATGGCAGCACAGCCTTCGGGTATATCAGCCACTCCCCCTAGTTTCATATCATCAGCAAACTTGCTTAGGATGCATTCTACCCCTTTGCCCAGGTCACTGATGAATGAGTTAAATAAGACTGAACCCAGTATTGACCCCTAGGGAACGGCATTGACTACAGGCCTGCAATGGTATTCTATTCTACTGATCATGACCCTCTGAGCTCTGCCATTCAGCCAGTTCTTGATCCACCTCTCTGTCCATTGATCATTGGATTTCCATGAGCTTACTTACGAGGATATTATGGGAGACAGTGTAAAAAGCCTTGCTGAAGTCAAGGTAGATAATATCCACTGCTTTCCCCTTGTCAACCTATCCTACCATGCCAGATGGTCTATACTCTCCACTGGTATAAACCAGCTGGCAATTTAACCTGTATCTGTTGTCAGCAAGAGATCAGAATATCAAGTGATTTCCAGAGCTGCATGTTTCTATTTAGTATGAAAATAAAAGCCTCTGGCAACAGTAGAGAGAGTCTTCAGTTTGCAAGAAAATGGGTACTTTAGAAGATGCCTGACTTACTTAAAAGAGAGTAATAGGCAGCTTCTCAAACTTCTTAGTAGGATATTTTTTTGACACCATACTTTGTGCATTTTTGTCATGCATTGCCAACATGCCATATGCTTACAACACATGGTAAAAGCATGGGTAAGAAAATGTGATTGTGACATGTAAAGACAATTCTGGATCTGTAATACTTCTGAGCTAAAATTTGCTTGTGCATTTGTTATATAAGTTTAAAGCATTTTTTTTATCAAGCTCTTCAGATGTGGAAGGAAATGCTAGCATACCTCCAACCTAGCAGATTCCGTAGAAAGAGAATAAAGAGGATCAAGTGGTTAGCAGCCAGGGTTTCAAGGCTGTAGTCCGCAGTCTGCTGATGATTCTCAGAAGTTAAGGCTCTTCATTTGAGTGTCCTGTGTCAATTTACTACTCTGGAAAAGCAGATTTAACAGATTGTTTGTAAAGTGTTTAAAAATTACATGCACATACCAAAGAACTGAAGTGCTGTATTTTATGATTTAATAGCTTAGTTCTTCTGGTTTTGTATATGTGAAGACTAGTAGCTCTTATCTCAAAGA
The DNA here is from genome assembly GCF_003945595.2 of Pipra filicauda. Lineage (NCBI taxonomy): Eukaryota > Metazoa > Chordata > Aves > Passeriformes > Pipridae > Pipra > Pipra filicauda. The sequence continues at coordinate 365,284 of NW_024104667.1, read as the reverse complement.
GTTTATACAATGAAGATATAATATAAAAAATGATTGGGAGAGAAAATAAGCTAATGTGAGATAAAAAAGATCTACCTAAGGTAAATCAGTGACAGATTTGTAATAAAATCCAGGCTTCCTGCCATTTGAGACTTTAACCTACTGACTCAGTTAGGAAGATAGGCTCCATCCCTGATTGGGCAAAGAGAGAAGCTCTTTCATGTGATATTTAGTGAAAGAATATAGCTAGGAGGCCTGAGTCAGGCCAGTCTTACATGTAAAAGTGGACAATGAGACTTGGAAATTATTTAAATAGCTGACTGAAGAACATTTTATTACTTATTCCCATGAAGAACAGCATGAATGCAAGATGACCTGCCACCAAATGATATACAGACTTCTCAGAGATGATGCATATGATACAGCTTTTATCAGAGACACTCAGGCAGAAGACACTGCAAACCCAGTGTTAGTCTGTTCCTTGTCTCTTCCTTTGCCTCCCTTGTCTCAGTAGGCCACTGGGCTCTTCACGAACTAAGAGAAGAGAGGAAGTTTATCATCCCTTCAAACTTTAAAACTCAAGCTGTCCCTCGGATCCGACATATTTGATTTAGTTCATTCATCTAACAGCAGAAAACAGAGCCAAGGCCAACATACAATTTTGTTCATTTACTGTGCCCCCAGAGGGTTCATAATAGAGTTTACTGATACCTTGTTGGCAATAATGGTAAAATGCTTCAGACTTTTCCCTCCAGAGATTTCAGCATTCATCTTGACAGGAGTATAGATACAAAAAAAAAAAAAAAAAAAAAAAAAAAAAAAAAAAAAAGAACTGTCTTCACTATTTGCATTCCTGAGGCTTAAGCCATTTTCTCACATGAAGTTTCAGGACTTGCTTAAAGACACTGTACTGCAAACATCAAATATATGAATCTGCTCCTCCCTGACTGATGAGAAGGAAGATTTTGAAGAATTGGTGCTGCTCACAGCCAAAACCCTCAATGCCTGTGTCCAGGAAAGGGTGTGTCCCATCCTCCTTCGAAATGTGGAAATGCAACCCACATTGAAGAAACTCATTCTGGGTATGTTAATCCCAGCTCCAGGTTCTTCCTGCAGGATGCCTTCCAAAAACAGTGGAAGGTGCACCTTTGTCGCACATAACATGATTTTTCTCCCTACAGAATATCCATATGCAGATATTAGCAAAACGTAAGGCAAAAAAAGCTCAACTAACAGACATGTACAGGTGACAAGTAAAGCCCTCGGTACATGTGGCCTTGCATTTTCTTCTCTGGTGACTCAGTACCTTAGAACAGTGTTGGCTGAAGTGATGTTTGAGAAGATGCACGTCTTATTAATGTTTGTAAAGTTTTCTTGGAAAGGTTTCACATGACTTCATTTTTCAGTATTGATTTTTAACATTTCTGCTTGACATCTGTATGTGTTGGTCAGTCCTTACTAAACCCCGTTTCTGCCTCTTTTAACTGAGCACAGCATACATATATAATGAAGTCCTGTATACAGGAAACCACCAACAAGGCACAACATGGGAACATATATGGATAACAGAGGCATTGTGTGGATTCTAGGCAGTCTCCATGCCAGGTGACTTGGTGAGGAGCAAATCTATTCTCAGTTCTTGATCCCTTTCTATTGAAGGTGCTCAGTTGTTATCCTTTTATTTCTAAAGAAACCATTTACATCATCAGAAAGGAGACTGTAGTAGCAGCTTTGTGTTTGGATCCCCTGGGAGCTCATTTAAGTATAAACCTCATCTGTGCAGAGCTGACAACATGATGGTGGTGAAAATGATTAAAGAGAGATTGAGAACTCAGTTAACCCCAAAGCTATGCAACCTGATACAATTATTGACACACCTGATAGAGCAAGAGCTGGGAGGAGGTTGAAAAAAAGGGCATGAAGCTCCAGGGCCTGACCTTATCTCTTATTGTTTTGTGGTGAGCACACCCAAACCTGCAGTGTGCTCATCTCCTTGAAAAAAGAAATTCTACCTCTGCTCTAGGCACCTGGGTCTTGGAGTTATAGGTTTGCCTAAAATTTCCAGAAGAGTGAGTTTCAAAAGGGTCATCAAAAGGGAAGACTTAAAACAAGGTAAAGGGGTTTTTTGGTGGTGGTGAGTTTTTCATGGGTTTTTTTGTTGCTTTTATTTTTTTCTTTTGTTTTATTTTTTTTATAAGTAATTGAAAATGGACTATCATGATATTAGTTAACATGCAAATTTAACAACAAACGAGCTATTTGGGGCACTATTACATTAGAACAAATTGGGCATATAGTTGCTGATTAAATCTGAGGCGGACTTACTCTGAATCTTAGATCTTAACAGAGAAATTTCAGGGTTGTTTTAGACTCTGAACACATAAGGCTAAAATCAATTTTTGGTCTTCAGCACTGGTGCTAGGTCCAGTCCTGTCTATGCAGGTATTATCTTAATACATTTCCTGGCCTTAAATGGCAGTAGTAGCATCATGAGCCTAACCAAAATGAATCCCTAAAAGTGACAGTGAGCCTCTCAGTCCTCTGCAATAGCAGTGGCAACCTGCACCTGGCTGTGATGTAACTTTCTAGGATTATGTCCCCCAGATCACCATGGAAGTGCTGGAGAATTTTGCTCTTTCATTTTGCTGTCAGATTCAAATCTGGATCCCTCCTGCTCTCAAGGTTTTTGAACCTTGAATTTTAATTTTGATGGATTGATCACCAACCACCCTTTGCACACAGTTGTTTCCATCTATTTCTGGACATATTGGCTGTGCTGGAATAGCAAATGACAGGAAAAGGTATTATCTTAAATGAGCTACATGAAGCAGATTTCTGTCCGTGTCCCCTCGGCATTTCTTGATAACAACACTGTCAACAGATCTAAACATTGTCAAGACGTGTGAAAAGAAGCTAAGTTTATGCCTGTGACTAGAACTTTCCAGAGAATGGGTTTCAAAAAGTTTTCGTGTTTTTATTCTTTTCAACAAGCAGGCAAAATTTCCATAGAAAGCAGATATTTTTTGTAAAAATTTAATTTTAGTCAGAACACCAACTTTCTGTTGGAAGAGTTTTCCCAAAAATGTTAACAGGTTTTTCTTGGTGATAAAGTGGTTTTAACATTTCATTACATAAATTAGCATGTCTGCTAATGGAAGATAGTTCAGTTTAAACTTTTAAGAATTCTAGTGGATGACTGTGACCATGTTTTAACTAATACTTTGAATTTTTTTACAATGCTGATGACTCAGCCCTCAGCATGTGGTCTGTGCAGTAAATACTTAGGGTAGGTCAATGAGAGAACAACTTTGTGTATAAGGCTAAAAGAAGCTTTTACTTGAAGGACAAAGTTATTCTCTGCATGAGCTTGTAATGCTTTTGCGTAAAGATGAAGTACCACCACAGAGTTCAACATCTTTGACGCTAACATAAATCTCTTACCCTAGTTTCCCCAACAAAAAATTTCCCCAGCAGTCTATGTGTGCAATAAAAAAGCAAAGGGAAAACGCCATACACAATTGTCCTCTTGGGGAGAGGAAGAAAGAGCAAATGTATGACATATGTCACTTTCTGCTGTACTGGAAGGTGCTCTGATACTGTAGTGATGAAGACAATGCAAGAGATTGAATAGAAGTACTCTTTTGCTAATTGTCAATTTTTTATTGCTCTTTTTCTGGGATTATATCAAAAAGAGATATATGGATCTCTGAATATAGTTCTCCAAGAAAAGCTTTTACGTAATTAAACAATAGGCAACAATGTGTAGGTGCATACCACTGAAATTCTCAGCTTCTCTTTGTAGATAAAGTATTATTGCTAACCTGGGAAAAGCAATTATTTATGTGTGCTTCTATACGTTTTCTATTACATTAACCACATTTCACCTCATATACATTTGGCATCTATATGCATTTTTTTAGTGCATACGTTTCTGTGCATCTGGGGGTCAAAGAAGTTTTGAGCTTTTCTGCTTGTTGATTCATTCCAAATTGTGGGCTTGATCCAATATTTAAGCAATGAATGTCAAATTTCAGGGAACGAGTGGTTTCTTCTCACACAATTACTTTCATATGCAGAAACTTCCCTTCCTGTGACTTAACTAAGGATAACTTAGCCTGCACCTCTGCTCTGGTGTCCTAGATTTGCTGCTTGATCAAATGCTTCTGAGCAGCCCCGGCAATGGTATCGGGGAAGAGGAGTTGCTCTTGCCTGCAGGCAAGAGAAAGGAAAGTAATTAAAGGCTTGTTTTACCTTGTAGTGAGCGTAATATATTTGATAAGAATAGTTTTGGTGGACCAAATCACAAATACCAGGGTGCTGAATTCAGGTTGTGCTAAGCTTTAGTGAAACTCCGAACATGTTACATTTTATCTCTGAATTCAGAAAGGCCTCCTGGGCACTTCTCCATCAAAGAACTCAATAGTTCATTTTCAAGAGGAAGGGTGAGTTTGAGGTCCATTAAACACAGTGAAATTTCCTAATGTATCACAATTACAAAACCACCTGTACTAGGCAGACTAACTTTTTTGCTGAGTCAGTGGATTAGAGTCTTAAAGTCAATGCGCTTATGTTCATTCATAAATCACTTTAATAAATAAGCAACATCCCAAATTGCAATTTACTATCTTTAGATAGTTTGATAATTGCAAAATTCTTTGCAGTATTTATATGAGGAAACTGGCAATTCATAAATGTTAAATTATACTAGTTCTGCCTATTGCATATTTACATATTTGCATATTTCTGCCTATTTGCCAATTGCATAAAATTACTGAACTAAATCTTGCAGTAACATAACTTAAGCTACAGCAAATTCTGAAATATAGCTATCCTGTGCAATGCAGCTTTACATAAACTTATTTCAAACACTGTTATGCTGTGAAGAGATGCTACCACCTGTTATGTAGAACGGATACAGCCATGTCACAACTGCAGTGCACTGGGGTATTTGCTCTGCTCCTCAGAGTTGTTGAAGACTTTCTAACTAGTTTTTTCCCAATGGGTTCATATATTTAGGAAAACTGTTTTTTGTGCTTGGTGTTGGACAACTACCTTGTCTTAGTTGTTTTATAAAATATGCTCCTGTGCTTATGTACTTAATTATTCCCTGGGACTATCTTTTTATTTTTATATAATTGTTTAATTTTTCAGGCTGAATTCAAAATAACTGCTGTCTTTTTATTTTTTTTTAAATGTTGTTGTCATTGTTTTGGTTTAGTTTTTTTCTTGAATGTTTAATCAGTGAATACAGAAGAAGAGCCCAGAATTGTGATTTTGCAGCAATTCCAAGTTCAAGGTCTTTACGCCAGAGGAAAAAAAATTATAATCCAAATCCTAATGATGAAAGACCTGGATCAGCTGTTTTGGTATTCTCTAGCAGTTCATCTTTATTGATGTACATTTATGAAGCCACCTTCATTTCAGAACAGAACATTTATATTGTGTCTTATTGGAATCCAAACTACACCCCTCCTCCCCTGAAAAACAGAGGTGATGTCTTTCTGTTTCTGGTATTCCTTTCCATGGAATTTTCTTCTGACCCTTTCCACACTTTTGAAGCTCTGAGTTCCCTTGATAATAAAAGGAAACAGAACAGGTTTTTTTCTTTTTCAATTTGGCTTTTTTTCTGGCTTGAATGTGGCATCCAGATACACCAGCAAAAAGCAGCACAGCCAGGCTGAGGTGATCAAGTCAGAATGTCAGCATATGGATTCCTCAAGCAATCTGGTATGAAACTCTATTATTAAGCTAGAAAACTATGCAGGGCACTTGACCCATCAATGATATGTTGCACAGAGATTGCTCCCTGGGATTGATTATCATGATCATCTTGAATTTCCTGCAGTGGTTACAGGCTGAGTTGGTAATTGCAGAAGTATTTTGTCCCCTCCCATGAGCTCCTTGTCATGGTAGCAATGCTTTGAAGGTACTGTATTTGAATGCCGATTTTTTTTCTTCTTTTGAACATAAAAAAATTTAAGTTGCAGTCTCATTTCTTGAATACAATCAGACAGTGAAATGGTCAGGCAGGCATTTATTAGCATTTTGCTTTTTCAGCCACTTACTAATTGTTGTGTAGATGAAGTATTTCAGGATGAGAAAGTTACCGTAGTTTTTTAGCAAGTACCTCAGGCAATTTGCTGACATATATCAGTGCACTTGTCAAATGCTTTGACACAGATGTCTAGTTTTGACAACCACAGAATTTGAATATCCTACCCTCTACATATCTATTCATAGAGTCAGTTCAGATCTGGTGTAGGTGGGTGAAATTTCATTGACTTCAACTATGAGGCAGCCGCCTGTACTCAAGCTGAATTTAGGTTTAAAGAAGTGTGCCCAAGAACAGACTGGAGAGCACTCAAAATGTTGCTGTCTCTGCCTGTGTGGGAGGATGTGTCACAGGTGTTCCTGGGCCACCAAGGCCAGCCATGGCAGTGTTGGATGACCTGGCCTCACCCTTCCCCTTCTCTGCAGGAAGGTAATTTGGAGTCAGAGACACCCCTTGGTGATGGGGTGGTCTTGTTTCCACTCATGGTCTAATGCAAATCCTTACCCTCTGACTGTCACATTGCTTCCCCAGTTAAAGGCTTGGAATTTGGGACTCTGTGTTTCCCCTTGTAGAGAGTTTCTTTGGCCTCTGTGAATATCCCAAGTATGAAAATCACTCTTCATTCTCCTTCCAACCAGTTATTCTGACTTCCTGCAGCTACAGGTTTCCAGGATTATTAATCATTACTTTAACTTACTTAACTGACCTTCTTGCTAGTTTCAGAGTAGGCATTGAGAGGGAGGGTATCTTTTCCACCCTTCAAAGAACAGCACCCCCAAAAACTGTCACTGTGATGGAGGTCTAGGCTGGGGGCACAGACGCTCTTTATCACCTCAATTGGCCCCAGTCACTTTGGGTACCCACTAGAATACACAGCTTCCACTCTGCTGCCCCCAAACCCTTCCATTGCAGAGTTTCACATTGCAGAGAGCACAGCAAGGAAATTCATGGCAACAGGATCAGCCTTAATGTACCTGCTAATATCCCATAGGTCCTTGGAGGCTGATACTGCCTCTGCAGCTGTCATTCCCCCACCCAGTGATCCCCACACTATGAAATACATTAGTGTGACTGGAAGGGAGAGGGTGGGCATGGGTCTTTGGCACTGCTGATGATTTGTTCTGGTCTGACCCAATCCAGAACTGTCAGGTTCTCTTCCTGTCTGTTGGGTATGAGGACTCTAGTGAATGCATTGCAATCTGGAGCAAAAACCCAGCATTAACATGTTAATATTCCCAGACATTAGGATTTGCTAAAGATAGGACTGTTTTTATCAGTGCTATGAGAGAAGAATAAAACCCTCGTTGTTGATGTTTGTTTGTCTCCAAATAGAAACACAACTGCCATGGTTTGTTTGGGATTGTCACTGCATATAATGTCTAGATTTGATTTTTCTCAAGATGGTTGTGGAGTGAAACCCAGTGGATTGACACAATGTCTTTGCTTGTAAATCATTGTACTGAGCTGCTTTGCTGCTATCGGAAATAGTCACAAAATACAGTGCTACGTGACACACATCATCCTTTGGTTTGAAGAACACTGTTAGTTTTATGCCCTCCTTTCACATAAATGCCCTCACTTGCACCTTAACAAGCCCCCAAACATTGGTTACCAAACGATCGTATTATATCAACCCCCCCCTTTTGCTCCCTTGCTATAAAATTGAACAACAAGGAGGGAGAGAATTTGGCCTTGTTCCAAAACATTACTAGATGCATCTGCATTTGGCTCTGTGCCCTAAGATATAATATTCAAATGTGAGTAGTCCTTAATTTTTGTTTAAATAATCCTTTTTACTATTTTTTTCTGGGGTATCTGCAGTGCTTGCAAAATGTTTTCCCCTCCTGTTGTCAGATTTTTATTTTTATTAAATGTAATTTCTATCTCTCTTTCCCCATGGAATTCAAAAGAGATGAAACGTAGTGGGACTGTTTAGAAATTAAATGGACCCCCTTAGAAACTGCTCTTTCAGAGCCACTTAATATTTAATAAAGAATGATTCATCTCTGTAGTTTTCTTTAAGCATCTTACAAAGTATGGTGGGAAAACTTATTTCTCTGATTTAATTTTTTTTATTACCTATGAAATCTTAGGGTTCTTCTACTCAAACACCTTTAGCTGATACTGCTGCTGGTTAATAACTGTATGCGTTCTATGGACAGAGAGGGTTTGGTACATACACATTGTCAGGGTGGACCTGCTCTGACTACAATGGGATTTGGGTCAAACTGGAGTAGACCCTTGCTTGCAATAGAACTGTACATAAATCCTTAGTGCATGAAGCTTCCTGTGATTAAAGAAGGACAGAACTTTAAGTGGCATAGTGCAAAATTACCTGCAAATATAGTCTTGTCTTATACTTTTCCATTTATGCTGCCCTAAATTCAGAGACATGAAGGAAGAAGCAGGTCAATGGAGGGTGTGACCTTCAGCTGAGAAAATATTTGCTGTATTGTCAGTGCTTTAGTTGCTGTTATTAGTACCGATAATCTTAGCAACAGTACCAATTAATTCGATGTAATATGGTTAAAGGGAAACACAATTGACAATACGTGTATTTAGTAAATGGGAGTATCAGTATGTATAAAGCATCACCAACATGTTAAATCTTAGTATTTCATAAGACAACAGAGCATGGGAATTGCTTTGAGACAGCAAGCTGAAGAAAACATTTCCTTTATAAATGAAATGTGTTTTAGTGTTATAAACCTCAGTAGGCAATTCACTCATTGGGGATAATAATTCAAAATCTGCTCTGCTTTGGTAACAAGCTGAAAGAGAGACAGAGTGCCATTTCCAAAGACATTAGGGGTTTTCTTAGTCCTTAGGAACAAGTTATTTTAGCTTTATGGGTTTTTTTTGATTTAAAAATGCTGTCTTCTGTCTGGAGAGTAGTCCTAAAAGGCTACATTTGTTAATATTTTCCCAATTTACATGAACAATTATGTAAATATTTACAAATAAAGGGACTTAAAATACATACTACACGGTGGATGAATTAAGAGTCTTCCTTAGCCATTTGATCCAACAACTTTGAGAAAGGTATTTAAACCAGGTGTGGTGAGTAATTGTAAATCAAGTGCTTCAGTCAATGAAGCAGCTAACAGAACAAGTTTATCCTTTTTATCAAAGTATTTCCTGAGACTGAATTGCTCCCTGTCTCTTATCAGACTATTTTTACAGCTCTCTTACAGTACTGAATGGGAGATTTGTAGCTTGTTGTCAGGGCTGGCAAGGTGGATTACTAGCATGCTGAAGCAGAAGAGGCTTAGGTATTATTTGGTGAATGTGAACACTGGAGTCGCTGTCAGTAAATGGTGATCTCCAAGAGGTAACAAGGTGCAAAAAAATTCACCTTGTCCTTTATAAGGGATGAGCTTTTACTGAAACTGACTCTGAAAAATCACCTGTCCCTGTCATGGCATTTTCTTACTCCTCTTTTCTTCCTGTCTCCTGTACAAGACTTTTTCTCCCCCCCATCCCCCACTATAATTGTAAATAAGATTCAAATCTGGGAGATACATCCACAGCCACTATATATCATATTCAGCATTTGAAAACAATGTGATGATGCAGAGTCCTGAGAGAAACTATTTAAAAACCTTTCTGTAAACTCTGGTCTTGGTTCCTATGTAGGTTGTAGTTGACCAACACTGGGAGGAGACCCAGCAAAACCAAGTAATGCTATTAAAACATTCTGGGCATAATAGCATATCCCCTGTTCCTCTTACTATTTTCAAAAATGTTCTAGTACCAGAAGGAGCTTTGTGTAAAGGTACCAGGAAGTTGACTCTTACCTTTATGAAGTGGTATAATGAAGGTCACTTAGAAATTAGACCTTACAAAAAAGTAAATGTTAGAAGTTGTTGATAAGGCCATAAATATTGCCTCTTTCAAGAAAGTTGCTGAACCTAGTGATGAGAGAAAAAAAAAGCAAAGGTGCACATCTGCATGAAACAAAACAGTTGTATAGTTATCTAAGTTAGAAGGGGGAAACTGTGTGTTTCTCCTAATCTGATGTTCTTTCTTTCCCAAGTTCATTTTACTAAAAGATCTCATAGATATTTGTTCCTATTGAATTTATTCCTTATATATTTTATATCTGTCATGGTGACTTCCAGAAACGAACTATCAAAAGCATGACCTATTTCTTCATATCAAGTAAAGATTTTTACTTTTTTTACTCTCCCTTAACCACTAGCGATGAGGTTACTAGAATGTAGCATTAAAATAATATCACACCTCTTAAAAACAAGACAGTGGAGGCAGACCTAATTTATATATACTGCTGTTAAGTTACAGCGCAGCACCAATGAGGCATGCTGACATTTTGTTCAACTGATAGCTGCAGAGCACAATGGCTGCACTGTTAGATGCTGATGTCAGTGTCAGAAATAATAAAGATCGGAAAAAGGGATACTAGGTATGATTTGGCGCCAGGAGGCTCTACAGGAGGCTGTAGCTGCACGATGGGTATTAGCATATGAGGTAGCCCTTCAGCTACATGAAGCTTCCTTTCTCACCAACTATGCGTCTCCTGTGGAAAAACATGTCAAAATGACAGAGTAATGAGGGTGCTATATCAGTTGTTTATAGCAAGAAACCCTGAAACTAAACCGAAGCAGAGATGTCTGTGAGAGCTGAGCCTCTGGGCAGGGAGGTAGATTAAGTACCTCTTGTTGCTGGCTCCTGAAAGTCACAATGTGGATATGGAGGTCTAGTGCCACTGCAACTGCATGCTTCTGTTTGAGTCATTGGGTTGTTGAGCAACTGCTGATGTGCATTGTGTCCATATTGATCAGTCGGTGTTATTTTTAAGTTTGACAATGTGCTGGTTTAAAAGTTAACCAGCAGGGGAAATGAACTCAACTCAAAAGAGGGATTATAAGTCAGAATAACAATTTAATAAAATAATACAATAAGTACAATTATACAGACAAGCAATTGATCTTAACCCACAAAACCCAAATGTATAACCCAGCACCCTGGGGCATGAACAAAGTGGTGTTCCTTGGGTCCCCCCTCCCCCAGTCCAAAGTAAAGGGAGAGGGGAAAAACCTGCTGGTGGGAGAGCTGTTGCAGTCTGGTCAAAAATGGTGATTGCAGTCTAGTTGAGGGTGGTGGTCTCAGTCTGGTTGAGAGCGGTGAGCTGCAGTCTGGTTGAGAGTGGTGAGCTGCAGTCTTCCTCTGGATCCCACGAGTGGTAAAAAGGTTCCAAAACTCCAAGTTTATATATTCTCCAGTTCAGGCAGGAATGCTCAGTCCTTCCCTCAGAGCGGGGAATTCCCTAAAAGGGTGTGAGGACAGGAATATCTTCCTATCTGGCAGGCCTCTTAACACCTAGTTTATAGCCTGAGGAGTCAGGCTGCTCTGGGCAGAGGGTGTAAATGCTCTATTGATAACAGTTTCTGGGAAATGGCATGGAAGGCTATAGAATACACATTTTTGGGTTACACCCATCCAGTGATGAATTGGTCCCAGCTGTTCTAACTAGGACAGACAACAAGACCACGGTGGGGAACTGTGACTTGTGAGTCTCTGCCATGACAGTGTTGGATGCAGTGACTATGTTACACGGAGGCTCACATTTCCCTGTGCTGGCTGGCTGCCACTCTGATACGGTAAGGAGCTGCTTAGCTTTGAGTAATTTCTGAACAGCATAAGTATCATGCAAGTTCTCCATACTCATTATCAATAAGAGCAGAGGTCTGAAATGTGTATCATTGTGCTTCAGTGCAGATGATTTCTTTTCTGCTTGATTTTATCATGTGTCTCTTGCCCAGCTGCTCTCTGGGTCTTTCCCACAGCACCTTCTCCATCCCACCTCCCATGCAGTTCCCTATGGCAATAGCTATGATGAAACTCCTTTCAGCTGCCCCCTCCACAACAGTCAAACTCTTGTGAAAGCAACTCAAAATACTTTCAGGAGATATTTGAGTGACTGCATTATGGATGTCATGGATCACATATGCATGTCTTTTCAGTGGATTCTGCTATCTACTGCTAATTATAGGTTACAGATTTTCTCAGAAACAAATTAACTCTTTCTATTCAACACTTGTGCAGTGTTGACTTCACCTTTTCTGCCTCATCATTGCTGAGAGGAAGATACAATCTTTCAGCTGAATACCTTGGCAGGGTTTTTTTCTGGAAATGGTTTAGGTCTGTCTCACGACAAACCTTTTGTGTCCATTTTTCCATACCTTTAACTTTTGTTTTCTCATTAAAGCCTCTCTCATGTCCTAAGAGAGTGTTTTTTTTTTTTTCTTCACTTTTCCATGGGAAGGAAGGAGTCTTTACTGAACTACTTCCTTTTTTTTTGGTGATTTGCTTCCCCTAAAGCCATTGAAGCCATTTCTTTCTGTCCTTGCCCGGTGAAATCCTGAGAGGCTTTATGGACTACAGCAAATGCTACTTTCTATCTGAAATCCCTCAGCAGTTTTAAGGCAGCTCTTGAGTAGCAAAAGAAGCAATGCTTAATCCTTACAAAATAGCTTTTTGCTTTTGGATTCCTATTCCAAAATTTCAGTTAAAGACAAAGATGGAAAGTTAATTGTCAAACACATATATAATATATCAGCCATAAAATTAGGTTAATATAACAGAAATTATGCTTTATGAGTTAAAAAAATCTAAAAAGCCATTTACTTGTCAGTAACAGCTTTAAAAAGTAAATCCTACTGAGAAATTTTAAAATTGTTACAAAAAATCTGATATTTGTTCTAGGAGATTCCAAGAGCTTGCTTTAAAGGCTCTTTCTGTCCAATTTCCTCCATTGGCCTGTATCAGGTTACAGATCTGTGTCACATTTTTTCTCCCATTGTCCAACCCTTGCTCTGTGACTGTCAGTCTCCCAGCTTATAGGCAGATGCCTTCACTCTGCTCCATCTGAAGTTCACAGACAAGTGATGCAAGTGGTTTTTTACTTTTTCTACCTCAAAAACCTCCCTAGCTTCCGCCTACCACTAATGAGACCGATATGATGGTAATACGTCAGTGCAAGAACAAGTCCCATAGGCGTGGCAAGGGTCAAGGTGAAAAAGTGATTATTTAGTGCTTTTTCATCTCATAGATGCTTAGTTTTCATTAAAGAGAGAACACACTACAGAAGTGTTGCAAGTTGGTCATTCTTGCAACTCCTGCATAGTGTAAATGCAGGTTAATCTGTGGTTTGTTAATGGAATAGGAATGTATTCAACTCTCTGAATGCAGACCATTATTTTAACTCAGTGAGCTTTTGGGTCTTCAAAAATTGCTCAAAAAAAGGCCCATGTGATTTATAAAAGAAAACAGGATTCTTTTGATATTCTGGATTCCTCAAATAGATGAATTTAAAGGTATCTTCTGTGTTTCTTCTTTTTCCCAGCTCCCCACACAGTAAGGTTTTTGATAAATAAACCTCTGATGATCGGATTATTTCTCTAGATTCTCCTTGTTAGCAGGAATTTTGAAAAGTTAAGAAACAAAATGTTGTAAGGGTTTTCCTCTTTCTTGATAACTTTCTTCTGTATTTCAGCTTTCCAATACCAGTAATTCCAGAAGAGATTTGCATTTGAAAAAGGTAAATTTAATCTGGCACTTCTGCTGTTTTTCCTAAGACCCACTTATCACAACACATGCAGGGATAGAAAGGGGTTACTCCCCTGAAACCTGTCTTAATTTAGTTTAACTATATAGAATATATTTCCTCCTTTGCCTAACACTTGCCCTAGAATGGTGAGTGAGAGGTAATATTGGTCAATGCAAGTTTTCTGTGGTGATCTCAAAGAAGTATGGGAATAGAGTTGAGAAACTGTACTATAGTTGCTAATATACGTATGGAATGTGTGAATGAAGTCTCCTGAAGTATGTTGACAGCTTTGGGGAATTCGTAACTCTTTGTCAAAATGGCCTGGGGTGGGAGGCAGGGAACAGCTAAGATGAATGAACATTCAATTTCTCATTCCTGTTAAGCAGGTAATTTTACACAAATTTCAGGGAGTTTAGGTGCCAGGGCAGAAATGTGAACTCCACATGACACAGAACTAACTGTGTGGCCTCCTGAAGGAGCTTCTGACCAACATGAAGACACAGTAGTTCCAGTCCCCACAGGAGAGGACTCTTATCATGGTGGGAACTGATTCTGAGATCTCTCATCTGTATAAAATGACCACACAACCATTTGTCAAAACAGAGTTAACAAAATGCTATTTTTAACATATGCAGTAGTAAAATGCTTGATTGGGTTGAACTGGGGTTCTGGCTTGGAGTGTACACTGGACCCAGTCTTGTCATCGGGATCTGATTTTAAAACTTTTGTTTGTTTTTTTAACAACCATATGGAAAGCCCTGGTTACACGGTTTCTATCTGTTCTAGTACCTTTTATTGTATTTGCCTGTGAGCAACAAGTCAAGTGCAAGACAGTTAAATACCTCTATATGGGATCTCATTCATTTTAAAATATCCTTTGGTTCAGTAACTTGATCATGAGAATAGTGTGTGCATGTTTTCTGCATGCAGTTTTGTTTCTTGCTAGTTTCTGTATCGTGTACATTATGCTAAAATCCTTTTTTATAAGAAATACTCTTATAAGCTCAGCCTGCCACCTAGTAGTCTAAATGCCTTCTTCTCTAGTTGTTAACCACCAGCAGTGGTGAAAATGCAACAGTCCATATTTTCCCCTACCACAGCTTTTCGTTCAAGGTTAGATGTAACACAAAGTTAGCATTAAAGCACTACCCATGTATTTTGCAATTCATTGTCAACATTGCTTCTAAAAGGAAATAACCAAGCTCATTCTTTGCATTTTATCTCTGCAGGGTAGGCAAGGAACAGAAACAACAATAGCAACAACAAAGATTTGATGCCTAAGCAGATACAATTTAAAGGCAGTGAAAAACTGTTTTCTAAAAGGCTTTTTTATTATTATTATTCAGTAACATTAATTCTCTTTATTCCAAATACATACGATACTGACGTGTTTATGCATAGTTTCTTTAACAACTTAAAAATTCTGTGTTTTGCCTGTTTTTGTCCCTAAAATAAATAATATGCTGTTTTCCCATGGGAAAAATAATAAAATTCCCTAATAACTGTTTAAAATTGTTTTCAGGTGTCAGTTGTAAGTATAGATATGATTAAACTAAACAATAGTTTTATAATATTAAAGAATCTCCTAAAAGAGAAATACAGCATGAATAAACTAGAACATAAATGGTCTTGAATGTAGTTCCAGTCTTTTCATACAGTATTTCATACAGTAATCTCTGGACTGTGCATGCATCTTCCCTGTTCTAATGATACAGCAACCTGCTACAATTTGTTTTCAATAGGGAATAGATGTAGTTTTTCTGGGAGAAAGCATTCTGCTCCAAAACAATGCCAAAGACTCTGGTCTTGATGTATTACAAAAGATATTAAGTAGTATGCTCTGTCATCCAACACAGCAGTTTTTGATTCCATAATATAAATTGTAGTAAACTTTCTTTAGCATCTGTGTGTATCTGTAGTCTCACTACAGAAGCTTGCTAGAATTCTTGACATTTAGCTTCAAGCACAGTATTTACTGTGCACCATGTTTATCTCCATAAGCATGGTGAGTGATCTGCATTTATCCAGGCTCCAACTTCTGATGACAGAGGAGGGTACAAGCAGCTGACATCATGACCCTGAAACTACTCTAGCCTTAGAGAAAACAAAGCATTTTGCTGAACAGTTTTAGAGTTTAGGAGAGGTTTTGGCAGTTTAATAGAGTTTAGCTGTGCTGGACGGATGCTGCAGAGGATTCTGCCACCCTTCTTACCCCTGCAGGCATTACTTCTGTTCCTTGAGGATGAGGAAGGGGTGTGCAAAGCAGGTGCTTCAGCAGAACATATCCTTGTAGGAATACATTGCTAGGCCATAAAGACCATTGCCTTTTTGTACTTCCCTAATGACACCCTGACAACACCACTCCTCTAAAGAGCTAGACGCTGCCTTGGTGCAGCGATGCTATGCTTGTAATTAAGAGCAAGGACTGAAGCAATGTCAACCTGGCCTCACCAGCAATCATAGAAATATCTTGCAGGCATTCTCCTAACACTGATGTGTGCAGAGTACTTTCGTGGAAAAGGCATGGCTTTGTTTCGATGAAATGCAGAGTACTAAGAAAGTGTTGTGTGTAGATAACATTTCCCATCTACTCCATCAGCAGACAATTTTGTACCTATCCTGGAAATTGCTCTGCTAATAGAATGGCTCCTGATATGATGTCTGAAGTCCTTGATCAATTATGTTTGCTCTTGTTTGTTTGTTTGTTTCAGAACAGAGGCAGCTTTCTGTAAAGTAAGTGCTGGCTCAAGCATTCTTTGCTTTTTCTCTGAGTGTGTTTGTGTGTGTGTGTGATGGATATATAGTTATGTGATATCTCTGCATCTAGAGCCTGATGATTTTCTCTTGCAGTCTATGTCAAATCACCAAACATAGCTGTGTAGAGCCACGAAATAAATCTCCCTCAAAAATCAGTTTATCTGTTATGGAATGAGCTGAGCTTAACAAGCTCCCTTCAGCAAGAAACAGTCATGTTATTCTGCTACAGCATTAATTTGTCCCTTCCCCCCAATACAGGACCATGAACTGGCATTTGGGGGGCAGCAGCCACATCTTAGGGTCATATTCAGCCCAGCAGTTCATCCACAGGGATGGAGAAAAAGCTTTACACCAGGGGTCATCTGGACTGCTCTAGGGGATGAGCTGCTCTTTGATGGCAGGGACTTCTTCAGAATCCCACAACAATTTTGATAACAGAGCTGGTTGCCCAGGTGGGGTTTTATTTGCATGCCTAGCTTTTTTTTTTTTTTTTGGTGACAGTATGCAAATACAAGTGTCCTGCACCTCAGGATAATGACAAGGAGTGGAGGTAATTTTTAAGGAGAAGCTGTATAAGCATGGCACAGTTAAAGTTCTTGATGTAAAGAAAGTCACCAATTCACAAAGGAATTTGATTACCTCTATCCATTATACACACACAGTGAGTGATCGTGCTACTAACCATCTGTCATCTATTTCATTTGCATCATCAACACCTGCCCTGTTTATCTGCTACATTCTTTTCTTTGCTGAATTCTTACACTGCTTTAATAAAATACACAAATGTTATTGTTAAAACCCAATTAATTTACAATCCTCCATAGAGATAGTATTACTTATATTTCAATTTAGCTTCTAATGACCTGCTTTCTTGCAAAATGACTTAATTCTCGTGTCAAAGATTAGTTATTAGACATTACCCTGATGTACCAGTCATGTACTGCTGAGATAGGCGCAGCAGCTCTAGGTGTCCCTTGTCATTAATCAGAACTCAGAGACATTTTCCCTATAACTCATTACAGAACCTAATTTCATCTGCCACTTTAACTCTTTGCTTTACAGAGTGTTTTGAATCTACCTTTCCTTGTGTTTTCATTGTTTGGACTTTCAAGGGGGACAAAAGAGCTGGAAATCCAATTGTTTTCAAAAAAAGCTGCTGTTGTTTGTGTTTTCTGCTGGTTCTCTGCTGAGGAGTTCATTTTGCATCTCAACTGTTTTGTGAATGGGACCTAAAAGGCAGTACTTTGTTCCCTACATCAGTTTTGGGAGAAATTAACGCAACTGGATTTTCCAAACAATGATAGCATGGGATGTACATTTGTTTTGATGACAAGAAATGGTATTATAACCATAGACCACAGAGGCCAAGCTGCTTCCATGGGAGTGCCTTGGCAAGGCATCTACCGCCAGGCACCTTTTTCCTGGGCTTCACAAGAGGTATCATGAAGCAAGTGGCCAAATCCAGCCAATTCTGACAGCATCAGCTGTGCTCATGCATATTCAGAAGAATAGCTGGTTTTGCATTTCATATATTGGTATTTCATACACAAACTATTGTGTACAATCTAGGGCAAGGCCAAATTCTTCTTTCTTGCTATATCCCTGGCAAGCATTGGCTTTTCTTGTTAGTATTACTAGTATGGCTTCTTCCTCCTTCACAAGTAGTGTGGCACTTTAATGGCAGTAACACCATTTGTGAGGCATTTGCACACTGCGATATGACAGTAAGGATTGATTTGATCCTTGAGAAACAGTATAAAGCACTACTCTGTGTCTTTGTTTTTTTTATTCTGTGACTCATAAAAGAAATACCTACCATTAAATTAAATACCGAATCTTTAGAGCATTTTAGCAACAAGGTCATAAAAATTGCACATAAAAATGAATGGATTATTTATAGAAATTAAACCTTTTAAACAATTTATGACAAATTAAGCTTTTGAACAATTACACACGGAGTGTATTTAAAATGCGTAACAAAGTTGAAACTTCAGGCTTATAAAACCCATTCATGGAGATGGCACAACTGGCAGGATTTAATGTAGAAAAGGTAATTTCTTCTATTCACAACCAAGTCTATATGCTGCGGTACTACTTCCAATGAAATTTTATTTTTAGCCTGTTTAAGTAGTGCAGTTGAGAGTGGGTGAAATTTTTATTTTCCCAAAATACAAAACCACTTCTCTCTGTCTAAAACTGGGAAGCCACCCAGTACTATAAAAGGCAAATAATGTCTCATCTGACTCCTTGACAACTGCATACCACACTGGAAGAATAAGAGATGCTCTTTATTTTCCTAAAGCACAGGAATTCGCTATAGAGTGTAGGCTGATGTAACTTCAACAGCTGCCTTCTTAGAAGTAGGGTTTTTTTCACAGTAGACTATCAAGGGACATGTGTACAGCAGACTAACTCTTAAACAACAGGCATTCTATGAAATGATCAAACTCAGCTATGAGGGCCTAAGAATAACCTTCTTTGGATGGCAGAGGTGGGACGTTGCTCTTCACACACTGTGAATTCTAAAGTCATAATAAAACATTTTGCTGGGTGAATACTCTGTTTTTATAGTTTATAATATTTTTAGATAAAATTAATACGAAACACTAGTGTCTTAAATACTGTGAGGATCCGCCCTTTGGACAATATGGTATATCTCTTTATATGAGCATCCTTACCAGTGCTGCTTTTCCAATTATATAGAATAATTACTTCAATCAGACTAATAAATAATTCACATTTCTAAATGGTTTCTACACAGAGTGATGGAGCACTGTGGTAGGGTAGGAAACATCCAGCTAGAGCCTAAAATGTCTTCAGACATAATCTTAAAACAATCCTGGTTTCAAATGGTAAAAGTTTGTGCCTCATGCTCAGGGGGCACATCATCAGCATCCAGATCAGGAGTTATGCCAAACTAGCTGTAATCTAATATGGAAATGAGCTGTTGGTCTTGATATTGTGTCATTCTTTTGAATGGGATCACTTGCACCCATGTCTCCTAAGAGGAAATTTCAAACAGAGTTAGCTCCTTAAACCTTCTAATTAAAATGAGAAATCCCCAGGCTTCCATGAGTCAGCCTCAGAAAAAGATTATTAGGAATTTAATAGGGAAAATATCGCATCTCAGACCATCTGTGACCCAGTGCTCTGTGAGAATTTAAAGAAAACTGGAGGGAGGAGGTGCACGCTCCAAAGCACACTCTAGGAGTACTTTGTTGGAGCTGCAATAAATCAACATAGTTAGAGTACAACCTTTTTCAGATTTAATTACTGTTACATAATTATTAGCAAAGCAGTCTCCTCTGAAACTGTAAAACTCATTACATCAAAAATCCCCAAGCTCCTGATGGAATTTATGAACTAGTAACTCTCTTTCTAGCTCTGGAAAAATGCAATAGGATGCATTTGGTTTTGTCTCCAGCAATTTTTTAGTGTGCTGAGCTATTTTATTCTGTTTTTCTTAGTTTTAGGGAACATTCCCTATTTGCCTTTTTTATTATAAAACATTCATTTTCATTTGTGTGCTTTTCTGCTCCTGGCACAGAATCTAGATGTAAGCACTTAGGGACAGATATGTTTTCCCCTTTGCTAAAAGTGATTCACATCTCATTTCCTCCATTGCTCTAGTAGCTACTTATCGAGCTAAAGTAAGGATTCCCTCATGGAGATGCCAAAACCCAAAATTTTCATTGTCTTTTCCCTGAGGTTTTGTTATGAATACACAGCTTCAAACCCTGCCAATAATCTGAACTAACTGCCACCAGGGAAGACCATTTGGTGTCTATATCAGCAAACCTGAGGCCAGCCCTTCCCAGGCCCTTGTTGCCTGGTTAGAAGCTGTTGAGAGCTGCCTCCTGGCTCTCTTGGAGGATAGTGGAGAGATTGCAGGATGCCTTAATGGACAAGACTGACCTCTAAATCCATGACATCGCCTCAAGCAGTAGGAGACATCTCCCTCAGAGATCTGAGAGAACAAGTAAAGAATGGTAATGTCCATGGCTCCTTTAGGGTCCCCTTATTTCACAGCTAGTGGGGCTGGACTGAGCAAGAAGCAAGGTCTCAGCCCAACCAGATGAAAACAACTACAGCAATCCTCCCTTTTCTATTTCTTCCCTCAGTCAGAAAACTGCAATTCTTAGCAGACCTTGTGCTAGCACAGCGCAGCCATCAGCCCTGGAAGGTATTCCTAAAACTAAGCAGGTCTTCAGTTGCCTGTGAGCTTAGGAGGCGTAAGTCTAAGAAAAGCATCATAGTATATTATTAAGGGGTAACTCACAGATAATCAATGTTTTTGTGCAGTAGCACAAAGCTGAAATTACATTTACCTGTTGAAACTGCTATGATAATATTGTCAGATGGGAGAAGACCAGCCTGCTTTTTCTTGAGCTGCTCTGATAAGTTTGTGGTATCAGACAGTAACTGGTCTTTCTGCATCTACCTACTCCAAAATATGATTTTGTTGTTGTATTAGTTGACTTGCAAAATTGCAAATCTTATCCTGGCAATTGTCCAAAATTTCTTGGCTCAATCCATTTTTTTTTACACATAGGCATAATAGTTCAGCTAGCACTTAACCCAAGGTTTAAACTAGTGCTTTACAAAACCTGAGATACTGAGCTATACTGGGTCAGGAATATTGGAATATTCACTTTTACTCTGCATTTAATATATTTTAATTATCTTCACAGATATTTCTCTTGGTAGATATTACAGGTTGCAAAATAACAAGAAATAAAATAGAACTTAATTTTGCAGAACATTTTAATGTGATCTGCAACCTATATTTAATAAATAATACATTTAAAATACCCCAAAAGTGAGATTAAGGAAGTAAGCAAGAATGAATAGGAGCCCTCTTTCCTATAACAGGGCTCAAGGACCAGAATGTGCATTTCACACAGCACCAGCTGAAATAAAGTTTGCTGCACTACATTTCTGGTAGACAATATATGAACAGATGGTTTAGAGAGGAAGAGAGAAGGATAGAGACAGTTTGAAACTGGATTTTTAAATGAAGGAGGAATCAGGAGATTAGAATGTGAACAGGGTTACATGTCTGATTTTTTTTTTTTTTATTTTCTTCCCTAGAAAAAAGTAGTTGCTTGAAGTGCTCCAGAGAAGTAGGTCTTGAGGAGATCATAAGCAGAAAAAATTGCAGTAATTAAGGTAGGGGGAATGAATAGTATCATTCTTGTTCGTGGGTTGAAGAAGAAAACATTGTATATGAAAGAGAAGATGAACAGGACATGAAGATAATCCTAGTGCCATCTATGGAGTATATTTGAATTGGAGAGCATTCTGTCCAAATCTCTCTGATTATCTGAACAAATCTTCTTCTGAAGCATCTCACTGGAAAATCGTAAGCTTATTTTCTTGGGTACATCCTTATTTTGCAAAGGACGGGCTCAGGAGGTTTATTGGCATGGAGGCAGAGAGCATGATTTGGGCAGTTATGTGGGCCACTGGGTAAAGCATCAGATTGAGGTCTCAGATTCTTGAGCAAGTTACCATAGCTTAATGAGTTCCTCTGCAGCAGCTGAGCTGTTGCAAATGTAGGGTAGCACATGCTAATTTAAACTATTTTCACTGGGGCTCAGCTGATGCATGGCAGCCATTAAGCCAAGGTGGCTCAGTCACATGTCTGAAATCTGATTTAAGGACTCTGGGTTCAACTCAGTTCAGGAGGTGGATTACTAAGCTTATGTTCACTTTGTAACTTCTTGGGACAGCCATTTAATTTTGGGTTTTCCCATGCATTTAAACAGTAGCAATGGAGCCAGCTCACAAATGTGAAGTGTTCTGGAGGAGACCAAAAAAGAAGAGGGAAACCTGTAAGAGCAGGATGTTTGGATTTGTTATTAAGTAGAAGTGTGGAGGATGTTGAACTTTTGCAAGTTTTTATGCTTATCCTCATTAATACCTGAGTAAATCTAGTGTCTTTAAAGGGGTTTTGCTGGTAGGAATGAGAACAGAATCTTGCCATGGGATCCTAACCTTCTATGAGTGAGCACACATAACCTCAGCTGAGATTTGTCCTAATTCTTGGGAAGTGCTAAGGAAAGAGCAGAAGAATCAGGAAATGTGAATTTTATTAACCACTTACTCTATCTGGGATTTCAGAAAGTACTGGGTGCCTCTATCCTCTCAGAAGAAGTGCACAAATGTTCATTTTTATTTTTTTTAATATGGTATGCTTTTAACCATGCATTTTCTCCCTTGTTTGAAATGAAGGTCTTCTCCTGTGGAAGGATTTTTATTCTGTCTGCTGTCTGCATGTGCTGCTCCCAACAGCTCTTCTGCTCAGAGCTGAAAAGCATTTCCTTTAATACTACTAATAAACAGTTGTGTTCTTTTTTCCCACAAAGTGGTACTCTAAGCATTGTGCCCATTCTCTAAATGACAGATCCATTTGGAGGTGAAAGAATAGTATCAGTATTTACTGATTACCATAAGTATTTCCAAATAATTTAAGAATCACTAAGTCCAAAAATATTTATGTATGCCCATGAATTACACTACTCTGCTACCATTTCTTAGATAGATTGACAAAATACCTGTATCAGAGTTAGAATTGCTGTAATAATTACTTGAAGGAAACACTCTGTAATGAAAATTTAAAATAAACCGATAGTATTTTGTACAGTGATTAAATACTCGTGTGACTATTTATTCTATGAGGTTGTTCATATTTCAAAATGTTTGATCCAAAAAAAGTAACATCTTGCTGTAAAAATGGTAACTGAATTCTTACAATAACACTTTTGGGAATTGCAAAGGACAATGCTTCTCACATTCTAGCAGTCCGTTTCCTGTCTTGGCTCTCCTGTTACAGAGGACTTGCAGACAATAAACTCACAAACTGCTACAAAAATCATCTCATCTCACTCCTGTATGCATTTACAGTCGATGATAACATGGAACAGCAGAGCAAGATTTGAAGACCTTGGTTTGGCAGTTCTGCCTTATAAGTGTAGGCAGCCTCTGCCTAGTTATGCATCAGGTTAAAGATTTTCAAAAGGGCTGTACTAACCCTCTCAGCTGGGCTGGCACGAGCAGCTGTCTCTTACCATTAGACCCAGAGAAAGCAACGGCATTTGCTGGCAACTCCCTTTGTGTCAAACTCATTTCCTACATACTCTTCTTTCATTTGCATAGTCAACTGGTCCTTATGCCTCAAGAAAATCAGGAGAGCATCTGAGAATTATGTTGTTAGAAATTGAGTTTTTAAGCATCACGCCAGGAGGTGCATTCCCAAAGATCTGCCAGCTCATGAGAACATAACACACCAGAGAGAGACTCTCTGTACTAAGAGTTGATAGTACTAAAATAAAGAAGGCAGCTTCCCTGCTCCCTTCCATTTCAGAAAATCATTGTGTAAATGCAGTGAAATATATCTGTGAGCCTGCTTTCCACCGTGACGCCCTTCTGATGGACAGGACTTATTGATGTCAGAGTGCTAGAAAGAGTAAGACTTAAGTTATAATAGGCTGCCAGCTACTATTGTCTTCCCTCCATCTCCATTCTTTCACATTAAGTTAGTCTGGGTTTGCCCCAAAATTGTTGGTTAGAAATTAGTCAAAATAACCTAAAATCCTGGAAGAACCTAGATCAGTTTAGTGCTTTGATCTCTGCTGTTTTTTCCTCATCTGTGATTAGGAATACTAGCTGCAATAGTATGCTGATACTTTTGCTGCCCAGAAGAGATCTGGTAAAAATGTTTTCCAGGAGAGGGACTGTGCTGACAACCACCAACTCTGAACCACGAACAGCTAATGATGCCTCAAAGACGTCTCTAATAAACAACAGTCATCAAGAACCACTCTTTCTCATTCTTTTTGAGTAGCCCAGTGGACATTTGATAAACCGGACCTCCTAAATCTAGGTTGTGTTCATGCATTTGATAGGCACTTCCAGGCTGTTACTTGATGTATTGTGGTCTTAGGATGTGAAAGCCTCTTTTTTGCCCCAGCCTCATGCCCTTTTATTGTGTTTGGATATGACTGAGGTTGTGCTTGTTATGGTTTCCCAGCTATAAGTGAATGCCAGGCACAGCTGAACAGTGCCAAATCAAAACAGCTGCTGACTTATCGAACAAGTGTCAATGGTTCAATTGCAAGTGCTGTTAATAAAAACAAGATAATTTTTTGTCTATGATCTTGGCCTTATTCACTGTTGAGCTGGTGCTGACTCCCATGCCACTTCTGGTGTCAGTTTGAAGAAACAGAGAAAGCATATGGGGAATCTCTGACAATTTTATTAGCAATGCTGATCAGAAAACTTCCAACAAAGCAAATATCTCGCTTTGTTTTTGAGAAGTACTTTGTTGGGTGGGTTTTTTGGAGAGGGAGAAAGAGGGAAGGAATAAGTGTTACTGTGACCTGTGTGGGCTTGCAGACTAGTGACTAGAGCTGTGGCATGGGATGTCGGCGTTCATGGCCTGCTTTTATTTGGAAAGGTCTTGGTTTGTTGCTCTTGCTCTCAGTTAAGTAACCATCAATCAGACTTGAATCTAGGGGCATAAATCCACTGTACTCACTCTTCAGCAGGCTTGTTGAGTAACAATGAGCTTGGTATTACTGGAGTTCGATGTTCTTGAAGACGGTAGGAGAGACAACTTTGAAAACAAGCACTGTTTCTTGTTCAGACTGACAAGGTTCTGCAACAAGACTACTGAAAATTAAATGTATGTGCAACATATTGCCTTTATCTAGTTGATGTGTTCAAGCTAATCACAGTGCATGCACAACTCTGGGTATGTTATGCAAAAGACTCCACAGTAGCTCACTTAAAGCCAATCTACATGTCCCTGTCAAAATTTAGGCTCTTTAGTTGTTTTTAAGGTTTGTAAATTCTTTTTTAAGCTTTGTAATGTTAATGTTGCAACATCTTGTTGTTATATTATGGTCCCAATGGCTCTAAAGGACGTATTGGAGGCTCGGTGCTTTTAAAAAATGTGCCTTCTTGGTCAGGAGACTGAACTGGTAATATAGGTCTGACTGTGGATGCCTTTTTGTATAAACAGTAGTTATATCTGTAGTTCTACGAATACATGTAGATATTCCTCAGTCTTATGCAGGATATGATAATCTCAAGTGGTCTTAGTAGTTTTGGACTTGTTTGGACTGTTGTGCCTGTGTAGGAACCATCTTGAAAAGCTTTTCTGCCAGTAAGCACAAGCTGACCACATGCCTACAGATCATTCTGCAAATGAGCCTCTGTAGTGACCAGGGAACCTAAAATTCAAGCCATATGGAAACTTACTGTGCATATTAAATTGCATGCAGCAGTGTTAACTGCATTTTGATTTGTGGCTGCAAGTAATAAATGAATTATATTAATTTTGTAGCTGCAAGCTAATTTAGCCAGAATTGCTTTTTAGTAATAAGCATCATGTTCACTGGTAAGATTTAAATACATTTAGGAAAAAGTCTGAGAAATTTTTCTTAAAAAAATAAAAGACAATAATTTGAGACTGAATTTATTGTACAATTCTCTAGATATTTCAAAGTAAAATGTCGCATAGCAATTGAGTGAACTGGAGACCAGATTACATGATGTAGGAGCTGGGGTAATCATAGGTGAAAGCAAAGACTCTGTGTTGTCTACTCCTACCTTCACACTTACTGGCCTGCAGGAGAGAAGGGGCAGGTATAACACTAATTTAGGATATCTGAGCACAGGGATTACCCCTCCTTGTGTGCAGTCCTTCCTTGCCAATAACTTATCCTTTTTGGAGAAGGAGTTTCTTCCCAGACAAGTTGTTCGTGACTGCAAGAAGTCAGAGGATGATGGTGAGTGTATGCTTGCAGTCTGAGACTGCTAGAAATATGTGTGGTCCCATATAAAATATCTTCTCTTATGCCTTTGTCCATTAATAACATATTTAATATATTAAAGCTAATTCTGTAGTGTTATTTTTGCCCAGAAGAGTGCTGAATTTGAAGGGAGGGCACATCCCAACACACAGATAGGAAAAGGAGTTAAGGGAATGTGACCACAGTGTTATAAGATACTGCACTCAGGCAGCATGTACTGTTAGTCTTTCATGGAGACCACTAGGCATAGCTTAAATGAACCACTGAAGAGCTTTTTTATAAGGCCATGCCTGTGGTAGATACCATTACTCACAGCAGAGTCACCATCTTACAGAACGTGCTGACGTCTCTGTGAGTACCTGAGGGCACAGGGAACCCGTGATTAAGTAAGACGTGGATGTATGGTACAGCAGCATGGTCTCCTCTAGGGCATCTTTTGCAGGCTCAGCTGTTGTGAAATGCCTGTTAATCCAGCATGAAGGCTGAAGTAATAACTGTTATGGTGTAGATGACCTGCTATGCAAAGTAACCACCTCATTCCAAATGGGGATAGACAGAGTTGTATCTGGGGCACACTTATTGTCCAGGCAGAGCAGACTGGCACCCCAGCTCACATTTAATGTACCCATCTCTGAGGAGATAATTAGCTAAATTTGTTGTGACCGTGAAGTTGCTTTTTCCCCACAGAAGTCAAGCACTCCCTCACTTGTGTTTCCGCTGGGTGCTGCAATGCATCTTGCACTGAATTACTTCATCCGCCAGGAAAACTGTGGTCATACTTCTAGTGGCATAGATTCACATCCTGCATCACTTGTTATGTTGAGGCTGTGTTTCTGTGGTTGCTATATTTGTTATTCTAATTTCTGGGCTTGGTTATCTTAAGCCTCTCCTACAAAGAGAGTGTGAAATGAGGCATGGGGACAGGTTTATCCTTCCAGCTAAGCTTCTATTATTTTATTGAATAAGGGAGAAACTGCAAGTGTAGTAAGGATAAGAATTTAGGAGTTGTTGGAACACAATGGTTATGACTAATTTGAATCCATGGGCTGAAAGTTCATGTAGCTAAACACTCGGTGTGGCTGGACATACTGACTGGCTATTCACTCACTGTCTACCCACACTGATAAATTTTGTTGCCCTTTTGGCACCAAGATTAGTATAACTGCATGCATTCAGTCAAATAATTTTCCCACTTTCTGATGGGAACCTGTAAAATCTGTGTCCCAGGGGGTGTAGGTGTGCCTCTGTATGTAAACTGATGAAGTGAACCAAAATAGTTATTATATTTATTGTGGGGAAAATGTTTAGTTTTCTAAAGTAATGCCTGTTATCAAAGACAAAGATGCTAAACACAAGAACAGCTCTCTTTGTAAATCCAGAGGTAAAGGGCTTTTCATCATAACTGACATGGACTCTACCTCATTATTTGAAAATGCAATCTAAATTGCTTAGTTATTAAAATTAGTAAGAGTCCTGCTTATGGTGTTCTCAGTGTCTGGACAATGCTTTTCTTTCCCACAGGCACTTCTCCCACTGTGAAACAAATATCCACCTGCATTCATGTGGGTTTCTCCTTAGATTCTGTGGAAGATCCTGTCAGTTTCTTTGTTTGCAAGCTGTCTGCCCAACAGAAATGTCATTTTGGTTGCTTCTAAACATTATGCATCTGCTCGTGTGTCTGTAAATAAATAACATAATGGATAAGGCTACGCTTAGCTTCCCATGTGATTTAGACTCCAATCTGGTATCCACTGGATTCTAACAAAACAAGAGTGGACACGAGTCCTAACATTCCTGCTTTCAAGAGTACAAAATTTATGTTATAATCTGTGGTTTATTCTGGATTCTCTATCTGTACAAGGACCTCCAATTCAGCTGATTATTAGAATTTGCTTCTGCAAACAGAGTGTCCAAGCACTTCAGAATTTATAACTTTTTATGTGTGGGTATACTTACAGACCAGGAAATGTCATCAGTTTGAAAAGTACTATTTCAATTACTAATCAACTGGTTAAAATAAAAACCCAAAAATACTAAGGGGGAAAAAAACCCCAAACCTGCTTAGCAATGTTCTACAGAAATGCAAAAAGACCCCCAGAGTATCAGAGGTACAGTGTTCACAAGATTGAGGTGGGGACAAGAATACACTAAGTCTCTTAGAAAAAGTATAAATCATAAATGCTGCTTTTTTTCAGTTTTTTTTTTAACTTACTCAGTCCAGAATTTCAGCTACAACGGGATGTTCCTTGTTTCTGTATAGTATGTTCTACATACATGGTGTAGAACTAAATCACTCTAGAATTAAATAATGCAAGTAATAAAGTTGCATGGATAAATGTGTAAGTCTAAAGAGCAAGTGACAAAGGAAAACAGTCAAGAGAAAATTATGTTTTGGGGGAAAAGGGGAAGGAAATCTCTTTCCAACTCCATAAGAACCTTACGGCTGTTGCCAATTCAAAGCCAGTTGTGAGTCATAGGAACTTCACACTGCAGGCGTTAAAAAAAAAAAAAAAAAAGGAGAAACCTTTTTCCCCCAGAGTTTTTTGCTTGCAAATTTGGCTTTCCTTTACCTTTTCCTAGCTCACTCTTGCACATCCTCTGAGATGAGGGGGAAGGCTCTGCAGGAAAATAGGCCATCCATTTGGCATAACATAGAAGAATTTTGTGAGATTACTTGCTCTGTTCTAATTGTGGGGTGGTGAGGGCTTGGGAATGTGATTCTGCATGGCAGCCCTGTGTATGGTAGTTAGATTTGTATCAGTGAGACATGACAGGTCGGCCCTTGAGATTCTGCAGTGGCACAGTGCCAGCTGTTCACCATGCTGATCTGTCTCTCTCCAGAGCAAAATCAAACCCTGCTGCCATAGTTCAGGACTGGGTCAGACTCACAGCCAGATTACTGTTTGTTCTTGTTTTGAATTTGGAAATTGCTGAAATTTTGTAAGGGAATCTGCTTTCATGACAATTCATCCTAAAACAGCACCATCTCTGCTACTTGTTCATCGAAAGTCACAGGATTTTTGTACCTGGATTAAACCTGCTTTGACCTTGGGACCATATAATATAAACCTAGGCTTCAGTTAAGATAGATTCACAATCTGATAAACAAAACCATGCAACTACTTTTTAATTTAGAAAAATACTATTTGCTTTTGCAAGGAGAGATTCTGCCATGCGTTTCGCTGGGATTTCATTCAACTTTATTGATGACATTTCACTTAATTTGCTGCCATTTGAGAGCCCTATAGGCAAGGCAGAGAAAGAAGAATAAAATAGGGGTAAAAATGGGAGAGGGAATTGCTAGTACAGAAGAAACCCTGCCATCATATTTTTGCCTGTGCAATCTCCATACATTTTAAAAATCTTTGTAGAAATAACTATGAAGTGAAAGAATGCAGAAAGTCCCAAAGGGAGCATAGCCAGGATTTGTCCTAAGACAAGTGTATTCTTATTGTAGTTCTGAGGAGGTCTGAGATCTCCACTGAGCTCTGGCAAAGCAGTGGTTGCCCCTCCCTCTCTTTTTGGGGTCACACTGGAATTTGTAGGACTGCAGGGATTGGGCCACTGGTTTTAAATTGTACTCCTGATGAGGGTTTTTTTGGGATGGAATTCAGAGGTACAGCCTAGTGCTACCCAGACCATCCTACTCAGTGATTACAGGTGAGACCATTGTTGCAGAGGAAAGGCTGCAAACATTGCAGTACAATGCTATGCCTCATAGCCTTTTTTCCGTTTCAGGCACATACCTGTCTTCATCAGGACTGGCTGAAATCCTTGAACATGATGTTTAGCTTCTTTTCCAGCATTTTATTAGTTAAACAAATATCTATTTTCCTCACCCTCTTCTGACATCTTTGGACAACTTTTTTATACCCTCATGTTGGAAACTGGATATTAGGTTAGATGGATGATTAATCTGAACCAGTACAGCGATTCTTAAATAATTAGTGTCTTTCTGATACCAAAAAGCACACAGTGCTTTTTTTAAAATCACATTAAATGTTACTCTGGGATATAATAAATGGCAAAGAGTTCCACTGTGTGAAATAGCTCTTCTTCTACCAGCTTTTGGGTTCCCATCTCTAAAATTGACAGAAGGCTTCATTATTTTTGTGCTAGAAGACAGGGAACAATAGAAATTTCTCACCTAATTTTTCTGGAGCAGTTGCTCTTTTACACAGTTCTATCCTCAAGGATGTGAAGGCAGTTAACAGGAGAACAAAACAAGCAGATATGAGCACCTTTGTTTTGCTGTATGAAAGGGGTTGAAAGGAGACAAACTTCATAAAGTGGAGACTAGAGGTAAAGAAACCCATTGTTTTTATTCCTGTGATTTTAAAGGACCAGAACTTTCTCAGCACTCAGATTTGTTCTCTAAAATAGGGCAACTTCAAAGGCTTTCATAAATCATGCTTGGAGTACCTTATGTTCTGTGACTGGCCATTGAAGAAGGAGAGAAATGTGTATTGTATGCATGAAAGAGAAGGTATGTCGGAGAGCCTGTTCTCAAGGGAATCCCATACTTCCATAGCTCTAAATAATCCATACCCTACTGAAAGGGAATGTTGGAGGTTTTTTATGCTATCTCAATATTTTTCTATTACTTATTCCATTATTTTTTCTAGAGTGACTTTCCAATTTGCAATGCCCTGAGCAAGTATGGTGCTTGCCTTGAGCTACCAGAGCAGAAATCTGACTGCAAACTGCCTCCCCATCTGTCATGGAGTGAGTGAGAAAGATCTGAACTGGCAGGGATTTTTTTCCCCTTTCCCTTTGCTTCTGCTGCCAGACAGGGAAACAGGAACTGGCCTGTGAGTTATTGAGTTAATATAGGGCCACAGAGTTGGAGACCCTCAGATTGCAGAGCCTGAAGTCTGAACACCCCTTAGGGGCCTGCTGAATGTATTGCAGCAAGTGTTTCCTTCCCTTGGTAGAGGACTTTACAGCTGCCTACTCACAACGCTCTCAGCTTATGCAAACACACCCTTCCCCAGTGCAGCAAGGCTGCTCTGAAGTGCTTGGTGAAATTTCAGCCTCCTGGAGGAAGCTTCTCTTAGTAAAGTTGGTTAGATGAGTTTGTTGCCACTGCTCAGTGTGAGGGCATCTGCCCCCTCTTCAAAGGATCCTCTGTTTCTGGGCTCACTTGCCTGTAGCTCCTTGTTATGTACTAGTATTTCTCAGTGTACAGGAATCTATGGACTGTGTGCTTTCTCCTCATTGACTGGTTTCCCCCTTCTCTCCCATTACCTTTCCATGCTTTTCTGAATATCAGATAATTCTGAATAACAGCAAAAGAAATCTATTTTGTCTTTTTCTCTTTTCCCAAGCCCCTCCTATATACAGTGCAAAACAGCTGGGGATGCTTTTGAGCTGACAGTCATCACCATGACCTTTCATCCAAGGCATAAAACTGCTACTTGTACTTTCCATTGTTCCTGACCCTGGTCTTATTTAGGGGAGATGAATGTCAGACTGCTGTTGTCCTGAAGGAGCTGCAATGCTTGATGGAGCAGACTGTTTACAAGTAGTTCTGCTTGTGAAATTAGGTAAATTATCAGGAAAAATTGTCTTGTCCCCTCTTTATCAAGCTGCACTCTCAAGAGAGGCTCTGAGACTGATGTATCATTAACAAACTGTGACCTAGACTATGATCCAGCCAGGGGTTTCCAACTTGCATGTTGAATTTACACTTTTTATATTGCTTTTAAAAATTATTTCCTCCTGGTTCACAGCAGAGTACTTTTGTTTGTCAGGTAGATGCTGTTTATCTGTTATAATAAAGAGGTCTTATTCACTCAGAGGTTTAAAGTCTGCTGACCTTTAGGTCACCTGGTCATTCATTTTGTTACTCGTGAGCTTACAGATAAATAGCTCTGACTGGTTAGAAAATGACTGAGGCTCAACTAAGCTCAACTCTTTTAAGGTGTAAGGGACCGTGCAGACCCCTGTAGCTGCTGAGCTAATGTGGGTTGCAGGCACATCTGTAGTTTACTGGTGCTGTTTATTAGTCAAGACTAAGTTTAGCAATGTCCAGGAAGTCCTTCTCTCTCTAGTTCTTACGCTTCTCACGCTCCTGCCACTCCTTCATGAACCAGAGCCGGAGGGGCAGCTAGTGTCTTGCTTATTGGCTCAGGACCCCTTCCTGTATGAAATCTGGCTTTTCATTGAGACATAAAGTTACCTTCTTCCTCTAACCAGTATTTCATTTAGCATACAGCTATTTCTGTGATATTTTAGGTCTGCTGCTTCACTAATACATCCTTCTGAAAATAGCACAAGGTTCATGCTGATAATTCGTGACTTCCATCCCTGGACTCAAGCAATATGGGGGTCCTGGGAATAAAGCTCTATAGGCAAGACCAAAGGCAGCCATATACTGTGAAATAATAAGTATCAGACAAAATACAGTATTGCAGCTAATAGATGTATTTTAAAAGTGGAAACATCTATGTTTAATTGCATTTAAAGTACGTAGTGAGAAACCACATTTATACATTTTTATAACAAACCTTTACATCTGAAGTCAGAATCATACAAAAAAAAGTGCTGATTATATATGGTCAAAACAACTGAGGCAATTTTTTGACATTATCATCTAAATATTAGCATGTGGCCCCTGTCAGCAGCACTCTAAAATCAGGCTGAATAACGTCAGTGACAATCATTGTTTTTCCTTAACTTACCCAAAAACAACAACCCAAAACCTGTTTCGTTTATTTGTTTGTTGGTTGGCCTTTTTTTTTTGCATAGCTTTCAATATTGCTGCACTCTCACCTCTGCATATTGCAAGCCCATATCAGTTCCAAGATAATTTCCTTAAAGTTCTGAATATTTTTAATCCAGTTCTCCTCAGATACATAATATATATTTTCTTCCAATTATAAATACATATTTTTATTAATCTGATTTCAATAACATGCATTTGTATAATTACTGTACAATCAAAATAGACATTGACCTTACACAGTGTGTATGCTTTTATGCCAGCAACATTGTTCAGACACACTGCTCAACAAATCAAGCAAATAGGGAAATAAAAAGAAAGAAAGGAAGAAGAAATAACCTCTGTGAGGAAATATAATCTCGCAGCGATTACAGACAAAAAAAAAAGGAAAAATACTTATCAGAAAAAGGGAAGGGACTTATTAATGCATAGAAAATCCCCACAATAGTTGAAACACACTTTAGGAACTAGTAAACATATTAAATAGAATTGTGCCAATT
This sequence comes from Pipra filicauda, assembly GCF_003945595.2. Classification (NCBI taxonomy): domain Eukaryota; kingdom Metazoa; phylum Chordata; class Aves; order Passeriformes; family Pipridae; genus Pipra; species Pipra filicauda. The sequence continues at coordinate 331,884 of NW_024104667.1, read as the reverse complement.
ACACAGAGCCCAAGCATCTGCTTGCTCTTAATTAGATGGGGAGGTGAATGACCACTGTTTATTTTCATTTTCCTCATTAATTATGAAAAACCGCATTCAATTCATCTTGCATGGTGAGAGACTGGCTGCGCAGATGTAAGTCGTAAGGGAAGTGGCTCTCTGTAGGCAACCTGAACATCGAGCTCTGCCCAAGGGGACCCCTGGATGGCACTGCACAGTAATGCATGCCGTAATTGTAATTTTTGCCATAGTCCAAGCTTTCTTCTTGCTTCAGGGAAAATATCCCATTATAGTTAATGGGGGGAGGACTTATGGGACCTTCAAACTGTGGGCTGGCACACTCCGGGGAAGTGCTTTCATAGAAGGACTCGTAAGCACTGCAGTAATTGTAAGGTTTCATGGACTTGGAGTTGTCTAGAGTCCCATGCCCTGGGGGGGTGCCAAGCTCTGGGCTGTGGTAAGGGGGATAGAAGGTGGAGTAGGGTGTGCGGGTATGATGGGTGCCTTCACCCGCCTGGCCCATTAGGAAACTTCTGGCATTCAGCTGCAGGCACCCCGCCACCAAGTTTGTAGTTGGCTGGGACAGACCCTTGCACAAGTTTTGGACAAAGGTGAGCAGGTCAGGTCTCTTGCCAATTCGCAGGATTTCGGAAAGAGCCCAAATATAGTTCTTGGCTAGTCTTAAAGTTTCTATTTTGGACAGTTTTTGCGTTTTAGAATAACAAGGGACCACTTTCCTTAAATTGTCCAGGGCATCGTTAAGGCCATGCATGCGATTCCTCTCTCTAGCATTGGCTTCTTGTCGCCTAAATTTGATCCTTTCCATTCTTATCTTGCTTGTTTTTTTTTTCCGAAGGCCCCTTCGCCTAGGTAAGCCATTCTCATCCTCCTCTTCTCTCTCTTCCTCCTCCTCCTCTTTTTCTGTGTCTTCTCCAGGAGATCTTTTAATATTCTTTCCTCGGAGCACGATCTGCTTTGAAAAGCTTTCTGGGTTCTTCATTTGCTTTTGGTCATCACTTTCTCTTGAAAACTTTCTACACATCTGGGATTCTGGCATTACAACAGACTCATCAAACGGTAGTGTTAACATGGTTCTATAATCTTAAGTCACCTGAAAGAATGCCAGTACAATGTTTAAATATTTCCATTTTTAAAGTTTCCTGACTCACACACACAGCCTCATGCAGCTTTTTTGTGTCTGCGTGTGCGCTCTCTGTATATGAGAGTGTGTGTGTATATAAATGCACAATCTATATTTCTTGCATAAAATGCCAGTTGCAAATGACTGCTTTTTAAAACATAAAAGCTGTTAAGAATTCTAAAATCACTCAGAACATTGGACCTTACAACTAAAAAGACACATTTCTCACAGATAAATATAGAGGAAATCAATATTTAAAATATACAATTAACTCCCTGCTCATTTATTTTATTTTTAAACAACCCCTTCTAAATCTCACCATGATGGAATTCAAAGAAATGCAAAACACAATAAAGCAATATAGAAATTTCATTAATCCAAATTCCCCTGGGTGGAAAAATTAGCAGAGCAAGTGCAGCCTTAAAATTCAAAGTGCCATATTTCTATTACCTGAGATTAAATATTTTAAAATCTCTTTTTGACTTATATTTCAAAGTTGTGGGGTTTTTTCCCTCCATGTTTCTTCCTTTATGTATCAAGATATTAAACTCCAGTAAGTTGCAGTGGGTGAGAAGAAAAAAATAATAGAACATCTCCCACAATCACTCAGCTTGTAACATAATGGAAAACAAAGCAGCTTTTTAATGTTTTGTATTAAAATTACATATTACTTACTTCATATTAACACAAAAATCAGAATTATCTAACCTTAAATGTATTTGGATTAGAGTTAGGAAATAAAATCCCCCTGCCATTTTTTTTTCCCTTTTCCAAGCAAAAATTCTAATTGATATTATCTGTTTAGTTAGAATCAACTTATTTGCTTTTTCTCTTTTTCTTTTCTCCTTTATTTTTTCTTCCCCATCAACGGGGGGGAGGGAGGCGAAAAATTCTCGGCACGCTATAGCAGTGTTTATGTTCTGCAAGGCTCAGATGTCTTCCTCCAGCTCTTAGCTGACAAGAGCAGTCTGTAGATTCTGACTGCAATTCTGCACGTGTGCTCAGAATCCAGTCTGGAATGGAAAAATAATTTCCTTTTCCCAGTTACTTTGCTTTTTTTTTTTTTTTTTTTTTTTTTTTTTTTTTTTTTTTTTTTTTTTTTTTGTAGTTTGGGAGCAATAAAATCTTGGATCCCATGGTCTTCAAAGAGACAAGCAAAGCAAATGCAGGGACTTTTTTTAATAGAAAAAACTAAACAAAAACCCCGGTCAAAGACTAACTCTATCAGTATTGTCTACACACTTACAATATTACATAGAAGCAATGAAAGTTTGCAATTGCATCAGAAGAATAAAATGTTAGGAGGAGTTATTAGACAGTAAATAGCATACATAAAATACAAGACAATGATACTGTATCTTTAAACACTTGCATGCACACCCAGCACCAACTGAAATATATCTTTATTTGTATTACCTTAGCTTTTTATTTCATTCAACAATCAGTTTTCATTTTTTGCCTTCCAAATCTTTTCAGTCTGAATGTCGCATCGTCTCCTGGAGTCTAGATCTGTGTATATCTGCACTATCTCATTGATCTCTAAAAAGTGACATTGATGCCAACTGCCAGAGCTGGTACCCATGCCATCTGCTAGTGACGTCACAGGGCAGAGAAAACCACGTGAGCCTTTCTCCTGGGACCTTCATTCTGCACTGATCATCTGGCATCCCTCTAAGTGGGTACCAGCATTCATGTATCAACACAGAAGGTTAGACTGATAGAAAAAAAAAAGAAAAAAATCCGCACCAGCATTTCACATACAGTAGGTGCATTTCCACTGTAGTTGCTTCTTTTTAGCAGCCTAGCTGCATGGATAGAGATGCCAACGTTTGGTGCTATCCCTGCTTACAGGTACAGTTGCCCTGTGGTTATTAATACGGTACTGTTTATATGAGAATTGCTGTCTTGTACTGATCTGAGTCCCTCCAGCACACCTGGTACCCAGGGAGAAAAAAGAAAAGGCAAGAAAAGACAGGCAGAAATGGGAAAGTAATGCTGGTGCTATAACGCATAGCACAGTCACAAAAAATGTTTTTTTTTGTGATGCTGCTGGGAGTGATTTTTGGGATGTGGGGACTTTTTGAGTGCAGTTTGTTGGCCCAGAGTACAGGACAATGGGAGCAAATCTCTCGCCGTCAGTAAGAAATTCTCCCCTCACATCTCTTGGTGGTTTTTGACATTGCCAAAAGAAAAGAAGCATTTATGGAAAACTGGATATACAACATGAAGATTTAACAAATGGTGACTTTTTTTCAAAAGCATGTGGCAGGACTTGCTGGTTCCTGTCCTGCTCTGACACAATGCAATGTGACTAGGGTGCACCTGCTCATAGGTGTAACTTTGGATGCTCGAAGAGTTTGCCCCCTGCCAAATTTTCTCTGTCTGCCCGGTCTTTTTGTGAATGTTTCCTCAAAATCTCTTTAGAAACTGAGTTATTCCCTTTGGAAACCTGCTCTTCCTCCTCCTAAAACTCTCCCCCTACTCTTCCCTTTTCATCTCTGGCTGCTCCTTTCTTCATGCCCTTGTTTCTCCCGTCAGCTGCCTCTCCCGTACTCCCTGCTTTTTCGCCTTTAACCCTTTTGTCTCTTTCCACAGGCAAAACACTGTTAAATGAAGCTGAAAAAGACTCTCAACTCGGTTTTCCTGTGGAGCTTATGCCAAACTCCACTCCACCTTGCTTTGTTTGGGGTTCTTTTTTTTTTTTTTTTAATTTATTTAAGAAGTGGAAATATCAAGAGAATCACAGGGGGAATGATGTGTCATCTTAGAAACATTTTTTTAAAGTTTGCTTTCATTGCTATCATTTATCACTGCTTTTTTGGGACTAAGTAATCTCTATTTTAAAATAGTAAGTGGTGGAGTATGCTTTTAGTATTAAAATAATCCCTGGCTGAGCTGCTATTGTTATGGGTCTATGTCAGCATTTCCATTGTAAATCCTGTTTTTTAAGGGTTTATAATTCATCTCCATTAATTCACACTGGGCCCAAGCTTGGCATTAATGTTCTCAGCCCCAATCCATTCTTTTTTTCCCCACAAAGTTTCATTTAAATCTGTTTGGATATTTTTTTGTTAGAAAAGGGAACAAAAAATAAGGCAGCAGCAGCAGAAAAACAGGTCTGTGTGGAGAGTTGTTTTGTACATCTACATGAATGTGATGTACAAATGATACTTAATGATTTTAGAGACTTTCATTTAAAAAAAAAACCTTCACCCCAAACCTTGTTTGTTTGTTTGTTTTTAAGAAGTAAGACATATCAGATCACTCATTCTTTACAGAGCGCTGGTTTTTTTTTTCTTTTTTTTTTTTTTTTTTTTTTAATTTTTATTTTTTAAGGAAAATCTATTTGAAGTGACAAAGATGTTAAAACTTAAGAGGAAACTGTCCCAAAGGATCAAGTGCTGTACTATTCATAACATTTGCTTCATTTTGTCACAAATATTGCAATCTCTATAACAGAGGAGAGGGTAGAATCCCATTATTCTCAATAGGAATTTATGTATTAAGAATTATATTCTGAAAAATCTTAATCTGAATATGAAAAGTCCTGAGTAACCAAACCCCATTTCAATGCTTACTAAAAATACTTTGAGAATTTGAAGGAAAAGTTGACATCGTACTGGTCCTGTGTTAAGGGAAGTACCAACAAAATTTTCAATTATATCACCCAGCCTCCAAAATACACTTTTACAAAAATATTTTCTCCATCATTTTTCTTATTGAAGTAGTTGGTTATTTTTTAAAAAGTAATCAAATGCATTCTTGAATGGCTTTCCTACTGCTATTAAAACCCAAAATGAATTAGTTTCTGTTGAAGGATTCCCTCTGTAGCAGTAACATTACATTTTTGCAGATTCTTAATCCATCATTTGACCTTTTTAATATTTTCAAATAAATAGTAGAGAAACAAAATAGCTGAGATATCAAGGTTTAAAAAGCCTCTACTGTGCATGCATAATAACTTTTCATAAGGATTTTACTACGCATTTTGTATTATGGATCCGTGATATGCAAATGTGTACTGCTGTTAATATGCATTCACAGCATACTCAATAACTGCTGCTTTGCTGTCTACTGTGAATGCATGTTAAGAATAATACACATAATACAGTAAAATGCACTCTATAGAATGGGTGCACAGCACCCAATATGTTACTGAATCCTTATTGCAAATTTTTTCCTGTGCCCAGACTGTATAGTTTTATATTAAAAGTCAATATATTTCCAGTGCAATATTATTACAGTACATTTAACACAACCAAATGTTAATAGATTCATTGAAATAATATTGAGTCATTAATAGATTCACTGAAATAATACTGAGTTCAAAGAACTGCACAATCTCCATGGTGCACCAGGGGGGCTGACCCAAAGTGCACTGCAATCAATGGGATTCTTTCAAGTAACTTCAATATGCTATCATCAGAGCCCCTGTGAATGTCTCTACACTTTTTCTCTTTTCTCTTTTTTTTTCTTTTTTTTTTAAATTTTTTTTGCATTTTTTTTGTCATCCTCTCCCACCCTCTTCTAACTGGCCCATATCATTCTGTTTTGCTGAAACAGGAAAACCGTTCCAAATTAAGGAACTCAGGAACATTTTGAAGTGTGGTAATCTTGGTTGTTCACTGGCAGCAATGGGACCTCATGCGCATTAGGACATTGTTTGGAAGGAGAAGTTAGCTGAACCTTTTTCTTTTCAGTTTTCAAATGTACGCACTGGACATCGCTGCATCTTAGTCATAGTGACAGTCCTGCTGTGCCAGACTCCCTCTTCCACGCTCATGATCTGATGCGAGTTTGCCTTCCTTTCATAGCACCTGTAGGCACAGCCCAAACATCTGGGTAGCTGCCACCTCAGGAGCAAGACTAGCGGAAAATGTGTGTCTAGTGCATCCTAAATTGCAAAGCCAGACCACAAACGGCAAATAGAAGGGTAACAGTGAGGAAAAACAGTGGCTCCCGTTTCCTGCTGAGTATAATGCTCAGGAGGAGGTGTTCGGCAGTTTTTTTGTGTATGTTTTTGGTTTTTTGGTTGGTTGGTTGGTTTGGGTTTTGTTTGTTTTGGTATTTTCTTTTGCGTGTGTGTGTGTGTTTTATTTATTTATTTAAATTGTTTTGGTTTGTTTTGTTTTACAAAGAGGATATTATCTTGGTCAGGGACTCTGGTCTGCAAACCCCAGTGAGTTTCAGACTGGTCAGAACTGGGACTTTCATGTATGGCAGGACTGTACCCCTACAAAAGGAGCTGCTGGGAAAAAAGAACAGATCAATGTGCCATATGCATGTTGTATGCCAGCTGCCTATCCTGTGTGCAGCTAGCATACCATGGGACTAAAGTGATGTGTGTCCCTCCCTGCCTGGGAAGACCCAGCTTTCTTCTGCTGCTCTGTGTGCCCAGTATGCTGCCGTAGACTATGGACTGCTTTATAAGGGGAACTTGCCATTTCCATCAGCACAACTCAGGTGAAGTTCTTGTTTTTATGAAATAATTTTAAGTGTGGAGCAGGATGACTTAGGCTTATAATAATGGAAATATGTGCTCCCTTTGGTTTGCTTTTTATTATCTGAATTTATAACCCTCCTTGCACAGGGCTCTTCCTGAGATACTGGTCTGATGAAGATAACTAAATTTTCATTCAAAAAGTAGAAGAGCTGTGCAATCAGGTATCCCAACCTGTTAATGAACTATGGCCTCCCTTATATTTTGAAATCTGTGTTACACTTTTGACTGCTCCTAGCATCCGTAATTGCCAAATAGCATCTGCAACATGTAATAATGTATGTACTTAAAAGCCTTACTGAAGATCTTTCCTCATTGAAAAGAAAGGTAACTTAGGGTAAAAAAAGCAAAAGCAAAATAAACAGACCTAATCTAGTGCCAGAATTAAATGTTTATCTTCATGACAGTGCTATGAAGCAGGGAAATGCTACTTTTTAGGAGGAAATGGGAGGCATAAGGATCTTACTGCACCAATCCCGAACTTTTTCCACTGATTCAAAATGTTCAATACAAGTATCAGGAGTAATCAAAAGCCTAATGTCTATTTGATAAACATTCCAGAAATTATTTTTCAAAAGGAGATTAAATGAAGTGTAGAGTTAATGAATCATCTCGTCTTCTTGCTTCTTGCACTGATTTGAACACAGTGGAAGATAGACAGCAATACACTTTGGAGGATCTTGACCATCCCATTTTGCGTCAGACACAAACTTTGTCACAGCTGACTGTGGGAGCTGGGTCATTTGCAATCTTTTACCCAGAGGATCAATTTTCCTCTGATAGTCCTGGAGATTTGGTGGTGGAATTTAACTGCAAATAGAACAGGATTTTATAAAACTGTTTTCTGGATTCAATCCCCAAGCTTCTGAGAAAGCTTACATCTCAGCTGTAAAATGATGCTGGATGCAGATAGGGTTGTAACGATATTTTCCCAAAATCATTTTGGAAAACTGGTATTTAAAAACCAATTTTTTCAGTGATGAATGAACAATTCTAATACTTCTAGCTGCAGATCTACTTTTAGAGTAACTGATGTTTCTCATCTTTGTAAAAACCCATTTCAATGTGTTTTTCACCAAATTTACTGGACAAGTGGACACATTGATATTGTAAGCTGTAAATTTCTTAGATTCTTAGCCAAACATAGAAGAGAATTAAGAAGAAATTGATGGTTCCCATCTATTCAAGTATACAACTAAACAAACAGAGCTCAAGAGGGGATTTTGCTTACATCTGCATAGATTTTTTTTATAAGATATGTTGACACTTTCTCAAAAACAGCATTGTCTAAACAGTCAAGTTTGCCAAAATTAACATAAAGTTGTGATCTGCTTTAAAGAGAGGTGAGGTTATCATGTATTCAAGTAAAAGATGAAGTAAACAGTAGTTTCTTTAATTACCCTGTCTTACATCTAGGTAAACTTCAAGGAGTTGTGTAAACCCTAGAGCTTGCCAACTTCCTTGTCCACCAGTCATCATGAAAATTAGTGCTTCATGCCCCAGTCTGAATATACAGTGTTGGCTTTGAAGGTAACCACTATGCCAAGTCATCTCACCTTACAGGATGTGCAAAAGAAATTGAATAATATCTTTTGGCAGCCTGGAGCTTTCATTTCAGTCCTTTGGCTGGCTGAGGACTAGTTTGAAGCTCCAAATAGTTCAAAAGAACCATGGCCAGAATGCACCTAGAACTTTGGCAAAAAACCTTCCTTTCTGGCCAAATTCCCTTTCCTAAGAAGGAAGTGTGGCTTGCTGAGCCTGAATCCTGACAGGGCATAGTTTGCAAAATGCTGAAACTGTCAGTGGTCAGCAGAAACACCACTGAATATACATATGTTTTTGCAAGTTAGGAATCCTTTTTTTTTCCCAAGGTATTGTTAGTAATGTAAGCCAGTATGTATCTGATATATCTGGCCTTATTTTGGTTTCTTTCAGATCATCTTTAATTCATTTTCTATTTTTGGAGAAATATTTCTTGTAGTTCAATTCTTATTACGGCAGTGTTAGTAGGAGAGAAAAAAATGCACTTTACAAGGTGTTCAAAGGCATGCATTCTGAAGAATAGTATGTTCAGGGCTTTATTCTTGTATTCAGGAATTTTGTGCATGACTTAGGTTGAAATTTGAAGTGCACTTTCTGCCTAGAGAGACATACAGGCTTCTGCATTCTGCGTTTGGACCTGTAAGATATCTTGCTATGTAATTCCGTCTAGGTAAAATTTATCTCAAAAGGGTACTTTGCTATGAATTTTGAAGACAGCTGATGTCAGCAGATGGTAACTGGAACAGTGTGAATACAGACAGTGCAGTAATGATGTGGTGAGGCAATGGAGGAAATACACTTGGCATTACAGCATGGGGCCAAATCCTGAGAGATTCAGAGTTTCTGCGCTATGTCTTGAAGGCTGGGTGTTGGAAGAGTGAAATCTCTGAGGCTCACGTTGGTGGGGTTTGGAGTAAATATTGCCTTCCTTTCAGTTTTTTATTTGTTTGATTCCTGTGATACAAGCTAACGTTAATGAGGTTTTTTGCATAGACTCTGTGCAACTGCTCTTACAGAAATCTTCATTATGAGGAAGATATTTGCAGTTTGACCTTGTAGCATAAAGTGACAAAAAACCCAAACCAAAAAACCAGAAAACTATTTTCTCTCAGAAGATTGTGTATATTTTTTGGCATAAAATTTTGTGTATTAAGTGCACTACAATGAAATTTCATTCTGAGAACAAGATATTTAGGAAAACTAATATATTTAAGTAATTTCAAAGGGATTTAAAAGGATGCTTCTTTTGAAAATCATATAATACATAAAATCAAAACCAGTGGAATTTCTTTTTAAAATGATATGCAACAAATATTTACTGAAAATTTTACATCATAGAACACATTTCTTTTCTTCACTTTTGTTTCATATTGAAAGGAAAGAAAATTTAGAAAAGTGATCTTTCTTCAAACAAAGGAATGTCTCAGTTTGCCTAACGTATTGAAATCCCTATTGCACCTGGATTAAATCATTATTTCCAAAAGGCAAACCTCTTTCAACCATGTATTGTGGATTTGCAGTTTTCACTTTTTAAATCCATTTCTCTATCATTTACAATATCCTATAATTCAGAGAGCTAATTCTTCTTATTTAACTGCCATTTCTAAATGTTTCTACATGCTCCCCAAATATGGATGTTTTTTTAATCATCAGCAATTCTCTGCAGTAGCAGTTCAGGCTCCCTTATACCCTCAATTCCATTTTACCAAACACAACAAAAAAAAGATAGCCTTTGTTAAAAAGTTTAATGTTCTTAATTAGTAGAATTGTCAAACTAATTAGAATACCAATTAGAATTTGCAGGGATATTGTTAATTTAGAAATGCTGTGGTCTAGTGTTAACCGCCATTAAAACTTACAGTTTGTGAAAGATAGGGAGCAAGGAGATAAATATACACACACAAGCTCCCTCTCCTCCAATTTTAAATGTTAAGGGTCCATAACATTCCATGCTGTCAATGTGTACTTAGGGACTGTTTAATCCATGGAGACCTTGAAGAAAAGTTAAAAATTGTTTATGCATAAAAGTAGTGTTATGGAACAAAAACTATTAAAATGGCAAAATCCCATCTGTGGCTGGAAAAAATACTCAAAGTACCAAGGACTTCTTATCCAAGTTGTGCAAGAGAAATCCGTTTTTACTTTCAGTACTTGTGAAAGTTACTTTGCACTTTTTACAGTACATGGCAAATAAATATCTTACAGCACTGTATGAACTGAAATTAAGCTTTAGTTCCTGCTGGTTCACTGAGTGTTTAATGGAGGAGCTATCTCTCAAGTTCCCATGGTGAGTCTGGATCTAACCCACATGCACACGTGCCCTTCCTATCGACCTAATTCTAAATTGTAAGTGATGAGATGATCATTGATTGAAAAAATTTTCTTTTTCAACTTCAAAGAAAAATAATGAAATTTCTATTCAGACTATGTACTTAAAACATATGTTCCTGACTGCAACCATAAGGGATCAGTTCCCAGAGGTGGATGCTGTGAATATTGCTGTGAATTCCATGCACACTGCTGCCACATGCACATAACCCAATTTATATCTGCAAGTGATTATATCCACAAGTGATTCAAAAAAAGGGTAGTCAGGCAGCTAGAGAAGTATGTGAGAGCCTGGTGTGTCCAAGTCCCAAGTACAAGCATTATGTTTTTATCTCTTAGGCACAAATATATTTTTCACTTTTATGGTTTTTGTCCAGGTGGGCTGATTGCCTTTTCAAATATCTTACCAGGGATAGATTGAGGCAAGAGTAATGCTACTGATGACTGGTTTTCTGGGGCAATGGTGGTGTGAGCTAGAAGGGGATAGATGAAGGCAGGGCAGAAAAATAAAAGGTCAGTGACACTGCTGCCTATGAACGTTCTATAGGTAACACAGCACAGCATAAATATTTTACTGTTCCTCTGCAGTCCAGTCTAGCTTTCTCTATTTGCAGCACAGCTAGTTCACAGTCTGATAAATTCCATCCAGACCCAACTGTGCTTCCTCTTCTATTCCAGAGAAACTGAATAATTAAATTTCACATAAGTCAGATGTTTAAATTGTAGTGTATGGTCAAAAACTTTTGTCTTGTGTGCTAATGCTTTATTTAACCTCTGTTTATGTAAAGCTAGAGTCAAATATGACAAATGTATCTTGCTCTTGCAGAAGAAAAGGTGAATTTGTGTGCTTTATACAGGAAAAGTGATTTAAGGATCAGCGACAGACTTAACCTTCATAGTTGCTATTCTGTTACTGCATAAAGATAAATTTTATCCTGGATAAGTAAAATGCTGAAAAAGAAAAATAATTAAGGTACAGTAAAATAAATTAACTGATGAAAAAATATTTAACCAAAAGACAGTATTTTTGTTCAGTTTTTCACTAAGTAAGCTAGGTAGAGAATGTTAAAGAACTACATACAAGCCCATTTTGCTCTCTGCTCTTTACAATAGAGGCTAGTTCAAAGAAAAATTAAAACAGGAACAAAAAATTAGCAGTTAATTAACAACAAAAATAACCCAAACCATTTCTCTCCAAAAATACCTTTTCAAACCTTCAAGAATCCTCCCAAAACACCAGTTGATTTTTTATAGAGATTTTTATTGACCATGGGTCTTTTATTTATTTATTTATTTATTTATTTTTATTAGTCAGCTCAATTCAAGGCTTTGCTTTTGAGATGCAATAAACACTATAGGCAATGTGATCGAGCCAACATGAGACCATTGGGACTTTTAAAATTCCATCAAAAATTCACTCCAAATCTGTCATTCCTATTTTCAATAAGATTTTTTTCCAGTTAGGGAATGAAAGAGATTCCTGTAGTTTTAGGCTGTTGCAACCTTGTGCTCTCAGCCACATATTTAACACCATAGCTTCAGGTCTTTGCCACCTAATCTCACAGAGTCCAAAGTATTATTATTTCCATTTTGTACAGGCAGACACATGCATCCATGGTTATTCTAGGAATAACAGTGAAGGTAGGGGCTTTTCACTGAGCTCAGATCCAGGTGGATTTTGTTTGGCACCAGCACTGTGTTAGATGGGCATTGAATAACAACCTTGCATGTACAAGTGAAGCTTGGCAAGGACTCATGTACCCTCAATTTGCTACTCAGTAGCTGCTAGACTGAAAGCCAACTGTCTAAGCTTGCTTTTAGAGAAGGGGAAGAGGAGGCAACAGTTTCTCCTGGGGTGTCTAAACTAAGTTCAATGAATCATCTTCTGCTACTTTCCACTAACTCCGTGTGCATCCGAGACAACGTGCTTAGAATAACCAACTTTTTGGTGGCTGATGTTAAATAAGTTGAATTCCACTGTAAGTCTTTGCAGGGTCAGGACTGGAGCTGTTTGGAGATCCTCTGCCAGAACAATTTCCTCATGATAAAGCTGTTATCACAAATCAGAATTTTCTTGGGTATATTTCATCATTAATGAAATCTATTGACTATCTTCTCAGAAAATCAAAACCATTACTTTGTGGGGTCAATAATCCCAACAGGAACAATCTGTTCATTGAACTGTTTCAAACTGTATATTTCTCTAGTCATTTAAACACCAGTGTGTCCTGTCCTGGAAGACACATTGGTTCATTGGAGCTGTGGCGTGGAGACCAATTCTTTTTCATGGCTTTTGTTCTGTGGCCACAACACATTTTCTAGGGCACAGTGTGACCCTGCCTCTGAATGACCATTCTGCTGTATCACAAGATGTAGCCAAGGCAGAAAGATGGTCTTGCAGGGGATGCTTGCTCCTGAGGAAAACTCCAACAATACTTGGTGTTGTTGAAGAAATAGGCATTTCTCTGTTTTAAGTTTCAGGCAATGATCTGGTTTTCCCTACTTTGTACATCAAAGTGAAAAAAATTCCACTTCTGAAATTTAAATGCAGTATTTCAGTTGAAAATACTGTAAGGGAGTATATAGCAACATTTCATCATGGCTGGGATTGAAAACAAACATGGAAAATTTGTGATAACTCATTGGAAGAATTCTCTAATTTTGGTTTCTCTTTATTTCAAGGTACCTTGCAGCCTCAACTTCATTTTAACCTGTTACATTGCAGGCTCAGTGTTTCTGCCTCAGTGCGGTGTAATGAAGTACCCCCCCCCCCCAAAACTGAGCAAAGGACTTTGAAATACAGTAAAAGAGAGGAAGCCAGATCTTTTTATCTTCAGTAGGGTTGTGGTGGTTTAGTTCTACTTTTCTGACATGCACTGGTGGAGGCCCCTCTCCCTGAAGCTCTGACCTGCTTCACACTTTGATTTGCATTAGAGATGTTTGTTGCTGCTGCCTTGGGCAGCTGTAACCACAGCGTCCCAGCCCTGGGATCCCCTGTTTCTCAGGAATATCTCAGTATTCTCCTGGTCTGACCTCAAGTCTGGTTCCTTGTGCAGATGCCCTCTCTGAGCTGTGGTGATGGTACTGCATCAATGTTGGAGCAGAGAGGAAAGCAGTACTCTGCTCCTATAAAAAAGATGACTAGAAGTCTCAGTTTGATTCACTGGATATCTCACCGCTTGGGTGAAAAGGGATGCTTATACTTGGAATACCTGGAGGCAAAGAGCTGCAGACATGGAGCTTCAGTATAGATATGATTTTCCCATTTTACTGCTATTTCCCCAATCATTATTTTTGGTTTTTGCTTAGGTGGTTTGCGTTTACCATACTTACTTATTCTACTGTTTGCCTTTAGGGCTTCTCTGTGCCTTTTCTCCGCCATTAGTCTGTTCTCCTTTTTTTCCTCCAGTGATTTTATATGCAATCTTAATTTTAATCTAGACTGATAGTCGTCCTCTTGTCCATTGTAAATGCAATTGTTTCTAAAGAGATAAACAATATTAATTAATTTGTTTGATGCAAAAGTCCTTGTGTATTACACCACCTCTATTGCTTGATCACTTGAGTAATCAAGTTTTCCTTATCCTTTTTTTCATTCCCTTTTTATTCTAGCCTTATAAAGAATAAGAAAAGAGACTAAAAAAACTTCAGAGAGCCATTCATAGTCCACAGAACATAGTAATTTTTTCTGTTTGTTTAGATCTAAAATTGTTTTTCTCTCTTATTTATTTTCTGTCAATAGCCTTTGATAAAGAGGGACCCCAAAAATCTGTACATGAGGGTTAAAAAGAGATTACCTTTGTTAAGTCTCACCCTGTTGTGTATAATTTGCTGAATTCTGTGAACCCTGAAGCATAATCCAAAAGCATTATTATAATTAATTATGGTAACTGATATGCATATCAATTCCTCTTTACAAACATACATATTGGAAATCTACTTTTAGTGGCAGTGAGCTCTCTAGTCTAAGTCCATATTGAGCACAGTCCATTTAAGATGTTTAATTTTGGTTTTTTTTCTGTTCAAAACTCTTAATGTGTATGAGCAGATCAGTCACATCTTAGCTCTAGCAGAACAGAGATGTTTTAGCTGTCCTTTTGCCTTCTCTTCCATCACTGAGTCTTTTATTCCTCAGTTTAGAATGAACAGGACTTGTTCAAAACGCATCAGAATCCTTGACGAATTTTTGGCAACCGTTGCTATATTGCCATAAGGCTTCCTAGTTCTGTGCCCTTCCTCCAGACATTACTGAGTCAGTGTGCAACTGAGGATAAGGCTGCAAATTAAGCTCAGTGGTGTGGTACATGTTCTGTTGTACTGAGGTGACCCATCCTTCCCTCAGCAAGGGAGAGAGGATGATCTTTAACCCTTAAAGAAAAAGATACTGGAAAGCAGTGCCCCAACACTCTGCCTGTGGAAAGCATTTGCCTGGAAGCAGCAGAGTGACTGTAGGCAGGTGAGGTCCTCCTCCAGAGCAGGGCAAAAGAAAGGAGCATCATGACAGTATTTGTTCATGCTTTGCTTACAGTAATTTTTTAAAAAAATAGAATACTAATAAATAATGAAAAGTATAAATCTAATGATAACCAAACTCAATAGTAAGCACACTGGTTTACTTGCCAACAAAAACCCAAAAATTAAAATGTTAACATGTGAATGATGCTTTCTGTATGAAGAGGTGCCATATTACAAGTGTAAGTGCAAACTAAACCCCCATTTGTGTGAATAGCTAATTGCAAGGGTGAAAACACTGTCAATCTGAACACTCATCTAGGTTTCATCTTAGATACCAAATGGATCTTGCTGTTCTATATGTTAAGAAAAGTCTTAATTTCACAGCCCTGACAAGGGAATGAATATCAGCCAGAAGTAACTGAAAGGGTATAAACATAGACTATCATGATGGAATTTTTATTAACAATCACTTTTTTTCTGACTATATGTAAGTATTCTGAACACAATAAAAAAAGACAAAGAAAAAAAGATATTTTTGTTCACACCTACTGCAATTTGCAAAATATGCATGTTCTTATTGAATCTTTCTAATTAAAGCTAATCCATCAAAGGATCTATTGGCTTCGTCAAATATCTTAAGTTATATCTCATGTCCCAATACAATTACAATTTAAATGTAACTCTTTAAAGTGCACTACAGACAATCAGAACAAAGTTCTATTACCGTCTCGTATCTATCCATTAAGAGGCACCTGTCGAGTTTTGTTAAAATCTTTACATACTAATCTCTGAAACCTTGTAGGGTTTAAAAAAAAAAACAAACGAAAAACTGAAAAAAAACCCCAAACAAAAACACACACTCCACTCCTCCTCCCAAAAGAAACCCCAAAACAACAATCAACAACAAAAAAAGCAGAAGCTGTTTTGTTTTTTAAATATCAGGCAAAACTCTCAGCAGGTGGAAAGGCCTGCACTCTAACAAACAGTGTGACTCCAGGATCCTGCAGACCTAGAAAGATCAAAGGTAATTTGCTTTTAAATAAATATTTTAATTATTTCAAGCAAAAATGGTAATTTTTGAAAAATAAATTTTTTCTTTGACTGTTCCTTAAACTGCTCTTTCTATTTAAATAGTTTTACTTTTTTAATTTTTCCTTTGTTTCCCAGGGCCTAAATCACAGCACTTCAGGTTATCAGTTTAACAGTATTTTATTCCAGTGTTTAGATTGGAAAGCACAATAAATAAAAAGAAGTATCCTGAAGTATCCTAGGGTTTCAAACTGTGAGAAAAATATACAGCTCAACTTGTGGTTAAACCTAGAATTATAAAGGCCCTTAGAATTTAATTACCTGTAAATCTGATTTATTGTTTCAATTTAAACCAGATAATTTAAAGCATAAAGCAAAACATTTGCTAATGCTTTTTCTTCTTTATTTTTTTTTAATTGTGGAAGACTTTTTATATGTGAAATGTCTGAATCTCTGAGATACTAGAAGTGTTCTGTTGACTTTTATAGCATCTTTGGCTGGTTTCCAATCTATCTTTGTAAGGCAGATTAACTCAAGATATGTTCAAACTCTCTAGAAAATGCTCTGTAGATGTTTCACATTTATGGAAACAATAGTATGTAACAGAGAAAATTAAGCAAATGAAGGATGAAGAAACCTGAGAGCTGTGGGAGGTTTCTAGTTAGCCTGAATGTGTGTGAGATAAGAGGATGCACTTTTCTTAATGCCTTTTTAAACCTGTTAGGTGAGTCTTTGGCTCCTAGGATGCCTGTGATGAGCTGCATACATAGCATTGCTGGTAGTTGGTGTAGCTTTATATGTTGAAGAGACTCAGTGACTCTATTTCCACAGTCAGATGCTGTTTGGTCTGTTATGCTGTAGTGATGGGTTTTTTTTCCTGTTCTAAAAAAAGGAAGATGTAGAATAAGCCTGCCACCTGGCACACTAACCATCACACTCCAACGGGCTTTGGTACCTAAGCCTCCATGAGTGGGATTCCCTGCATGCCATTGCTGCAGCATTAAGTCGGTACAGGGAACTTGCTGAACCTTCCAGATGTTGTTGTGGGGAAAGAAGACCACAGATCATCTGAGACTGGACAAAACACTAGTGGAGGGGCAATGCAGTGACCCTCCCTATTCCTAGGGTATGCTGGGAGGTGAGGATTGCAAGGCAGAGATGGTGCCATATGGGGAATTAAAAGTTCACCATTGATCAGAGACAAAGTAAAATTCAAGGCCAGTGAAAGGCTCTGCAAGCAGTTTCTTCTTCAACTACTTTCCTTGAACAACCCATTCAAATGTGAAATGAAGTGTATATGATGGTTTTAGCAAATCCAGCTTCCTGGGATTTGAGTGTAAGCCTTAGCAGAACATTCAGGCAGAGCAAAGTGAATGTTTTTCTCCAGATTATCTTTCATGTATGTATAAACAACATTTGCTGCAAAACGTATCATCTACAGAGCTCAGAGTCACAGCCTGCAGCACAGCAAACTAGCTTGTCCTGGAGCTCATAATCTGATAATTAAATTGCTAACAGGCACCTTAGTGATGGCATTTGCTGGAGATGTGAAAGACTTCTTATGATCATACCTTTCTGTAAGGAACCTATCAGTAGAGTCAGAGCTGTCAGAATCAGGGGGGGTTTATATAGCTTCTTCAATGAGTACATTAAATTTTGATGTGGAGTGAAATGGGACAGGATGTGTTTCCTTTCCACTGCACAATGATTTATTACCCCAAAAAGACCACAGAACTAATTAGCAGAGTAATTAATTAATATAAATTTGCATATTTGCATTTGCAATTAGTGCAGCCAACTGATTAGTCTGAAAATGGGAAGTTTGTCTCATTAGATGTTAGTGTTTGCTGGACCAGAAAGTGGCTGCCAGATGAGGCAAAAAAGCATAGAATAAGCAAGACCGTATGCATGTGTGCGCGCAAAGCTCATCGTGTCTTTTGTTAGGAGAGTGGAGTGCAAATATGTAGTTTAAGATACTAAGACTGCTGGGTTTAATTTTTTTTTTTCTTTTCCTTTTTAATGACTTTTTTTGGCTGTTTTCCCCATTAATTTACTTCCTTCAATGAGTCACTGCAACCACGAAACCTGTTGATGGTTCTGAACAGTCAGATCTTCAAGGGAGGGCAGTTGCTGCAGATTTCCTGATATAGGTGCTGAAGGGAAGATGTAAGGACCCTCCTTGCTGTGTGATTGATGGGACAGGGATATTTTCCATCTTACAAGTTACATCCTCTAATCAATTAGTAATGCTGAGAGGTCAAACTCAGTAGACCTCATTAAAAGCCTGGGATAAGTGATTAGCTTTCCAGGTCGCTGTGCTATTGTCTTTTCCTCCTTGGACACCCTTGTGAGAATGTCTCTTTATACACATCTAAACAGTCCCTCTGCTCTGCATACCTGAACTTGGTATGACTAGTCAGCTGATGTCCCAGGTTTTAGTGAGGTTTGAGAGAGCATTGAAGAGGATGTGTCTGTCTGTCAGGTAATACCAGATGCCAAAATATCTGTAGGCTGTTTACCAGTGCTCCTCTCAGGCTGTCAGAGCAGAGCTAATTTTCATGTGGGTCAGTGGAGGAAGTTCTGGTACCTCTTCGGGGTACTTTACTTTGCTCTCTTTCAGCTGAAGGAAATCTTCAGTCTTCCCCCAGGAGAAAATATGAGCAAAAATAAAATTTGTCGTGCATTAATGTCATCTCAGGCAAAAATCAAGCAATTTGTAGAACCAAATAATCAAACTTACTTTCACCGAAGTCATTATGCTTGAAACATAACCGTATTTTCAAACATATTCAGGACCAATAGAGGCAAGTTGTTTTTCACTGCTGCTTTCAATATCCAATTCCCATTGAGTTCTCTATCTGCACCCTTTCTCAATCTTTAAAAATCTAGCTCAGGTAAGAGTAATTTTGGACATGTATGTATGTATGTATGTATATGAGGCAGCCCTGGCCTGGTACTATAGCACTATGTTATGCTGGCATTTACCCTCATGTAGTACACGCTGCTTGTTGGCAAGGCATATTACTGAGCCTCAGCACCACATGCACACAGATATCCTCCTGGCAGGTTAGGATTGCTTGGTACCCCATCAACCTGAAGTGCAGGCAGATGCAGGCTCTACGTGTCTTCAAGCTCCCAAGTCACTGAGCTGGTCTTTGTTTTAATTTACAGACAGCTGTGAATTTGCTTTTAAATCTAGATTGAAGCATCATCTTCCTTTATTTGCAGCTTTGTGTTCTGACACTGTTTCCAATTCTGACCGTCAAAACTGCTAAAAGAAAATAATGCTCTGGCCGTTTAGGGAGATTCTTTTCACCCTTAGTGCCCACTCCTGTAGAATGCTGACTCAACAGCTGAGAAGCTTTTTACTTTCTTCCTAAATTCCCCCATGCAAAATAGCAAAACATTCTGTTTTCACACGGTACAAATGTTTCATTTCACCTCTATTGAAGAGTTGCATTTTGATAAGGCTGTTTGAGTCCAACCACAAAGTAAATCATTTTGCAGAAGCATGATGCATAAGCAAACAGAAAAGTACAGGGTGTAGAGTGCCTGCAATTGGAGAGCACCCCTAAAGAGACTCAAGCAGCTGCTGTGACACAGCACTCTTCTTGGCTGCAGTACATTACAAAAAGTACGATAACAATGCAGCTAGCTTCCTAGGTCTAATTACCTGCATAGGGCCAAAGGAAAACCCGTGATGTTCAATTTTGAATAAACTGAGGAAAAGTAATTTGTATTCATGAGACACAAGATGGGCAAAAGCCAGCTTCCATTTGGACTTTAATATTGCCTGCATCAGTATGACTAATGAAATATGGAGGTCTTCCACCCTAGTTGTTGGAGAAATACAGACTGAATATAGATGCAATGGGAAAGATCAGAATCTCTCTTTCTGTGTGTTTGACATGCTGGCAAATCTGTTCTGAGACAGAAAATGGTTTTACCTCATAAAAAATTTTATACCTGTGCAATCTATTTCGTAGCAGAGGCAAGTAAAATAGAATTTTTCTAACAGCTAGGAATTTTTGTTCATGGCAAAACTGGAAACTGCAAAAATAAGTCACCTCCCAAAGTTCTGGTACTGACAGCTCAGGTATTTCAGTAGCCACTTCTGTAAACCAGGTACAAAGAGGTAAAGAAACCTCAGTGTTTAACAAAAGACTATGATTTAAAGTAGCCAAACCTCTAAAATGAGTACAAAGAGGAAGAAAATTACAGTCGCTATACTTACCAGGGAGGATACAAGCTCCCTCTGCTATAGGCTATAATTTGTCAGGACCTTGCAGCATATTCTCAATATAACCTCACCCATCCTGGGCGAGATAGGTGAGACTGGAAGAAGAGATGACCAACCACAACATTTGGTAGGAAACACCTGCTGGCCTGTTACCAGCATACAAGATTTCCTGGGAAAACGATGTACAATACATGACTGTTGACGGAATGTGAAAACATACATGACAATGTAGACATATGTGAGTGAGGCAAGAGGGAAGATCACTGTTCAGCCAAAATTCAAAGCATAAACTAAACCGGGATCAGAGCAGAATGTAAATAACTGCATAGCAAATGAAGGACTTCGGGCACCACAAACGAAGTGAATACCATAAAACAACCTCCTCTAAGAAATTAAAAGCCATGGGCTGGGTGACTGCTTACCAACTAATACTAGTTGTCAAGAAAAACAGAAGTCACAGGGCCTCTATAACAACTAAGGTGGGGCAGCAACCTGAAAAATGAAGGATGCTGTTGCCTTGGGAAAGAAAACACTTCATGGAAACAAGGGAAATCCTACCACAAGGAAGTGTTAAAGAAGCAGCAGTTGGAACAGCAGTAGTGCAATAAACAGCTCACAGTGAAAGGACTCAAAGTACATATGTCAACACAGCATATCCATCTGATATTCAGATGGAAAAAAAATTATTCTTGTTGTTTTCCCTGGGTGCCAGGAGCTTAACCACCACACATGTAGCCATGTTCTTCCCACTGAAACAGATCAGAGGCCCCCAGAGTACATTTATGACAAATTCCTAGTGTCTGCATGACCAAGACTTCATTACATCACTTCTAAGCTGTTAAAGTGCTTCTTGAAAAGCACAATACAAGCCTTTTAGAAACAATTCCTTTAAGAGATTTTTCTTGACTGCAGTTGTGTTGGGCAGCATGTTGCAAAGGGGAAGAAAGAACGAAAAGAGCAGATGTGTGTGGTGTAGACCATTTACCAGGAAAGAAATAGAAAGCGATGAGGTAATCAGTCATTTGAAAGAAGGAATCATATCAAGAGGGTCTGTACAAGAGTGAGTTCCTTCTGCTTCAGAGAGAAAATTATGGATCCTTTGAGCATGTGAGTTGGACCTAGAAAACTGAAGCAGCAACTGATCTCCTCTGACACAGAGGAAAAACTATCTGATGGTGAGTGATGACAATAGAGTATTTTTGAGACCACTTCACAAAATGGAAGGTCATTAGATAGCATATTACCACCAAAGTAATCCCAGAAAGAAGAAATTTTGCCTGAAGAAGATTTTGGAGGAAGAGTGTCTGATGCACTAACAACCATGGCATCCCAGGAGTGGCTAACCCCAGGTGACTGAAGAGGAGCCATTTCCTCACACAACTGAGTGACTTCTACATATCTGATGAGATTTTCCCTTGACTCCAGCTATGAAGGTGTTGCCCATTTTGTGGGCCAGTGCTGGAAAGCTCAGCAAATTATACAACTTCCTGGCTGGAGAAAGACAAAGGAAATTCTCCTATGACTGAAGGCTGTGAAATGGAAGAAAACCTCCTTTCTAATAGAGGAAAACCCTACTGCACAGTATTAGGCAGATATTGTAGTCGCCCAAGTGAAATGCAAAACATTCTGTTAGGAAAAGTAGTTATCAAAGTGAAGCTTCAGGCTCCACGGAATTGCTAATAATAGTGTAACTGCTCATGATAAAGAAAACTCAGGCTGCAATGCAGAAACTGCAAGTGAGATTGTTAGCAGCAATCACAAAAACCCAACGAGAAGAGGAAAGGGAGAACACAACTATAACCTCTGTAATCATGATCAGTCAATGAGACTACTAAGTGTATATTCTACCACCCAGCTTTCTGCAACTGCCAAAATATAGTTTCATCTTCCAAGGTACCATCTATAGTCAGTGAAGAGAGAGAGAAACTTTTTTAGATAGCAGTTCTGGGTAGTTGCAGCAGGGTCCTGGACTATGCCTTTCTCTGACAGTGCCTGTTTCCCATTGCTGACCATGGAGAGACCTTGGGAGTTCAGCTCTGTGTTGGGTGGTCTGTAGAAAACTGCCTTGTGACAGGTATTGTGACAAGTTTTTTCAAAGACACAACCATATCTTTGCATTCAGAAAGTAATATTTGCCCCAGACAGTGGAGAAATTTCCAGCTCAGACTGATCTGAAGTAACAATGCCATGAAACTTCCTTGACTTCTTAATAGGGAATACTTCATATCTATGTCCAGTGCATGATGTTCCTTTAATTGACGGGCAGAGTCCTTGCATGTGGGTTCCTAGCTGGGTTGAAGAGAGCAAGGGGTCTGTTTGTGAAAAGATTTATTAAATCAGCCCTTCTTTTTTTCTTCTGTCTTGTATAAAATTTCCATGGCCGCGAATGCCGTGAACCCAGGCAATGTCAGGGAGACAAAAAGGGCAAAGCTGAAATTACATTAGTTGGTGGCCACCCCACGGTATCCTGCAGAATACCCTGTTATTGTGAAGCCAAGATAGAGTGCTTTTTATGTCCTGGCAGCTCTCTCAGCCTGAGCACTTCTGAAGAGATTCATTAAAAGGTCTTACTTACACAAGTGTCTTCATCACTCTATGGAGAAGCCTTCCAGTGGCAAGCCTTATGGAGGGGTTAAGGGAAAGCTAATTAAAGATTAAGACTACAGGGTTCAGCCCTTGACCGAAGGAAAGGCTGCACAGAGTTCCCCAGCAACAGCAGACTTAACCAGGGGACTTCCAGCAAAGGGTAAATCTTCTTTCGACCCCAAGAAATTTTCTTTCAATCACAACACCAAAAGGTATTCAAATGCAAAGACAGCTCACAGACAAGAGAATGAAAAGTCAAGGCTCATGTGTTTCTTGTGCAGGTCTTACACAACCAAATTCCACCTCTCTTTCTTGTAATTAGGTCTCGTTCTCATACATTTGCAGTAGAGCCTTGCGGTTTCCCTTCTGATCCATCATCTACCAATGAGACATATATATGAATTTTCTGTGGGCAGCAGAGACCATGACAAAATAAAAGGAGGAGATTGTCATTTCAAGGAGCTCAGGTTGAGGTATGCTTTCTCTCTGGGTCATGTCAGTGTGTCTTAATGCGACTGCCATGGCTGAGTATGCCGTCCTATGCATGGGTGTCATGTGTAGGGGATAAAAAGCTTAAGGGGTCCAGAAATACTCATAATGGCAGAAAGAGGCTTAATAACACAAGGTTTGCAACTTCATCCAAATCATACTGTAAGTTTGACAAAAGGGTTTCAGAGAACCATCTGGTGGTCTTTTGGCATCCTGTGGGAACTACATTCCTAGTTAGTTCCTAGTTAGTGAAAGATAATTATGGCCACCATGGACTTTAAAGATCTTCTTTGGCAGTTGCTTCATCACAGATGTTTAGATCAGTACAAGAATGGAGGTTAAACTGTCTTGTCTTTTTTGACAATGGCTATGAGTGAAAAAAGCTTAGCAGTGGTTTAAATGGGAAGGTATATGGAGCATGAAACTCCATAATTCAGCATTTCTGATGGTTAAGCATTTCACTCTAAGCCTCCAGAACCTGCCACTCTGGTCTCTTGTGAGAGTCGAGATATCAGGCCAAGTATGGTTGAACACATATCTTCCCTTCTGCTTTGTACATCTTGTTTCCTGTATTACATGTGATTAAAGCAGCAGTTCCAGATAGTGCAGTATTACAAATGATGCTGTATGTCTTTAAATAAATATCTAATTTCAATGATGATAGAAAGACAGTTTGAAAGACATACAGTACATCTTTCCTTCACGCCTCTTTCTTCAAAGAGAGAAGTGCTGAGGAACCATTATATCCCACTGGTAAAATAAATTAGAAGCCTTCCATTACTCTGTTTCCTGTAGTGGCTGCAAATATTCACAGTGCTGTGAAAGGAAAATAATTTACTTTAAAATAGCACAGTTTGGAATGTAGTGCAGCTACCCTCCCTGAATGTTGTGTTAGAAGGATGAGCTAAGCTTCACATACACCTCACACCATCCAAATTGCAGTTGTGCCTGCAATTCTATTGCTGAAGTTTGTTTTTCACATTGTAATCTGTACAGTCAAAACTAGGGAACTGTTTTGCAAAAGCTTGAATTGGCCTATGTCTCAGTATGATAGCAAGAGCTAGATGGGATAAGGATATTTTAATAAAGAGGATGAGACATGTCAGAGAGACAATAGCATTTCATTTCCTAGCTCCATCCTCCCATGCTGGGATGTGATGGTAGAATGAGGTCTGAGTGTGAGATAAGCCCACATTGCTGGTTATTGAACATTACAAGGCTCTAAATAATTTAGTTTCAAATGTTACTTTATAAAATATTTGTTTGCAAAATCATTTTAGGAAATTTTCTTTCTATCCTGGTTCCAATAATATCCTTTAATTTATGTAAAATATTTTGTTAAAAGGAAATTTTAAAATGTAGTCTTGAATATAAACACACGAGTATTTTCACAGTGGAGAGACTGCAGCCTTTGACAGGGAAGCAGTGGGAATGGGAGTGACAAGAACAAGATGAATATGTCTTTACAAACAAGCTGCGTAAACAGTTATTTGTGGGCAAAAAGATGGTTGTTGGTGAGAAAGAAAATAATGGTTTGTAGATAAGGAAATTGGCTATTTGTGGGTAAAGAATAAAAATAGCTCTTCAGTAATAACTTGCCGAAGAATAGTGAGAAAAGTAAAAGCTGTTTAAAAAGGAAATAGCTGTTTAAGAATAGAGAGAAAGAACTGCCTGTTTGTATGAAATAAGCATTTTTGGGAAGTCTGTACCTTCTGAGTACTTTAGCTAATGAGGAAAGAAAGAGGACATTATGTGGCTGGGAAAAATCAGGATAAAAGGAGGTTGCATCCTCCAGTTATTTTAGAGATTTTCACTACATGTTCCCAGTGAACTCTCCCTTTGCTCAGGAATAAAATTACTCTGGCGGAACTCCTCTGTCTCCTTTGCGGACATTAACCTCTGTCGATGAGAATTTTCCACACGGGAGGTTCTTGGGAGGGTGCAGAAAACGTCTTCTTGAGTCAGATCTGATAGAGAAGGATTCATAGCATGGACCTACACTTTCAAAATCCAGCTTTCTGTTGAGGAATACATCTGGTGCGGGTCCCCACATAAAGGCTCTGGCATTGGGAGTGTGACTGCCAGAGAGTCTTGTGAATAGTCAGACTGGGAAGTTTCCTTAACACTCTCAAGACTAGTAGGAATATAGGAGCCTAAGGCCTATTGACTTTCAAGAAAGAACAGGTTTTACTAATTAGTTATGGTGGGGGTTTTTTTGTTGTCTAGGTAGTAAATGATGCAAGAAGACCTCTCAATATGTTTTCAGAATGTCTGAGGACTGTTCTGAGGTGAGCTATTATGGCCTAAGTGGTAGAAAGGGATAAGCAATCCATGGCATTTGCTGTGTGAAGCTGACAGGTCTGAGCCATCAAGTCAGTTGAGAGCAGGAGCAACCATGCTTAAGCTAGCTGAACATGATGCTCTTCAATTAACTGTGCTTAAATTCAGTAAAAATTAAAAAAATTATCAGTTTTTGGAAAACTCTTTGAGATCTGCCAAATCATGCCAGAATCACTTTTTCAATCACTGAAGTATTTCAGGAAGGTTACTACTAGTGACAATAGAGTCAGGTCTTCCAGAGTTATATGAACAGAGTGAGAGCTTTAATTCAAGGAATAATCTGGAAGAAGAGTTTCACTCAGTATATAGCATAGAAGATTGTCAGAAATATCTGTTGGATTGTCAAATAAAAAGTTGTCTATTTAATATACATATTGAAAGTGAATCTCTCAGAACATATTTGAGGACTTTCTCTTAGTTTAGTGGCATTGGTAAATGGTGTCTTTCCTTGAATGATCATTGAGCTTAACTTGTGCGTATCCTTTGTTCTATAAAAAAAGATGAGATATACTTCACTTGTGAATATGTTCTCGCAACACCCATTTATGATGACAGGATACAAGAGAGACGCAAAATCATTCTAGTAAGTATTAACTACTTCTATGGCTACGTTTGGATAAGCAAAATATCTTCATTGTATTGCAAAAAGTACAGTGAGTAAGGCTTGACATTTCTAGGGATATTAACTATTTATTTCAAAGCATAAGCAGAATGTGAGTCTTGACTTCTAAATATGCATATAAGCTCCAGAAACCTGAATCTCATAATTAAGTTAATTAAGACAGAAAGAAGAAATTTGAATATTGCCTAGAAAAATCACTCTTGTTCTAGATGGTATGACAGCCTCCACCCTAATGAGACAAGGCAAATCTGCTATAGCTATAGCTGTTTCCCTTCATGCTTTCAGTCAATTATACTTTTGTTTTGATGCAAGTTCTGTTCCAATAGACATGTTTATAATACCTAACTGAAGAGTGTCTAGGAGACCCATCTTATAACTACTAGAGACTGTGTCTTTATGCTTGCTTCCACAAAAAAACTCTGTCTTGTACATGCAGTTGGACCAAACCTACTGCGTAGGCAGTAGAAAAGTCCACTTAGCTCACCACTCTAGCTATGACTCCTGTAAAGGTGGGTTCATTCCTTTACACATTAGTGTGGCTGCGAGAGGCTTTCTGCTGTGTTGTATGGACAGTTTATATGCCTGACAAAGGCATGTAAGCCTTTGACAGGATTACAAATCACGTTCCAGAACCACACAGGGCTATGTGATGGACTACATATGACATGAATAGAGTGTAGGAATACAGGGTCTAAATTCCTAACAGTAGCTTCAAATTTGTTGACAAATATTGTCTATTTTATTTGTGGTCTTGCTTCTGAGGCTAATGTAATAATTTAAATCCTTTAACTAATTAAAGGATTTAATTTAAATTAAATTAATTAAATTAAATTAATTAAATGCTTTAAATAATTTAAATCAGTTAAACTGAACTTTCAGAGACAAGCACCAAATATTGTGAAACTTGCTGAAAAATACGACCTCTGGCAACACCATGTTTAAACTGGTTCTGCACTTTTCTGTTAGTATACCTACGATATTTCTATGCTACATTATTCAGAAAATCTATCATCAAAAAGGTATGTACTGACATTACTGACATGTTCCCTTTTTTCTACTTTACTTTACTTTTGATTTTAAAAGGTATAGTGTAATAAATATTATCTGAAGGCTAGAATCTGAATTCTTGGTTTGTACTGAAGAACACCTTCAGAACCACCAACAATTCCAGAAGTGTTAGATTTTAGGTGGAGAAGGTGCCTAAATCAGTCTGAGAGATCAAGAATTAATTGTCTACCAGGTTAATCTACTCCAGAACTTAAAGACCAGTTCATATTGCCAAACACAAATGGTTTAAGTTTTCAATTTCTTGGCAGGGGTTTGGTGATTTCACATATGTCCAAAGTATGACTTTGAGGCCTAAAGGATTTGAGTATATGATCCAAAAGCATCATTGTCAATAATCCATGAAAGGAGACTAAATTGGTAAGGAAATAAAGGCTGTTTGTATAGGCTTTTTCCTATGCTAACTCCTGTAGTACTAGGATAATTTTATTCAAGTATCACAGTATGAGAAAAAAAAATCTGTCCCATCAACTGAAACTTCACATCAGACTATCATTCATTTTAATATGTCAGATGTACACATTACAAGAAACTGTTAAAAAACCCAGACTGGAAAATCCCAGGCCAAATCATGTACCTCAAGACTGAAACTGATTTAAATTCCAAGAATAAGTAGCTGACAAAGACAATTTTCATAGATTAATATTTTTTACCTGTGTTTTATGTATCTAGAAGAAATATACACTGCATTGGTTAAGCATTGATCAAACTTTTATTGTGCCAGCTGTACTTCATAGATCTGAAAAAGTGATTCAAGCAAAACAAAAGAGAACATAAAAGCACAACTCTAATGGTTTTAAATCCCAAAGAGGCAATTAGAAGTTTGATTCCAGTGGTGCAGTTGGACTACATTGGAAAACTAAACACTTTACACAT
This sequence comes from Pipra filicauda, assembly GCF_003945595.2. NCBI lineage: Eukaryota > Metazoa > Chordata > Aves > Passeriformes > Pipridae > Pipra > Pipra filicauda. The sequence goes on along the minus strand of NW_024104667.1, from coordinate 303,671 downwards.
ATTAAGTAGATATGAAGTCTAGGATTAAGACTGTAAATAATAAATCCATCCTGCAGTTTTATTTGTGAAGTATTGCCCTTTTAATAAGTTGAGAAAATACAGCAATAAAACTCACACTAATTCATGTGAAAATGGTAGTTTACAGAGTTGAAATGTGTTAAAACATCCTTTTTTATGAGAAAAGTAAGTTGCATGATAACTAATCATTTAAATAAACCAACTGAAAAGTGAAGTTGAACAGGAATGAATTATACTTCTTTAGCCTTTGTGAATGTGTTAGGGTATTATATATATATAGTAGTTTATATTTAGAATATTTCTTGACTTATATATTCAATGCTGCATTGTGTCTAATTTTAGGTGTACTTCAGTGAACTATGAGTCGATGTTGCTTTCCTTGGGAGATTGAGTTTGCTGCTTCTCTTCAGCAGAGGCAGCTCTACAAGAACAATATTAAGTATACCCTAACATTTTTAAAACCACCTTTACTGAGAAGTACTATTTAGACTGATATTAGCCACTATTTGGCCTTACCATTTGAGGACATAGCTGTACACTTGGATAGCGGTGTATGAATTAGCAGATGGAGAGTTTATTTCATGCTTAGATTGTCTGGAGGTGCTTCTGCATATTTTAAAGTTTGTGATTAACACCTGCACCGACAGCAAGGGAGAAACCATGTGGGAAGCTACAGCCGAAGTCTGTAGGGATGTCGGCAGACACAGATTCAGGTGTTATGGACATGACTGGTGCCACCTATGGGCAAATAGAAGAAAAGTAGCAGGCGGAGCTGAGGTCTGCTTTGTTGACGGGGAGCATCATAACAGTTGATGGATTTTGGCAGCAGGAGGTTGTTTGTAGTATTTGCACGATTTTTAGGAAGGTTTTATTTCTTTACCCTTCCCTGTTTTTTTTCTAGTATGGGCATACCATTGCTCTAGCCAGTGACTTGAAGCTGCATAATTTAATTGAGGAATGTAGACGATTGAAAGGGAAATATTATACAATAATGGTTTCCTTCAGGGCTGAAAAAAGAAAAAAGAACAATCCATTGTTTCACATATTTACACTGTAGCCAGGAGTTGGACTCGATGATCCTGATGGGTCCCTTACAACTCAGCATATTCTGTGATTCTATGCTACTCTGATAAAGGAAACTACAAACAACCTGACATGAGGGTCAGGTTACGGTTAGCTGAGATACTCCTTTGCAACAGGACCAGAATAGAGCTAAGGGAAGAAGCTGAACTACAGTTGACTAAGAAGGAAAAAACAAATCTATCCTTGAAACCATACAGCAGGTACAGTGAATAATAAGGAAAATTTTAAAGGCTCTTCTATAGCTTTGCAGTAGTATTATGATTTTTATTGCTATTAAAAACTAAAAATATTTCAGACCATATAAAATTACACTCTTTTGCAATTAGGCAAAAATAGGTTAAGGAACCCCATCGGCTTGACATCTAGCTCTGGACACTATTCCCACTTACAAACTTCATCAGTTTCTATAGATTTTAAATTTGTTTTTCCTCTTTTCAGTGAAAGATCTAGGGGATCAAGCAGGATAATAACAAACTCAGATCATGATAAATCTTAGTAGAGAGGTTTCTTGCTTGTACTTCATGGGATCCTATGAAGATATAAGGCAAAATATATTGGCAGACGCAGAACCAGGCCCTGTTTTCCAGCCAGGGGAAATACAGAAATTGTTGAATTCTGCATGTTCCCGAAGATTACATGTGGATTTAGGCAAGCTAAGTGTCATAAAAATGAGAACAAAAGTCATGCCCATTGGAAAATTAAGTTGATTTTATGTGTGGGAAACTCATCCAATTAAAAAATAAAAATAATTTCATCCCTTTTTTCAATCGTATTTATCGTAATAATATTTGCTTAAAATTTTTGAGTGAAAATGTGAGTTTTAAGTTGACTTTGTCTTATGTTTCTGCTGTTAGCAACTTCCAACATAGTTTCAAAAATAGTTTTGCTATGTTTTTTTCCCTGTATACCTCCAGTGTGTTGTCATTTTTCTTTACTGTTTCCTTCTGTTTCTGTGTGAGGAATGTGACATGCCTCCCATGAGATTTTGTGTTGCCTTTCCTTCCTTCCTAGTGATTATCCTTGGTGTGTGCCATGGTGCTACATTTTGGTCACTCTTAAACTCTATGTTCCAATTCCATTTGTTGATATATACACACACATATGCCTCACAATACTAGGGTTAAAGATAAAAAGATTTTACTTTTCTAAGGAACATCCTCCTTATCTGATATTTTTTGTGTTGTTGCTTTTTATTATCAGTGTAAAGTGCATTATTGCCTGTGGAATAAGCCAAGACTAAACCAGCATGGCAGACCTTTTGTGATGCTTCAAGTTTCCGGTCTCTTTTCTGTTCATTTTCTCTCCACTCTTATCTCCAGCTGATGAAACTTTGAACATGGTTTTCCTTTTTTATGTCTTTTCAAACCAATTTGGGCTTCTGTTTTGTTGATGAGGATAAGTAGATATCTTCTAGCTTGCCAAATAAGAAAGAATGAGCCTCATATCTGTAGCAAGCACAAGTGATAAATTTAGTAGAGTTGCTGTTAGATATCACTGCCTGGATTTAAATGTTTGGACAAAGATTAGCTGCCAGTACAAAATAAATAGCATGAATGTTTAATCAAGATCTATCATTCCCAATTGTCAGATACTGTCTTTTTTTATTTAAAAGTCCTGTATAATGGAGACAAAATGTCTACTGAGAATCTCTATAACTCTCTTAATAACTGGATAGTTTTAAGCAAAATCCAATTCACATCTTGGTGCACAATCAGGAATGAAAGATAAGCGAGTTGAATCTATGGATAGATACCTGCTTTACAGACTCTAAAAATTGTCTTTAAAGTTGGGGTCATGACTTTCAAAAATACAGATATTTAGTCACTAGAGGGAGACATGATCCTGTATAACAAAAATTCCCACGGCAGGGAGGCAGATGTCAACCAGGTTGAAGTGCTACTGCCCAAGAGAAAGGCTGCTGGTTTGTTAAGTATCTGGGGGCCATGGGGATTGAAGAGAGAGAAAGAAGGCTTCATGAATTCACCTGATCCTTCAGGATAGCATCAGCAGTGCCTTTCCAAAAATGCATCTGTCCTAGAGGAGATGAGATCACCTTTAACTGAAGTAAGCAGAAAAGCCTTTAGCCAGCTAGTGCTAGTCTGAGCTATATTGCTCATCTTTCTCAAGAAACCTACTGGGTAAGACACTATTTCTCACCCTGAGTAACATGACTGGGTGGAGAAGAGGAAGGTCAATGAAGGCAGCCCTGCACATCCTTAGGAGTTTTTCTGCTGTTAGATGTGGGCTAGCACACATTATTAGTTCCTACCTCATGCTGCCTAGTAATGATTGATTCCCCCCCAATTACATTTGGGCTGAGCAAAGTCGCTGCTTGGGGAAGCCGGTGAGGGAAGGAGGTGCAGAGCAGGTTCCTGGGCCATTTGTTGGCATGGGTTGGAGAAGACCTGTTTTTCTCTTGGTGGAAGACCCTGCAGGGAACAATCTGTGCAACAATTTGGCTGGAGAAGGTGTTATGCAAGGCTGGATTGACAGGGTCTCACCTCAGTGTTTTACTTTAAAATGAAAGCTTAGGTGCCAACATTAGAGGCAGATTTTATGCCCACTGGAAAATGCTTTGATCAAAGCACCAAGCCTAGTGTGAAGTCTGCACAAGTGTTATTATTCATCCAAAAACCAAATAAAGGAAGCCAAAGGCCTGTTCACACTGGGATCAGGATTGGGCTAGCATCAACCATGTTGCTGCTGATAAAACCACGGGGAAACATTTCTACATCTGGAGCTTCTGTTCGGTGCTAATCCATACTGGGTTACTGTTTAATAATGTATTCAAGTAGAGTATTGCAAATGTGCAGTAAATGACATTTTTTTACTATTACATTAAAAATAGGTGTTATTTACTCTTTATTGCCCAGCAACATTTTAGGGACCACTGTTAATATTGCCTCCAAATAAATGTTTATGGAATCATTAACTCTGATTTTATTGGCCATATTTCTCACAGAGATTCTGAGTCATGCTTTCAAGTCAGATAAGATTTGTGATCCTATTTTCTCTTTGCTTTGTGCTCTTTGTCTGTCTGCATAATTTGAAGAGAGAGTTGTGGAGTGTAAGATGGAGGCAAGTATTCTTTATTTTAATTAAAATGCTAACATACGAAATTATCTTATTGAGTGACTTTGTTGTAACATAGCCACTGCTCTACCATACAGTACAATTGGATGCTTCCTCTAGAAGGCTTAAGATTTTCCGGGGCTTATACTGTAGCCAAAACCCCCCTTCCTTTAGGCTGAAACTTGGCACACAAAATCTCAGCTCAGCTTCAGTGTTGCTTGAAACTTAATGCACAAAACTTTGCTTTCCCATGTCCAGTTTGCCTTGGGACGTTACACGTGGTGGTTCCTTATATTGTTTCTTTTTAGAGTGACTGAAGACCTCAATGTCATTCCAATACTAAAAATGCAGTGTTGCTGGCATTAATTTTTAATGGAAATGCCATTACTGCTAACTGCAGAAAAAACCTGAATCATAGGTCAGATGAATTCAAGACAGACATAGATATATTACTGCACAGAAAGAAAAAACTAATTCTTTTTCTGGCAGGTTTTGTTTGTGTTGGCCATTCTAGACGGAATACTCTTACCATTTGTGGAGGGGCCATGACACAGGCTCCATGGCTGACCCTTGTTGGAGGCATATGGTCTGACCCAAGCATGAGCTTCTTGGAAGTCCAGTGAATAGGGCTGTTGAAGAGTCTTGATAGAGTGCCAATAGTGTGACTCTAGGTTTCTCTAGACCTTAACAAATATCTCATCTATGGTTATTTATGTATCAATGGTTTCTGAAGCAAATCAAGTGTATTGCTGAGCACATTGCCTGTCCCCCTGTTGCTGACTACAGAAAGTTGATCATAATAATCTGATTGGCCAGTTAGATTTGGGTAGACCTTTGATCTTTAATAACAGCATATGCATATACACGAGAAAAGAAAGTTAATTTTATTGCAATCTGAGGATAAATAAAGACTGATTTTTGCAATTGGAGAAGTACTGACTGACACTTGAGAATAGGAAAATAAACTCTCCGGTGGAAGAATTTGTAGTCTTTTAAGCCTGTCAAGAGTCATAAGGAAATTCGGAAAGAGAAAACAGGACCTAACAGAATGGCATAGGAAACTTAAAGTTGATAAATGCAAGTCATTTATCTTGGGACAATGAAGGGAAAATTTTAAATAGCCTATTCATTTTGGAGGTTACAAGTTAAATATAATACTTAGGAAAAATACCACTGAACACAGGTCAGACAGAGCTCGTCAGTGTGTAATAGTAGTTTAGCATCCAAAGGAGGGCAACAAAGATGATGAAGGGCTTGAGGGGAAGCCATATGAGGAGTAGCTGAAGTCACTCGGTCTGTTCAGCCTGGAGAAGAGGAGATTGAGGGGAGACCTCATTGCGATCTACAACTTCCTTGTGAGAGGAAGAGGAGGGGCAGAAACTGACCTGTTCTCTTTGGTGACCACTGACAGAACCCAAGGGAATGGCCTGAAGTTGTGTCAGTGGAGATTTAGGCTGGGTATTAGAAAGATGTTCTTCACTCAGAGGGTGATTGGGTGCTGAAACAGGCTCCCCAGGGAAGTGGTCACAGCACCAACCCTGACAGAGTTCAAGAAGCCTTTGAACAATACCCTCAGGCACATGGCTTGACTCTTGGAAATGGTTCTGTGCAGGGCTCGAAATTGGACTCGATGATCCTTGTGGTTGTCTTCCAATTTGGCATATTCTGTGACTCTGTGATTCTGTGAAAAGGTTAGTATCTGTAAAGGTTGCACTATAAACTATGTCAATCAGTTACAGAACAATGTGAATCTGATAATGTCACCATATGCATCAGTGGTGTGTTGTCACCTGCAACATAGGATCAGATGGGCACATACAGAAGATGAAGAGCTATTTTTCTCTTTTCTTCCTTTCCGCCCCCCCCCAGACAACACTTGTATTATATTTGTACAGTGCTTATACGCCAGAACAGTTTAGGAAATCTGTTTTTGGCAGCAGAGGTTCAGAAGCTGATGTGCATCTTCCTGGTAAACCATTCCCATGCTTGTGGTGATACAAAGTTGCATAGATCCAGAAAAAAACCTGAATTACCATTTGCTACCTTTCCATGGGTCACTTATTTCTTTGTGCTGTCTAATTTTAGACATCAAGCCTCCAGTGACTGTAATGAGGTCCCTTTCCACATCATGTCACTGATCCTACAAGAAGTGCAGCATTTTCCTGTCCTCTCCAGCAAAGCATCTAGTTACCTGCCCAGCTCTGGAGGTTTTTGCACAAACTTACATGTATGGTAACAGTGGACAGGAACTGATCAATCAGAAACTTGTGGGGCCCATGCTGATATAGGAAGGACTTGTCAGAGGATAACGGGGTGCACTAGTGGGCAAGGGAGTTCACCGTGTTTACATGAAAGAAGAATTGCTCTTAGAAAGTTAGAAACAATGGGGCCTCACTCTACTCTCAGAGAGCAATTCCCAGCTATGGCAATCATTGGTCTGAAAGAGGTGGAGTGATGTTTACGCAGAGGTGGCTTAAGAGGAATGAAACTGTACTCTTTTCATAGTTCTGAGAGCAGAATCAGTGAACAAGGTGAGTTAATAGTACGTAAGTAAAATTGAAGCCTACAGCAATTAAATTAAATGCTAAAAAAATTGATTATGGTAAAACTGAACACATTTTAATTGAGTGTAATTCTATTGAAGACTATTAAATTACCACAGTGGAATAGAAGCATAAAATAACATGATAATGAGTTCCTGAATTAAAATTTTAAACAAATAAACTGAAAAATTTCATCTACTTCAGTGTATGACATGCAGCGTACTCATGATATGAGAATATGAATTATTTATATTTTTTTAAAATGTAGAATGCAAATATTCTTTGAATTAATTTCTATTGAGAAATCACTACACAGTAAATGTAACTATCTCCTGTGGTGCTTTTTTTCCCCCTAATTATTATTATTTTATCATTTTATTGTTTAGAGAGGGGAGGGAAAAATCACAAGTTTTATGGTAGTAAGTCATTTAAGTAATGGTTATGTTAAAAAGCTGTAGTGCTTTTCTTTGTAGTGAAATACACTGTAAGGTAGACAGCTGTTAAAGTAACTTAGGACACATAGACTCCACTTCAGTATTGCTATTCTGGGGCCAAGAATTCAGTATCTCCTTGTTTTTCCTACAGTGAGGAATTTGGTAGACTGGTAGGGGACATGAAAGAGTTTGGCTGCCAACTTGTTATTCCGTTGGTCTGTTGGAAGCAAAGGCATGTGTCAAAGCTTATGATGAGGCAGTTATGGCCATAGATACAATCTAAGAAGGGAGGAAAAGCTTTTGTGGGTAGGGAGAGAGTCATTAAATGAATGAGCCACTATTATTGTTACTTCCATTTTTTTCTTTGTTTTCACCTGTACAAGTGTATTCAATAGTGGGGGAAACATCACTTTGGTTGAATTAGGACAAACAGGTTTGTTAAACAGATATGCTCATAGCTTGCCTTTTGACACTGTTTTAGTCAAGTGATTTGCCTTTGCAATACTCCTGCTGGAGCAATGTGCAGGTAAGTCTAGGGTAAAGTCACTGAGGAATTAGGCCTTCCCAGCTTTGTTTTGTACTCCTAAGCTTATAAAAGTTGAGGTAGAGACCTCCCTTTGAATTCTGTGGGGCCTTGTTCTCAGGGGCCACTGAAGTATCTTTGCCTAAGTCAGAATTACCAGGACTGAGGTTTTGTTGATTGACCTGACCTTTGCAACCCTTGCTGCTCATTTCTAATGACACCTTATTGGTTCATATCTCCCATCCCAGGGAATAATGATACCTTGTGGATAAGGTTATATAGCAAATATTAATTTTGAGTGGCAAGTGGAAGACGGAAAATATTAAATTATTTTGTTTCATATAATGTACTGGTTTTTTCATTACTTGTATCTTTAACCTGTAACCCATCTGGATCTGCAAGTCCTCAGTAGCTGCAAACTCCCCATTCTCAATCCCTCCGACAAGCAAAAAGTGTAAAGATTTTTGTTCTTATAATTTTGGAACAACTGCTCTCCTGTTTTCTGCTGTTTACTTCTCATGGACTATTATCAGCTTCCAAAGGCAATATCCTTTCACTGTCACACTATGCCGTGGGGTGCCATTTCAACAACTTCAGATGAGGGCATTAAGTACAATTCTGGATGAGAGTCAGAGCATAACCAAATAAAAATAATAAAGGAAACCTTGTAAGAGCAATTTGGAATGCTGTCCTGCACTGAATTCATTTTCAGCTTAGCAGAAAGCTACCAGTCACTGTTGATCAGTACAGTAGTCTGCAGCACCTTATTTAATCGTAAACTATTTCATACCCTAAGAAACAATACTGTTCATTTGCTTTTCCTTTTTCAGTGATCATCCTAGCTGAATGCTGAGCAGTGAATCAGTAGGAGGGAAAGAAAATTCAAGTTTCTAATTCAAGGAGAATAAAAATGGATTCCTTGTTGTTTTTCCCCTTCCCCCTTGCAATTAATCTGGAGTTATGCATTTCTTAGGAGAATTAAAAAAAAAATTCCTGGGAAAAAGGAAATAACACCATAATGCTTTGGTAAATCTCTCAAAACATAAAGTTCATACTATGGCGAACATTGCATACAGGTCCAAAACAAAGCATCCTCCTGGCCAGCAGTAGGACTGTGGGGTAGAAGCAATTTCCTTTATCTTACCTCCCAGGGAGACAGAGGATGACTATTCTGCGGGTACTCACAGCACCCCACGCTTTATGGAGGACTCAGGTTACCTACATTCATTTAAATAGCCCCTGAATTGGCACTGATTGATCTGGCACTGGCTTTAGTGCTTGAATAAATTCAGTGCTTGAATAAATTATTTATTCTTTATAGTGGGAAAAATCTGTAAGGTGCACAATAAATGGACTGCTCAGAGCTGGAGCTAAGATATTTGCTGACTCTGATGCTCCATTCCCTCTCCACACCTCTTTGGTGCTGATGGATATGCCACTTAGCAGGCACTGCTAGGAAATGTGGTGCAGAGATCCATGTAGAGCTTGTCAGCTGAAGAGCAGATCAGTCAAGAGGCTTAAGCATAGGACTGGGAGGTAGCTGGGATGGTTGCTGTCCTGGCTACGCTAATAGATCACTTTGGGCTAGGTGCTTAACATCTGTGTATTCTGCTTTCTCATTCTCTACAAGAGGGCTAATCTCTCTTTTTGTGGATGTTGGAATTTTCTCTGGCACTGGCCTTGGAATAATATCTTCATGCCAGCAGTGAAGGTGCTGGGTGACTGTGAACGTTTATATAGTGCTATGAACTTCTGTTGGGCTAAGTGTTACATGTTACCAATGCCTTGCTACCAGAATGTTTACATTTGACTTATGCCTTACCTAAAATACAGTTTCATACTACTTCTCTGCTCTATTAAACAGTATTGAGGGTCTTGTCATTTTCTCCCTAATATAGAAATTATTTCACCTTGACATGGTAGGCTAGACAACGGTGCCCAGTGTTGGAGTAAAAGGCTCATGGGACATGTTCAAGAACACACCTAGCTCGGTGTGCAGCTGTAGTGCAGTTCAAGCTGCAGGTTGTGCTTTGGATGGGGGAAATGGCTGCAGCCCCCAGCAACAAACTTTCGACTTACACCAACTGCCCCTTTGCAGGGCAAAGGGCACAGGCACCTGTGGCACCAACACAGCACAGACTGGCCACTCTGAGACACAGCAGGAGCCAATGACTCAGCAGGAAGACCCCAGACTGTTGCGTGCGTAGAACCAAGCCCAGGGATTGCTTGGTTCGTGGTCCCTCCTTGGAGGCACCCAGCTTGAGCTGCTTTTGTATGACTGTGCCATGATTAAAAATTGCTTTAAGGATCCAGATGTCTGAGAAAACACCTGGGGCTGAGCTGGCAAGGAAATCTTGTCTGACTCTGTGTGTGTAAAGAGTCAAGTGGGGCACTTGCTGGCTCACTGGAGCCACCTGCTGCAAAGGGTCTTTGGTCCCATAAGTGACAGTCTGGCGTGACAGAAGTGTGATTGCCAGAGTGACTCCTGGATGGTCAGACAGGAAAGTTTCTCTAACAGCTGCCATGACACTGGAGATGCCAGGGCTATAAAGAGAAGGTTGGGGCAGTCATTTTCTTGTCTCAGCTCCATCAATGTAGTATAGATTACTGATCCTAATGCTGTTGTGCTCAGTCTGGGTTTTTTTTTGGTTTTGTTTTTGTTTTTATTTTTTCCTCTGAATTTTTCCAGGCTCTTTTTGACTCACACAGACCTTCAGCATCTCTAATACCCCCTGACATAGAGATCTGCAGCTTAATCACATCCTCTGTGAAGAAGCGTTTCTTTCAGTTAAATTTGAACTGGCCATTCCTAGCTTTGTTTCTTATGCTCTGCTTCTTACTCCAGAAGACAGAACAGAACATCATTCTCTGTATTTCAGCAGCACTTACGGTTTCATAGATGTCTTTAGATACCTACACCATCATCCCATGGCAAGGTGAAACAGGCCCAGTCATTAGTCATTTCTCTTACAAAAAAGTGTCACACAAAAGTTGAATCCTACTCCTGACCGTTTGTGCCATGATTCCCTTTACCTTTTCAGTTCCACCATACTCTTTTAAGAGAGGGGGGACTGGAATTGCAAACAACATGAGACCAGTGCATGTGTCTCTGGTTTTTTCTTTGTAACAAGTCTGTCATTCATGGACCTGCATTGCAATTATTTCAGATGCAGCAATAATGTTGTTAGAGTGGCTGGGGTTATATTATAGTCCTGGCTCTGAGTGATAGAACAAATACTGCCACACTAACTCTGAGCATGAGAGGAAAGAGTCGTCTAGACCAGGAGACTTTCCTCTTCATTTTGCCTTGTTTGCTTCTGCCTGCTTTATGATACACTCCACATTGTACTTTTTACCTTGGATTGTTTTCCTCTTATTGTACATTTGCTAGAAAAACAAAAAGCCTCTCTAAAACTGCTGGACTGAAAATGAAATATAGGATGGCTGCAGGCTGTGTTTTTCTTTGCTGGGAAGCACTACAATGATAATTGTTTCTACAAAAAAAAACTACTACTCTGGAAAAAAAAATTAAACAGAAAAAAGAAGAAACAAAACAAAAACCAAACCCCCAAACACTCTCTATTTGCTTGAACTTACCATAAACTATTGCTAGTAATTATAGAAAGCAACCAAACAACAGCTTAATTTGACTTAATTGGTAATTTTTTAAAGCTGCAACACAATAAAAATAGAAAATTAACTCAGTGCACAGGTTCTGGAGATGTTAAATTTCCCTTTACAAAAAAGCTGTACAGCTTCATGCAATGTGTTGTCTTGTAATTCACTTCAGTTGGTTACATATTACTTTCCTTTCTTTTTTTTCTTTTCTTGTAATGTGAAAGTATAGAAACATGCAACAGTATCTGAAAGAAGACTAAGCTTTGCTTTTGCTCTCAGTGCTGGGTTCCAGTCTGACAGAAATGTTTCACAGTGAAAGATTATCAACAAGGAGAGAGATCATCTGTTAGCCTTATTTCTTTGTTAATGGTCGCAGGGTTGAGGCTTTTTTCTTTTCTTTTTTTTTTAAGTGACTAGCAGTTATAAATGGTAAATTCTTCTTTTCTCCCCAAACATTTTAAAAATGGCAGTCTACTAAAGAGGCAATTCCTTTTTGAGATACAAATTTATCTATTGTGGGTTTAACTTTTAATAGATTAGTAGTCCCCTCTAAGTCAATTGAGATTTAGTGGGTATTACAGAAAATTAAGCCATCTGTACACACTACTAGTAAAATTATTTAATTACACAGTGTTCTGATATGGCAAAAGAAAAATTTATATAAAGTCAATGTTTATTTATTCGAATGTGAGCTGAAGATTGTCTGTTGTAATACACAGATATTATATGGGTTGATGTAATGACAGAATGAATTGTTTTATATTGTAAATACCTAAAGGATGTAAATCTATGTATGCAGCTAAAATACCAAGTAAGGATCTGCAAAAATTAAAGAGTTCAGACTTAACATTCACTACTCTATTTTACACCTCTCCTGTCACATATGAAGCATCTAGTCCCAGCTGCTTGGACAGTGACCCTGGCCACAGAAGCCCATCAGAGCTCTCCTAGGCCCTTCTATGAGAAAGGTGCTATAGATGGAGGGGACTTGGAAGGAAGGACCTGGGACACATTGCAACTAGTGGATGACTCCTAAGGGGCATTTTCCAGCTGACACAGTTTACCATAACTGCAGGTCAGCCAGAAAATCAATCCACTCACCAAATGCACACAATACTGTGGAGAATTTACACTAGACTTTGACATAGGTCCTCTGTTGGCATTAGAATCCAGTCTCTGCACTTCGTTTAAAAGAGATCAAACTCAAGAAAGAGGAGGTTGCGAAGCTGATTTTAAGCTGAATTTGAATATCCTTAGTCCTCGAATTGGTGTACATTGAAGGCTGTTTTAAGTTGCTTGGCTTCATTTGACCTACTTAGTCACCAATAGATGTTTCCTCTCCTCCTGATTCCTATGATAGTGGGTGACAGGATTATTGGTTCCAAAGTACAGCTTTGTAACAATGTTCATTGGATTTGGTAGCTTAAACTGGTTCAAAGCCGTCAATAGAAACAGAAGAATCATCCCAGATAATGAGGAAGCCTATGCAAAGACACATTTCCAGTGGAAAATGTGTATACACACCATTAAGCACTCCTGGAAAAAGATTTTAGGTACAGTCCCATATTTGGTATGCTCTGTGGCTACATGAAAGAGTTATGCTGGATCATTAGTCCTCAGAGCTTATGGGACTCTTGGTTAGTTTTCTGTTTGAGCTCCCTATACTCTGATGCTGCTGAGTACGCTGCTGGGATGTGGTTTAGTTCTGAATTAAAGCACTACTTCAGATAAATTCTGATGTCATGTGGTGGTACATATATATAGGTGCCATTACTTGGTGTTTTTCTTAGAAGTCTCATTGCTTTGTTGAGAAAGGAACCATTAAAATGTGGAACTAGTTCTCTCATAATATACAGACAGCATTTAAAACCTATGGCCAGATTTTTCTGTCTTTATGGCTACATACTTTTCAACAAGGGCACAGCACTCTGCACGCTCTGTACACTGAGCAGAAAAGAAATGGGGAGGAGAACATTTGTGACCCTGGTGGAGTATGAAACTACAGGAAATTACTAGCAGAAAATGCAGAATCTGCCACACATTCTAGCTTTTCAGAGACAGTTTTAGCTCTGTTTCATTGGGAAGAAGTTGCTAGCAACAGGAGCAGGACCAGACCTTTTAAATCATTAACACTCCTAAACTGCATATTTACGGCCTGCCAATAAAGTAATTCATCTGTTGTGTTCATTGGGCAGTGGAGAATCATGTAGCCTAATTCATAAGATAGGAGAACATAGTGAGGGATAGGTGTTGACAATGCTGTTATCTTCTGAAATTTGTTGAGGGAAGTATGGGAGAAAGTAGCAAAATCCTAGCAGTGAATGGAGAAGGTTCCACTTTATGTGTACTCTTTACATTATTCCCAAGGCAGATGTAGATATTTGTGTTGTTTTGACAAAATGTATCTCCAGGCAGCAGAGGACAGCATATGTGATACAGAAATTGCAGAATAAAAAATCAGGCTTGTTGAGATCAAGAGGATACTCAATCGACCACAGAAAACTCTGTACTATCCAAAGCACTTTCCCAACTTACAATCAGGTCCTAATAACTGTGATCCCAATTTAGTGGCTTAAAACAGCAAGAAAAATCTAAACATCCAGGTAGGGATTTCTTTGAGACAGTCCAAACTTGGAGCATTCACCTTACTGTCATGCTAATACCATTTTATCCAGTAACATGTTCTTCTTGATTTCTTCTAAACTGGAAGTACTACGGAGATAAAAAAAAAAAAAAAAAAAAAAAAAAAAAAAAAGACAACAGTAATATGTGCTCACAGGGGCACAGAGAATTAAAATAATAACATGAATTTTTTCAAGGCTCATGGAAGGCTAAAGATGAATTTTTTGAAAGTTATTTTCAAGTTTTTACGACCTGAGCTGGTTTGATGTCTGTAGCTTGGATAACCCAGTTGCCAAACAAACGAAACACTGGAAGTTCAGATCTGGGCATGGCTTCAATGCTGGTGAGGATCAATTTACATACTTATTTCCGTATGCTTATCTTTTTACCTCCCTCTTCCTCCTCCCCATACACCTATCTCTGAATAATGTTTTTTGCCACGAGTGGTTCCCCTAACTTAAATATTCTTTTTTTTTCTCCCTGTACATTAACATTGCCTCCAAGACAACTGCATAGAGCCAATGAATGTGTAGGGTAGAGAGAAGAAGCCTTTTGCTTTCTGTTCCCACCTCACACCTACCTCCAAATACATTTTTTATTTAATTTCTCATTTCAAGTGGGAGTTGCAAGTACATGCTAGGAGAGAAGCATAACCTCAACCATAGCAAATATTCAGCTCTATTGATTTTGTTACCACATTTCACTTGAAACAGGAGGCTAGGCCCAAAAGAGTTAACTAAGAAATTTGGGCCTGCAAACAAGTTACCAACATCCAAAACAATCTGTGTTCGTTCTGTTCTACTTACTGGACCAAAGCTTCAGAGAATAGTACAAGAACATGTAATAGGCCTAGAAGCAATAAATTAGAAATATAACAGGATCAGGTAGACATTTGAATAGGAGAAATAGGCCGGGAGCCAGGGCTTTTTCCAAGCTTCAGTGAGCGGGTCAAGAACAATGGAAGAGAAGAAGGGTCAGGCTGAGGAAGATGAGTTTAAGCCCCCAGACCCACCAAAATTGAGGGCCAAGAGAAGCACCGCCCCAAGCCCCGCCTGAGCTCCACCTATACTCCACCTATTATTAATATGCATAGATAGATGTTGTAATCACTTGAATATGTATTTAATCACATCTGAAGATTGTATAAAAATGCTGATTTTGTGTGAAGCCTTTGAACAAGTTTGTCCAGCGCGAGCTGGCTTGCTCCCAACGTTGAATAAACAAATACCTTGCTGCTTAAAGATAAAAAGTCTCTGAGCAGTTTCTCGGACCAATTTTTCGGATTCACACTTATACCTGTCCAGAAAACTGGACCAATAGACCCAGAACAGCAACTGCACTGAATCAGTGTTGTTCTGCTCTCTTCAGGAGATCTATAATGGCTACAGTCTTTGATCCTGACTTATGACAACTGAGAATCAGCCCCCGCACTTTTATGGATAAACCATTTCAAGATGTTCAGAGATGTACTTTGGTCAGTGAGTCAGCACAGTGAGAAGCATCTTGGACATGGTGTATCTGTGCCTTTTCGTTTGTGTTATTCAAGCAATTATTGTTCCCCTCAGGGACTGACTGTCAAGAGTGATCACAGCTGCTATGAATAGTGTAGCTGTAAGACAAAGAGGTATAGAGTTGGAAATGGAATGAAGATACGGTAACTTTTTAACACATCAGTGTAAGGTTTTGTTATTATTTCCTGTCATATTGCTCTTTTGTAACTAATTTTCTAACTAATAGTCTTTGACTCAAGAAGCTTGTTTGATTTTAACACTGAAGTTTTGGTTTTCTGCCTATACTCTCTAAACTGTTGTTCTTTTGGGGGAAGGGAGGATTCAATATATTGTCTAGCAATACTAAGTACTGATCTAAGTTCTCTTGCACTTAAGAAAAAGACAGTCTTTGTTATGCACATTGAGTTTTTCTAAGATTTTTTGACTTTACTTGAAGCTCGGCATGATATGCTTAAACTATTACCATAGTAAAACTCACTTATGAGTTGAGGATCGTTATTTGTGATTACTTTACTCAGAGATGTCTAGAAAGTGAGCTGTAATTTATCATGCATTATTGTACCACACAGGTGTTAAAAAGAGCTCCATTTTTTAAAGAAAATGCAGAGAAGTAGTCCACCGATAAAAGGCAGTATTTCCTATTTATTTCAAACAGTTATGTGCCAGTGGTATGCCCACAATGATCAGAAATGCTCTGTGGTAGTTTTGTAATTATTCATGTAACATAGGTTTCATGCTTGGGTATTTTATATTTCATGTCTGAATTTTCACCTTGCCCCCTCCCCTCCCCTCCCCTCCCCTCTCCTCTCCTCCCCTCCCCTCCCCTCCTCTCCTCTCCCCTCTCCTCCTCTCCTCTCCTTCATATGATCAGAATAGGATACTCAGGGGTTCTTCTCAAATTTCTTCATAATCAGGTGGGATTTGAAGCTTATTCTCTCAATAACCCTGCAATTAGCTCAGTTGGCTAGCACATGGTGCTAATAATGCCAAGGTTGTGGGTTTAATCCTTTTAAGGGCCATTCACTTAGGAGTTGGACTCAATTATCCTTGTGGGTCCCTTCCAACTCAGAATACTGTCTGTCTGATTCTCCAGGAATTTCTGATTTCACGATACTGCCATCATAACCCAATGGCTTATGTTTATGCTCCTCCCATATGCAACTGTTGTTATGAAAGATGTAGTCCTTACACTTGGAAATTAATTGTAAATGAACTTTTTGACCATTAACAACAATTCATTCTCAAGAGTACTATGTAAAATTTGTTAATGGAGTCAGGTTGAGATGTCTCCAAACAGGAAACCTAATAATTTTAAAACTTCTCACCTCACAAACAGTTAGTTAATAAACCTTCTGCTTCTCTTTCACTCATCCAATAAACACTTGCTTAAATGAAGTTAATGTAAAAATTTAAGGCCAATGAAGCATATAATTTTTTTTATGATAACTGGATTTTTAATGGAGTTTTTTGGGTTTGTTTGTTTTGGTGCTTTTGTTCTGTTTGTTTGTGGGTTTGCTGTCATTGTTTTGGTTTGTTTTTATTTTGAGGTGTTTACCTCTGGTTATTTGTCTCATACTCAGCAGATACCCTTTTGTGATGTTCATCTCATAGCAGAAACCTCATTATCCTTCACCTTTTAAGATGTCCAGAGAGCTCCCAAAGACTGGGAAAGGATTTTCCAAATGTCAGAAGCCACAGTGAACATGCAGGTAAGAAAGGAGTTTATCTTTCGAGTTTTCAAGGTTATGAAGATTAGCCTCCCAGGGGAAATCACCTATCGGTGAAGAAATAGGATTTGTTTCTTGAACTATGAGCATTAGATGTTCACTGTTTAACCCAGTGAATAAAAACAAACCGTAATACGTGTTATTCTGGAAGTAATACTCTGGTGATGGCTTTAATGCATGATAGCATGATAGCAAGTACTGAAAAAGTGATGACCTGATGAGGTAAGTAATAGTGTATGGTAGGTACTTTTCTATCTGAGGCAGAGTAGGACATCCTGAAAGGCCTTGATTTAATTCTTGGATTTGTCTTTATGTGACCGTGGACAGGATATTTCATCTGACAGTGACTAATTTTTTTTAATTCTCTGAATTTACTTTTGTTTCATTTGGATTATGAACTCCCTAAGAAGCAAATGCCTTACTCTGTGCTCTACAATGCAAACGAAAAGAAGAACAATAATGTAATGCTGCTAAATTTTATTACTGTGAGAAGTTGACTTAGTTAAGTGAACAGCATGATGAACTCTGAAGGGCACTTGTGATGCTGTATGCAGTCTGAAATCTTATGCATAGACAGATTGAAATCCTGATATTTTAATAAAGCTTCAGGTATGAGGAATAATACATTGTAATATGAAGGCAGAGAGTTATTTTGCCAATTTCCATAACTCTGTAAACAAAAATTTAAAAGCCCTCCTCTTGGAAGACTTTGAAAAAGAATCAAAACACAAAAAAACCCTTGTATTTGAGAATAGCCTAAATACAAGACTTGCAATATTATCATAATAATTTCAAAGTAAAAGGATAAAGCTAGGAAACCAAGTATTTTATAATGAATGTAGCATATAGCTTTTAAACAGGGCTAACATATGGACTACTAATGTGAATGTGAATGCAAATTAGATACTTTTGATTTCTTGAAATAAAGTCATCAGAATCCAAGCTTCAAAAAGCAAATTGTGTGGATTTAACTACTGAGTGACACAGAAAGAATATTGTACCTATAATATTTCCATATGAAACAAGGTAATGAAGCTAATTAAGCTAATTCTAGGGCAAGCTGCCTTAGCTTAAAGATAAGTTGTATGTTTTCTCTGTCCTTTTTTTTTTCCTGTTTGGATTCTCAGTCCTGGTTTATTTAACCTTTTGAGTCTACTCTCTGCTAATTTTGTCACTCAAAATTACAAGGCATCTCTCATTTTTAGAGGTGATACAGCTTGCTACAAACATGTTGCTTTTGAGGAAAAGCAACACAACTGGTGCTGGCTGAAATAAGCAGTCACTGGGAACTTTTTAGCTCATAAAGTATGATTTAAAAGTGTTAAAGGACTTCAAACATGTTCTGGCTCAAGTAAATTAAAGGAGATCAGAGGTTGTCCTAAACCTTGGAAGTGCTGGTGTGCTCAGCAGCACACACTTCACACCCAACTTTGCTGTGCTGTGACCAATGGAAAAACTGGAGGGTAGCATTTTCTCTGTGAGCCATTACCTTTCATGCGAAAGCAGTAAATTGCTCTTGGTAAGAGGGAAAATTAAGAGAGTTGCCTACCATCATACTTCAGGCATGGGTTGCCCCCATGTAGCAGCTATGTCGTACCCTAACTGCAAGCAGCAATTTGCAGGTACTGCAGGAGCTGCTGCCAGGAGGTCTTGCGAGATGGGTGCCAAAGGAGCTCCATAGTTTGGAGATGGGTGCCAAAGGAGCTCCATAGTTTGGAGGTGGGTAGCAACAACAGCCAGTGGGAACCTAGGTGTTAAGACATATCCATTCCTGCTCCAAGTCCTGCTTGCCCATTTTGCAGCAAAATCTTAGGCTCTACCAGAAGACTTTTTCCCCCATACCTCCTGATCTACAGCCTTCTCCTGTTGGACTATCTTTCCCTCATCCGGGGTCATCGACTATGTTACAAACTGCTGTCCCCCAGAGGGAAAGCAGCTCTTTAGCTCCCCTCACAGCCACCATTGCCTTACACCATCAGACGTCTCAGCTCATGGCCATGCTAAACATAATCGCATCCACACCAATTTACTGCTGATGTATGTGCAGCTGTTCTGAGTACTCCCCTGATGCCTTCCTACCACATCTAGAGATCTTCTTAGTGCCTTAGCAGCCTATGCTGTTTTTTAATTTTCTTCCCATACTCAGGGCACGTGCTTACACTAAGCCAAGCCACTACAAGACCTGCCAGGTTGCATTACATTCCCCTGGTTACCATAACTTGGGGAAGAGTGTACTGATCCCAAACTGAAGTTTAAGGAAGAGGAAAATGACTAAATGAACTCATTTACATGTTTGCCAATCACTTGCCAATTTGCAAATATGTGAATTAGCACATTCTGAAATTTGCATAAATTCACACATGGAGCTGTGCAAGACTTGGCAGCTACGAAACAAAAAAAAAAGGAAAAAATGTATTAATGGATGTGCAAAAAGGAAAGGGAAACAGCTCCAGAATACAAATTTCTTTATGACTATAAGAAGAATGAGGAAATGGCTTTTGAACCTAAGATTCCTTGTCAGATTCATAACTGGGAAAACCAGATACAACTCTGTTAGTATCACTGCCACCCATTTATGTAAGTCCTAAAACCAGGCCACATGATTCAAAGCATTGAATTGGGCCCTCTTCTTTCTTGGAAAACCATAAAAAAGCAGTTGCAAAGACTAGGAAGAAAAATTCTTACAAAAAGAAAAATGTAGTACCTGAGGCACTGGCTAGTGTCAGCAAAGTGTTTTGGGGCATTCTCTATCTCCTACAGTGCTTGTTTCACACTAGCATTACTGAACCCTGGCTGTGCACTTGCACTCTGAAAATCACCTTGATTAAATCAAATAATGTTTCTAACTCACGGCTATGATGAAATTTAAATTTATCAATTTGAATTATAGGACCTCCTGGACCGCTGATGTTGCACTCGTGTTTATATGTGGGGGTGGCTAGCAAGGTCACTGAGCTTAAGTTGCAGTTTTCCTCCTGAGGTGTCAAGGGAGTAAACGGGTGTGCGGTGTTTGTAGCTAGATTACTTCAGCTAGCAATTGGTCTTATTTGGGACCATGTTTTCTTTTCAAAAACATATAGTAGTTTGAATTGGCAGCAGCACTGTCCTCTCCACGGGATGGTAACTTCCAAGTATGTGTTTGCATCCTCACCTATTTCAGGGAAGGCTGCTTGCAAGTGAACAGATAATGCCTAATCCTCATTATCTGTTGCTTTGCAAGTGCTTCTGTCTCTAGCTAGTTATCTCTTGGCAGGGAAAATTGGCTGATAATATCAGTGAATGTTAACGACTTCGTCAGTGTCAGCTATTTTTGTTAGGAGAGGCGTAGCCACCATGGATAGGCGTGGCAAGGAGTGATATATGGCACATGTAGCTATATGAGGGGTAGGTGATGGTATTTTTTGCTAACAGAATTGTAATTTTTGTCAGTTGATTCTGCTTTACCTGCAAAGGTTGAATTAATAGCTACTAGAAAAAGCATACTGTCACACTCAAAAAATTAGAAGCTCTTTGCTAGTTCTATGGCCTCTTATTGTTACACAAGCTACTCCCTTCATCAGTGAGTCTGACCTCTGTTGTCAGCACTGCAGTTCTTTATGAGTTGGAAAGTCACAGAGCTGTATGCAATGCAGTATCAGTGTATAGGGTGACAGAAGCCTCTTCTTTGAAAATGCCATTTTAAAAGCAGTTGTGTTTTAACTGGAATGAAAATGGTAAGTTTGGCTGGAGTTTTCGGAGCTCTAAAAGCAAGACAGAAAAATAAGGAACGTCAAACTTGCTGTTATAAAATTGCCTTGATTTTGCAAAGCTGTATTATTTTAGTGATATAAAAATACAAATAATATTTAGGGCAATTTAGGAAAGCAAGACAACTATTAGATATTGTAGGCTGAACTTTAAAATTCAACTGAAGCATCTTTGCTCTGAAGTGCCTTTATACCACAGATTTTAGGAACCTCGCTAAAGTTTTTTTGGACCATTGTATTCACTAAATAAAAACAGTTGCAAGGAATTAGTCCCTTCTAACCCCTGTTACAAGGGTATGCATATTTAAAAGATTTTTTGTTAGGAAGAATGTGATGGTATGATGTATGGGGAAAACTCATCATCATCATCATCATGGCTAGGTGTCATGGTTTGAGACAGTCCCAAAATCCAATTCCCTAGCTCCATTCCCCCTCCCGCATCTCAACCTAATGTGAGATGGGTTTTTCCAGACAAAACACACCAGACTCCAAGTGGGGGAAAGGGAATATATATTACAATGACTGTACAAATAAATACCATATCACATTATACACATGATCACAACTATCTCTACCATGACATATGTATTTACAATGCATCAGATCTCTTCTCCCCTCCAAATAAAAGTCCAGGAGGGAAAGAAGGACAGATCCCTTCCAGTCCTTAAGCAGCAGCATCTTCTGAGGCAGCAGGTTTCTTCTTCTCATGCATGCAGCAGCTGATAGCTGGCTTTCTGCCAGCACTCACGAGGGAGGTATACAAGCCTCTCTCTCGGCCCCATCGCCTCACAACCAAGGGGTCTTCCCTGGGCTTCGTAACCCCAGACAAGGTCGTTTCACCACGTCATATCACGAAGACACAGGGGGGTCTTCGTGACGGTCTGGTATCTCTTGCAGGGCCTCTGTGCTCTGTCTCTCAGGCTGCCACCGTGGCAGCAGTGCGAGGGGGGAGCCAAGGTCAACTCCCCCCACATTCCATCTGGCCGTCCCGGTCCAGCTCCGGGACGCTCTGAGCTTCTCAGCTCCTCTCTCTCTCTGGTGCTGCATGTCCAAAACTCTTCTCCTAAATAGGAGTCCATGTCCCTCTTCTCCAAGAGGGGTCTCAAGGGAGTTTTGGGGGAGTGTGGTACAGTCTTACCCCCAGAACTCTGTCTCTTGGCTCTCCTTTCCTCGGCTCTCCTTCCAGGAGTCTTCTCTGCGGTGCTGCATGTTGCTTCTGCTGCTCCTCCAGTTCAGGTCCTTATCTCTGGCTCTCTGCCACCGTTTCTCTGGTCAGTGTCGGCTGCTGCTCTGTCCCCATGGAGAAAACATCTCCCGGCATACTACAGACGCTTAGTCCAGTCTAAGACTGTTCCAAGTCTCTGCTGGGGGCTGGGAGGGGACCAGAGGCCCCAAGGGGCTCAGAGCCCCTACCTCGTGGCTCTACAACATGGCCACCTCCTCCACAACAAGCAACAAGCACTCTTCCAGTGCTTGTGATATGTTTACATTTTTTGCAGGAGCGCCCATTGGGCAGAACTTCAAAACTTCCAGGGGTTTCCACCCCTTGGGGTCTACCACTCTTCTTAGCCTCTGAGGGAAAACAAAGTCCAAACCACTACACTAGGCTTTGCGAATGAAGATTTGGGAAAGGCTCTATCCACATTTGTTACAAGCATGTTGGTGGCTAATAAGGCCAATACGAGAGAGACGTCCGATTGCAAAAGGCACAACAGAAAGACTTCTTAGGTGGTATATTCTGCAAGACACGGTTCTTTCTGTGTTGTCTTTTCTCCTCGAGAGTGATCCTGCGTGCGTTCTCAAAGGAAGCAGAAGCGTTAGAGATGGTGTGTCTCCAGGCCTCCCGATTGGAGGCCAGAGTAGACCAGTTATGGTGGTCAATATGGCCAAGGCTGAGATGTTGTTTCAGGGAGTCCTTGTATCTTTTCTTCAGGGCTCCTCTCTTGCGGCAGCCAGTGGCAAGTTCACCATAAAGCAAGATCTTAGGGAGGCGGTGGTCCTTCATCCTGGAGACGTGTCCTGTCCAACGCAACTGTGTTCTCAGCAACATGGCCTCAATACTTGTGACTGCTGCTCGTTCTAGAACAGATGTATCGGTCACATAATCTGACCAGTGGATGTTTAGGATTGTGCGGAGACAGCGTTGATGGAAGCGTTCTAAGAGACGCAGGTGGTGGCGGTAGATGACCCATGATTCGGAACCATATAAAAGAGTAGACAGCACAGTGGCTTTGTAAACACTGATCTTGGTACTTTTCTTCAAGTGTTTATTATGCCATACTCTTTTATGGAGTTTTCCGAAAGCACTGTATGCCTTTGCTAACCTGTTGTCTATCTCTCCGTCAGTCTTACCATCTGAGGAGATGAGGCTGCCTAGGTAATTAAACTACTGGACTGATTTGAGCTCTGATTGGCCAATGGTGATATGGGGATGATTGAAGACTTCCTGAGTTGCAGGTTTGTCCTAGTTAGAACAGCTGGGACCGATTCATCACTGGATGGGTGTAGCCCAAAACTGTGTATTCTATAGCCTTCCATGCCATTTTCCCAGAAACTGTTGTCAGTAGAGGCCTGCCAGGTGGGGGGGATGTTCCTGAGCACCTTCATTCCCTTTTATGGACTGAGCATCCTCATACCCTTTTATGGAATTCCCCGCTCTGAGGGAAGAACTGAGCATTCCTACCTGAACTGGAGAATATATAAACCTGGAGTTTTGGAACCTTTTTACCACTCGTGGGATCCAGAGGAAGGCTGCAGCTCACTGCTCTCAACCAGCCTGCAGCTCACCGCTCTCAACCAGACTGGGACCACCACCCTCAGCTGGACTGTAATCACCACTATTGACCAGACTGCAACAGCTCTCCCACCAGCAGGTTTTTCCCCTCTCCCTTTACTTTGGACTGGGGGGGAGGGGGGGGGCAAGGAACACCACTTTGTTCATGCCCCAGGGTGCTGGGTTATACATTTGGGTTTTGTGGGTTAAAACCAATTGCTTGTCTGTATAATTGTACTTATTGTATTATTTTATTAAAGTGTTATTCTGACTTATAATCTCTCTTTTGAGTTGAGTTCATTTCCCCTGCTGGTTAACTTTTAAACCAGCACAAGGTTGATAGAGAACTTCTGTCTTCTTTAAGCTGACTTCCAGACCAAAGAGCTCAGCAGCGTCGGCAAAGCAGGATGTTAAATGCTGCAGAGCTGCTTCTGTGTGGGCAACAAGGGCGGCATCATTAGCATAAAGCAGCTCCCGGACGAGATGATTTAAGGTGTTAGTGTGGGCCTTCAGTCACTTTAGGTTGAATAGGCTTCCATCCGTATGATATCGAATGTAGATATCGTCTTGATCATCAAGGTCTGCAGTGGCCCTTTGGAGCATCATGCTGGAAAAGATTGTGAATAGAGTTGGTGCAAGAACACTGCCTTGTTTCACACCATTGGTAATTAGAAAGGGCTCAGAAAGTGCATCACCATATCTGACTTGGCCATGCTGATCCTCATGAAGTGAGATGATCATTTCAAGGAACTTGGGAGGACATCCTAAACATTCCAAAATCTGCCACAGACCTTTTCTGCTCACAGTATCGAAAGCCTTGGTGAGAATAACAAAGGTTACATAGAGACCTTTATTCTGTTTCCTACACTTCTCTTGCAGTTATCTGAGAACAAATACCATGTCTGTGGTACTCCTGTTGGCTCTGAAACCGCATTGGCTTTCAGGTAGAATTCCTTCTGCTATAGCAGGTACTAATCTGTTCAAAAGTATTCTTGCCAGGATTTTGACAGCAATGGAGAGTAGAGTAATACCACAGTAATTTGAACAGTCTGATTTAACTCCTTTCTTCTTATACAAAGTGATGATGACTGCATCACGAAGGTCTGATGGTAGTTTGCCTAGTTCCCAACAGCGCACCACAAACTTCCTTCCCTGATTTAAATGTCACACTCCACACCGAATATGTTTAGATAGTAGTGTCACTGACTGCCTTTGTACACTACAGTACACTGAAGTGACTTATCTGTCACTGTTCCTGTGTTTCTTCTTGAGAGAGTCAGTAACTACTCTATTTTCTCTCATTTTACTTACTTTCAAGTCATGATTAGATTAGAGAATTCTGTTGTTACTTTTCTCCCTTAAAATCCAGGAAACCAGAGCTGAGTTGATTGACTTTTAAAAGATCATTTAATTTCCTTAATGACTTTGCTTGATTTTTCAAATCTTCTGCGAAGTCATAGGCAGAAGTTAAAATGAATTTATTTGCATCAGAGAAAATATATCTGCTTGTGGTTTACATGTGTAACGCCGAAGTATGCACAGCCTCATCTGTCCACAGTAATGATGACGGGGCTCCCATACTGTCAGAAGCACTTGGTGATATGCACATATAAAATCTATTTTGTAGACAGAAAGGCCCCAAATTTTCAGAAATTCTAAGTATTTTTAACCTGACGCAGAGAGGAGCTAAAAGGGTGCAATATCCTGCCAGAATAGGAATATGTTATGCAAAACTATTCATGCAAATATTTGTATTTGGGGTCAGCTCTGGGCAATTTGCTCTTGTATAGCTTTTATTTTTGATCCTCTGAAAACAGGAAGATGAGGGGCCTGAGAAAGATGATGTGCAAGGTCTTGCCTTGCTCCAGACTTCTCAGGTGCTCTGAAGCAAGTAATTTATCTTCTCTGAGATTCTGTTGTCCACCTGC
Source organism: Pipra filicauda (assembly GCF_003945595.2). Classification (NCBI taxonomy): domain Eukaryota; kingdom Metazoa; phylum Chordata; class Aves; order Passeriformes; family Pipridae; genus Pipra; species Pipra filicauda. The sequence continues at coordinate 278,073 of NW_024104667.1, read as the reverse complement.
CTAAGAAGAATATAGTGAGTAAAGATACATCTATTATAGGTTGGGGGGGCTCAGAAATGTTATAATGGAGGTGATGTATATTAAAACTGTTGCGGAAATAAGTGCAATTGGACAAGGTTTGTGCATAATCTCCATATCCTTCAAGTAGGTAGATTAACTTTGGATAAAGATTTCTCATCCAATTTCTCAAGCACATAGGTGCCAGTAGGCCTATCTATGCATGCGGGTTTTAAGACTTCGGTCTCTCTCTAGGCTTTTTGAATTAAAATTTGTTTTACATTTAGGACTAGGAAGTATCCTGTCTGCTAGTGGGGCACATAGCAGGCATGGAACTGCTGTGCAATCAGTTTAAATACGGATTATAACAATTTTGAAAAATCCAATATGTAGTCTTATCTGTGAGACAAAATAGAGTATCATTCTGCTGAGACACAAACTTTCCTTGCATGTAGACATTGCCCTTGCTGAGCAGGGGCATACTGGATAACCAACTAGAAACCAATTCAGTGGATCTAGATTAGCACCTTCCCAGCAAATGTTTGGAGCAAGTTATCATGCATCTTCTGTGCTCAGAGTCCCAGCTGAGGGTGTTTTGCAAAAGAAGAAAAAGGTCACGAGTGATTAACCAGTGATTTATTTTTTTCCCCATGACAGGAGTAAACAGTAGGGACTGAGCAGTAGAAGATACTCAAAGCCATGTGGGACAATGCCAGAGCACAGGAGCCGAACAGAAAGGTTGATCTGAGGCAGGCAGCCTGCGAGAACCCTGGACTCCTTGTGCTTCCCTGAGGGTAAAAGGCCTGTGAGGCCAGTAACATGACCATTATTAGCATGTTTTAGAGAGCAAGGGAAAGTGTCTGCTTTGCCTTTTTACCCATATCCTGACCCACTGAATTATTTGAGTGTTGAAAGTAGGATCTCTAGGCTGGGGTAATGGTCACCTTATCTCCCTTCGCTCTGTCATTCTGGGTTGCTGCACATGCGACCACCAGCAACCAGGCCTGGCACTTATATCTGCCCAAACCCCTTGCTGTAAGGCTTCTATAGTATCAGATGTGCAGTGTAGGATTTAAAGCAACTCTTCATTCTCTCTTTCTTTATTCTGTTTCATCCTGTCAGAGAAACAAAAGACCATATATCAAGCACAACAAAGCACCTAAACAAGTTTTTAGAGTAGTGTTACATATTTAATAAAGGCATTTCACAATGTTTTTCATGCTTTAGTCTATCACCGCAAGAACTGTTTTCTTTTGTATTTCGATGCTGGCGCCTCCTGTCTTGATCTCAATTGGAGAAAATTAGGATAAGAAATGTAAAAGATTATTTTTGATTGCTTTCTACTTTCCCAAAGGGATGTGATCTGATTTGCTTCAAGTTTAGATAAAAGTTTGCATCATTTCATACTGTTGTCCATTTTCTGAATTAATTCATCCTAGAGGTAGAATTGTCTTTGGATTTATCTAGATTGCTTTTTAACCCACTCTAAAACATAAATACTCTAGTGATGCATTGTTTTTTTGAACAGTGACCTGTAGTTTAGAGGTCTCTTTCATCTCTGGAGTTAATGAACATTCACACTTTGCTTGATCTCTCTGTATCCAGTTTGGACTAAGCAATGACAAAAGTTCTGATACAAAACATTGTGTTTCCTTTGGTATTTAAATTTCTTGTCTGACTATGCAGTGAAGTGCTGAACTGAGGTGAGATATAGTTCCCAGGCATCAAACTGTGGGAACTGCATTCTATAACAAAAGTGAGTCTAACACGTTTCCTGGACAGAAACACTTGCACATGTGCTGTCCAGTAAGCGGACAGTATTTGAGGAATGTCAGATACATTACTTGTATGCAGACAGCCTTTGTGGTAAACACCATAAACACTATGTGTATACTAGAAGTGACAGATTTAGTATATCTGGACTACAAGATTTATCCATGCTTACCTCTACAGCAGGCACATATTAGAACAAAATTATGTATTTCTCCTAATAGAATAAGACAGGTCTGAGGGATGCCAAAAACAGAGTAGCTTAGTACAAACACCAGATGTAGGGTTTTTATTTGCAGATAATTTAACCGCTTAGGGGTGACACTTTGTGTCTCCACACTTTGTTTACTGAAAGAAAGTGCCTTTTGTATCTTTGTTGAAATCAACAAAACAACCATGTGGAGACAAGTGAAAAATTAAAAAAGCTTTATTGCAGTACTCTACTCCATGTACCTAGAATTGTATCTATGCCTTTTTAAAACTTTTTTTAGCATCCTTCAAAGACAGATAGAACAAATACCAAACGAAAAATTACTGGTATCCTTACTGAAAACAGCCTGAAAGAGTTTCTGTAGATTTTCTGTGTAAGTGCACTGCTAATATCTCAAGAGTCAGAGACATTTAATAATACACCCAGAAAATTACAAAGAAAGTGAAAAAGGGGTTGTGAAACAGGATCTTGGCTTATCAGTGAAATGAAAAACAGGCCTCAAAGGGAGGGGAACAATGTATTATTTGGCTTAGTTTGTTTAGGTCCGGGGTTCCACAGCAAAGCTTGGGAAGAAGGATGTCCTGCTGACAGTGGACAGACCTCGAAGACATTTGGTAGAGACAACAAAAAAGTAACAAAGCCAACTCAGTAAGGGTGTTGAAATCTGTCCCAACGAGGTAAAAGACAACTCCAGCACATTAAGATTGTGACCACCGACTCGAGAAACCCACCAATTCAAAAGAAGAGAAAGACTATTCATGTAGGCTAATTAGAATAAGAAGCAAGAGAATCATTTAACCAATAGAAGGTAGAATATTAATTAACAAGAGAACTAGGTACCTGTAGCTGATGTACCATAGTTCTTTGTTTGCTAAAATGTATACATAATGTAAAGTTTTGAGAATCGGCGCACTAGCTTTGTGGATTTACCACCTAGCACCTGTCTTTGCACGAATCCTAAATAAACAAATACCTCAGCTCTGTATGTGGTTGACTAATCAGGCTTTTAGGGACAGTAACGCTACTTCTGGAATTGCTATATGATTTACTGAGATACTTGCTCTAGCCACAAACAAGCTCAGACAGGGCCAGGACAGGACACTACAGTGCCAGAAGAGAAGTGGAGGCGTCATGGGCTATGTTTAGAGGAGCCTTCTAGCAGCATGGGGACAGGTATCAAAGCACCTGTTTGTAAGTTGGACCTTGCAATGCAAGAAAAAAGAATTTGTCTGCTCCGGTGAGTTTGTGTTTAGAGGCAAGACATTTATCCTGATGAAGAGAAAGCAGAAGGACTGTATTGACTGATGAGAAAATTGACTGTTGTAGACAGAGCTGGAAAGGCGGGATGAGCATTTCTAGAATTTCCTCCCACAGATTAGAAGTGCAGAAGGAAAAAGTAATGTTATTCTTTTGCTAACTTTTTTTATCCTAGAAGAAAACCAGAATCATACTCTCATTTTTGTACTCCAGTCCTTCAAAATGGTTTCTGTATTGAGTAATATTGCAGGGGAAATTAGTGGTTCCAGACAATATTAATCCCTTATGATTCTGCTGTGCTCTAAGGTAAATATGCTGTTAGTATCCTGCTTTGTTACACTTAATAAGTATTGGGCAGCTATGGTGGATTTTGAAACTCTTTAAAAGCAGATGTCTAGAGTGTTTAGGGAGCCTGACTCCCTTGATGTCAGTCATTTTGTCATGATTTGAGAGCTCCAAAAATCCAATTCCCTAGTCCAAACCCCCTCCCACATCTCAACCCAGTGAGAGATGGTTTTTCCAGACACTACACGAGTCTCAGAATGGGGGAAAGGGAATATATTACAATGACTGTACAAATAAATACTACAATACATTATATACAATCTTAGCTATCTCTACCATGACATAAAAGTATTTACAATGGATCAAATCTCTTCTCCCCTCCAAATAAAAGTCCAGGAGGGAAGAAGGAAAAGATCTCTTTCCACTCTCAGAGCAGCAGTTTCTCTAGGGCAGCAGTCTCTCTGTTTCGCTCTTCCATGCAGCAGCTGTAGCCGGATCTCTGCCAGTACACACGAGGGGGTATCCAAGCCCCTTGGCCACTCGTCTTTAAGCGAGAGTCTTCTTCTGTAGGCTGTGTTCACCGGGACAAGGGTCACTTCACTACGTCATATCACGAAGCTCAGGGGTCTTCGTGATGGTCCCTATCTTCAGGGGATTCAAATTCCCCTTTGCAGAGCTCCGTGCTCTGCCTCAAACAGTGGGGGGGCCAAGGTCACCCCCTCCACATTCCTTCTGAGCTTTACAGCTCTTTCTGCAGTGCTGTAGCACTCCAAGACTCTTTCAAGTAAGAGTTCATCATCTTCCTCCTTTCTCGGACGTCTCAGAGGGGTATGGGGTTTTATTTCAGTTCTTCCTCTCTCTCTGCTGCTGGCTCTCTCTCTCGGTTCTCTCAGACAACTCTGTGTCTTCTTTGGTTGCATGCTGTTTGCTGCTGCTTCTCTGGTTCAGTTCTTATCTGTTGGCTTTTAGCCATAGCCTCTCTTTGCTGCTGTCTCTGCCGCTGCTTTTCAGTATCTCTTGCTGCGGCTCACAGTGGAGAAACATCCCCCAGCTCATAGCTACAGATACATAGTCCAGCTTAACACTGTTCCAAGTCTCTGTAGCCCCCCTGCCGGGGGCTGCGGGGGGCCCAGCCCCCAGTGGGGGCTCCTGCTGTTTCTCCTCGTGGCTTCACAACATGGCTACTTCTACAACAAAACTACAACTAACCTTCTCTTCCATTCTGCTTGTGATATGTTTATATTTTGCAGAAGCTCTCATTGGGTAAAACCTCAAAACTTCAAGGGTCACCACCCTCTGGGGTTTTACCATTTTATAACTGCAGGGGGAAAACTGTTTCCCCCCACCACACATTTGGACAAATGAATCCTCTTCTAGACAACTGAGTTTCACAGATATAATCTTCTTCCTAGATTTCATGCAAGCAACATTGGTGGTTTTTATTTTTGGCATTCTACTCTTCCTTGTTTTGAACTTTATCACTAGGTAAATCCTCTTGCCTATCAGAGATGTTCTACTTCTGTATGCTGTTATTCACAAGGTTTGAACTTTAGCTTATAGATATACTAACAGTACTTTATCTGTACTAACTGAAATATATTTATCATATTTCTAATTCTTAAAGTCCTCAAATATTTGTTTATATTGGTGGATGAGTGAAAACTATAGATTTTTTCCCCCTCTAATTCCCCACATTTTGGGGGAGAAAAATCAAGCAATGATGCTGCTTAACTTTGAGAACTTTTATGCATCTACTTTCAGCACAACCTGTGTAGATGTTGTCAAGTGTTTTGCAAATTCATTTCATGAACAGCTTTGATTCTTAAACATAATCTGACTCCAGTAGCTGGAGCACTTGTGATGCATTCTTTATAATTGTGATATATTAATGGGAGCTAGCAGCTGTGAAGTAGATCTAGAGCTGAAAATGTAGGAGTGAACTTCCACTTTCTCTAGATACTTTGGGCTAATTGACCTGTAGCCTCCTTCCCTTGGGGGACTTTCCTGCACTGAGGATGCAGCTTAGTTTCACTGCCCTCATCTGCACTGCTGCTGCATCCAAGTCTGGCTCTTGAGTTGAGGTTTTCTTGCAATCTCCCCCCTCCACGCTGGTTTTGTAGGGTGTCTTCTCTTGGTTGCACCATCCAAAATCCAGGTCTCTCTCTGTAACTGGAGCTCAGGCACACCAGAAAGGGCAGAAGTATAGCTTTCAGTTTGGAAGTTATGCACATTAAGGGACAACCTTTGAGCAGCGGTGGGACTCCAGTGGGAAATCATAATTTCTTGTGTGTCACAGTGACCATTTACATTTTGTGAAAATGTAAAAGTTCACATAAACTAAGGACTGATAGGGATATTGTTGCTCTGCCAAGCATTAATTCTTGTATAGTGATTGCCAAGCAGTGTTTTCAGACTTAGAAGGGATATTTCACATCCTTTCCTGCCTCTTTCCTGTCTTTGTGGTATTTATAAACAAAATCTGTCTCTTGCTATCCATGTTGTTTTCCTTTTGTTTTTCAGGTGCTTTGGATGAAACTCAAGCCCATCTTTGCTGAGTGTGTTATTGTGCAGGACACCAGCCTGTGCACAGTCCAGTTTGCAATCGAGTTTCTATCCTGGCCAACATATATTAGCCTTCTCAAAACACCAGACAAAGTAGCATATCTAGTTGGCCTCTTTCAAGTGTGGGAAATCCACACCTATACTGTATCTAGAATAAAAATATTATAATGCTTTTCCTATAAGTTCTTTGGAACTGCATTATATTGCTATGAACTTAAATGCTACATAGCTACATGATCTTAAAGGTGCTTTCCAAATTAAATGATTCTATGATTCTATATCTGCAGTTTTGCATACCTCATCTAGTCCCATGCTTAATTTTGAGGTAGGAAGTTGTGAGGGACTAGATTCATCTCTCACTGAGTTATTAATTGGATCAAATCAACCAACTTCTGTGTATGTGTGTTGGGGGAGGGGGCCAGGCCTCCAGTATCAGAAAGCTCCTGGCCTGCAGCCAACATGGCAGCCGGGAATGCACATGGCTGAGTGCACAGGAGCCATGTGGCAGAGCTGCCAATCAAATAAGGCCTGCCTGGTATCCCACCCACACCACGCCCCCTGGATCCTCTACCCTTCACTCTGGCTAGGAGGGCATTGAGTGGTCAGTGAGCCGGATGTCCTGCCTGGCAGGGGGTGGCCACAGTGGCTGGGGCACATAAATAGAGGTGCACAGGGCCTCCAACTTTATATCTCTACCATGACCTGCCACCATGTGACTCTTGGCAGTAACTATTTTTCTGTTTTCTTCTCTCTTTCTTTCTTTACTCTTTTCTTAATCTTTTTTCTTCCTTTACTGTTTTCTTCCTCTTCTGGGTAATTTAAAATTGATGGGTGGTATTTCACCAGTTTGTGGGTTGTCGTGTGCTGGCTGCTTTACTGTAATACTTCTCCTAGCTTGTATGTTACTCCTGTAAAACCTTTTGACAAAATGCTTATTTTCTCACTAAATAAAAGAAATCTTTTGGGAAATGTGTGTAGCATGTTCTCTTTACACGTATTCAAGGCATTAAAGAATCAAAGGCTTTGCAAAAGTTCATGTGGGTGAGCTCTTGGAGTCTTAAACATAAGTAAACTGCCTGGGCAGGCATGTGGCTTCTACCCGGGGCTTTACAAAGTTCCCCAAAATGCTTAGTATGAAAGACAGGGACAATTAATCTCTCTGTTAAAAAAACTAATGTATCTTGCTATTAAAATATGCTAGAACTACAAATGAACTATAAAATTATGCTCCTTGCAATGCTAGGCATTATTTAAATTTATATAGAAATTATTTTTATGCATTTAGAAGACAGTATATGCTTATTACATTGTCTACTGCAGTGGGATCCTCACCTCTGTTGGGGTGTGGGAAAAAATCATGTGATGTTAGAGATGATAAGCACTGTGGTAATTTTAAACAGTACGGGTTTTATACTGCATTTTATCAGCAGATAGCACATTATATCCACAGAGGAAACCTGTGTTTTCAGTAAAGGGAAAAACTCAATAGTAGAGTTTGGCCAGTGAGTGCTGGTGTTTTAATGGCAGTTTGACAACATAGAGGGAAATGTCACCCATAAGATAACAACACAACCCAAATAAATCAGAGCTTCTCTGATAACCAGCATAGATGTGTTTCCTGGTATGATTATATGAAGAAAATCAACTGTCATATGTGACTTATCTGAATCATTGCGTTACCTCTGTGTTTCTGTTACCTCTTTGTTTCTGTTTTTAATTTGTTACAGTACAAGAGTTTAATGGTTACTCAGGTTCATGCCATAGTTGTGCTTTAGTGGTAATTCTTAAATTTTAACTTTTTTTTTTCTTTTTTTTTATTTCCAGATCCTTTTCTAAATAACAGCTTTTAATGTTGTTGAAGCTAAAAACCTAAAATGCACTATCTTCCTCAAAATCAAATGTCAGTATGTATTAGTTCATAATTTGATCTTCAGGCAAATGATATGCATGGGTATATGCTTGTAAACACAGTCCGTTTGTCAGGGATGCCCCTCAATGACAGCTGTGTCACCAAGGTAGTGTATGTGAGGGTGGGATCTCACCTTCTGGGAAGGGACTCACAGATTACAATAGTAGCACATGAGAAAGAAGAAGGAGAAAACAGGTGGTTCTCATTTGCCCACTGCATTTTTACTTAGAGACTTATAGGAAGTTTTAGTGTTGCATAGGCAAATTTTTTCTCAACAAATATAAATGTTCAGGAAAAACATTTAGGCCATCAGGGTTGTTTAAACTGACCAATCCCATACGCACAAGAAATGTGAAAGCAGAGATTTTGTTGACATTTCACAATGCAGACTGAATTTATTTGATTAAATGAAGAGCATTTGCTTCAGTTTTTTAACATTCTTTATATCAGCCCTAGATTAGTTGCTTTGATGAAGACTACTGCAGGCAGTGGGACTGCTTTTAAGATATTCCCTTAGATAAAAGGACAGCTTTTTATGAGCTCCTTAACTAATTCTAGAGTGAAAATGACCTCTGTTGGTGGAAATTTGCACATCAATTAATCAATTATTATTCAGGTCTTTTCATAAACATTTGTGTCCAAAGGCTGTTGCACTGCTTCCTCAGTATTTATTGCAGCAATCTTCTAAGAGGAACTGGAATACTTTAGAGATGCTATATGTACTGAAAATCGTCAGTACCAAAAATATATATGTCCAAGAAATATTAGTGAGGATGTCACAAACGCTGAAAAACGCTGAAAAACTACAGACAGAGTGACTCCAAAATCATTTTTCTTATAAAAGCATTTTGCCTATGGCACCCATTGCTGCTTCATCCTCTCCTTATAATGAACAGATTCCTGGTAAGGATAAAATTAGATCACATAAGTGATACTAGAATCATATGTACAGAAAATGGATTTGATTTTGAAAACAAATGTTATTCTGTACTTACTAACAGATTGTTTCTAATCTTTCTATAGAATCCAAAAGGTTTATGATCTGCATTGTGTTTCTAATAGATAATTTTCTACCTCCTCCTATGATTGGCACTTAATGAATGATGAAACCCAGCCAACTTCACATGGACTGTGTTATTAATTTGCATGCAAGTATGGAGAAATAGAAAATTATGGCCTTGTAGATTTCCTAGATTATGAGCATTTTTAAAATGTTATCTAAATTCCAAAGTCACCTAAATACCTGAAGTCACAGTACCATTTGCTAGCTTACTATTTTCTATGAAAATATCTACACACTTTTGTTATTGACAAAGATCTGAAAGTAGTCAAGAAAAAATAGAGGGGTTTACCCACTTCCTGTAGTGGCTGAGCAATGTTTGCCAGTTGTAACACAGTATCAGAGTGATAAAATGCAATTTCTAAATGCGCTTATTTTAAAGCAATTTAAAAAAGACCAAACACATAAAAAAATTTCTAGCTTGTGAAAGTGTCAGTCTCATAGGAATCTAAATTTCAATATAACCTGGTTTTCACTGGGGAAAGAAAGATATTTGGAAACTTTCCAACCAATGAGACATCTCTAGGGAGAATGCAGTCACAGGACAGGGAAGTTCCTGTAATTTATATGCTGTTTTCCCAAATTGTCTTTGGCACTCCAACTTGAGTCTCCTATGTGACAAAAAAAGTAGCAGAAAAGGAATGGCAAGAGCCCAGAATGAGGAATTTGTGCCATGGGTTGCAAGAGAACATGAATTAGTTTTTTCAGCAGCCAGATTTTTTCTTTATCATGTTTCTGGCTAACTTCACAGAGAATACTGGAAAAATATACTTTGAGCACTTGTTTCTAATTCTGTACATTCCCCATATGCACCCATAGAGGAGCAGACACATGCAAACATGAAAATAGCTCCTTAATAATGGCTGTTCTATTGAAAAATGTTCTTTTTTTTTTTTTTTCCTAGTATTTTAGAAATAGGTCTCAGAGGAATGGTTTCACTTCAGTGTCACAGGTCATCAACCAAAATTTTTTATTGTATTCGTACAGAAGACATCTGTGGCTTTAAATCTCTGGGGAAGAAGCTGAGCTGTTGTTTTTTGGGGGTTTTTTAACAGGAGACTGGGAAGGAAAATTTAAAATAATATCAAAATAAAAAGGTGACAGAAAATCTGTTGCTAAAGGGTTAAATCCATCTTGCTTATTTCAAGTGTAAGTCTGTCTTTATCACCATAAGAGTGGAAGCTGTGCTTAATTCTAAGCACATGCTATGCTGCTTCCAAGCCTAAACTCTGTCAGGTTGCTCTAAACTCAGTAGGCTTGCATTGAGATAAGGAGGGAAATTTGGCCATTGGGGTGTTTGTGTAAATCCGCTACTGAAAAATACAACCTCAGATTTGACAAATATGTGCTTTTCATCCTTCACCCAGGGCCGCAGCAAAGTATATCTACACTGAAGTCGCAACCAAGGCTTTCCTTGTAGAAAGTGTAAGGCTACATGGAGAGGAGGTGGACGTGCTGTGATTTCCCAACAAATACAGAACATTTGCTGGCAAGCCTGAGAATCATCTTACCACTGCTTGGCAAACATATTCATCATGTTGCACCCCTCAGAAATTTCTAATGTTTGTTTGTGAAATAAGACAGACATCTTTTAAGAAGACATGACTCTCTTCAAAGTAATTTGAGATTGAGGGAGGAATTAGAAATAAAGGAAAGGAAAGGAATTAGACATAAAGCTGGCTAGAGCATGTTTTTGCACTTTCCTCATTAAAAATATAGATCTGCCAAAATGAGAACATTTTATAGAAGTAGTTCATCTTGACCAGCTCTTGACCTGAAACTATTTGTGTACCCTTTCTTCTGGACTTGTTCAAAAGGTACCACTATAAAATTTTCTTCACAAGATTTTTTTTTCCAGTTCAAAAGGTTTTTTTACATAGAAGTAGTCTTTATTCAATTACATATTTTCAAATTAATTTCTGACAGAGTTGGTTCATTTGATACTACTGAAATAGAAACATTTAATGGGTTTGAAAGCATTTGCAGAATTTCAGTTGGTAGTTTTTGAGAAAAAAAGGTAAAATGTTAAATAAGAATGGTAGAAAGATCAGAAATCTAAACAAAAATCAAAGGACTTCCTATATGAAAAAACCTCAGAGGGAAAAGTGAGAATGTCATTTGACCCAGCAGTTACATACTGGAGGGTGAGATTTTGCCTTCGACACCCAGTTTCTAAGTCCTGATGAAAATGATCACGAAACAATTTTTTTGTGTTCAATAAATTGTGGTCATGGTAAAAATTATTTGCATCATAATGGCAGTCACAAAGACACTGGGATACAGTGTCTGATGGTTAAAAAGACACCGGTTGATTTCTAGCAATCTCTTTGATTTTTATCACTTCATCTCTTTTAGTACAGTGGTCCACTGAATGCTCTGAAAATTAAGGGAGGAGAAGTGCCCATAAATTGCTAATCCAGCCTGGGGTTTCCATCTTAAAGAGTCTGAGATTTCTGTAGGGAAAAGAAGATAATTTCGTGAAGTTGAATTTGCTCTATGAACATCATGTAACACAACTTTGTGTTTAGAGACATCTCTGCGGGCTCTGCTGGGCATCTTGCTGCATCTTGCAGCAATACCAATTAGGGCTGTTAAACTTGTTTCTGTCTGGTAAAATGCCATGCAATAGTGTGCTGGTTTAAAGGTAAACCGGCAGGGGAAATGAACCCAACTCAAAAGAGAGATTATAAGTCAGAATGACAATTTAATAAAATAATACAATAAGTACGATTATACAGACAAACAATTGGTCTTAACCCACAAAATCCAAAGGTATAACCCAGCACCCTGGGGCATGAACAGAGTGGTGTTCATTGGGCCCCCTGAGTCCAAAGTAAAAGGAGAGGGAAAACCTGTTGGTGAGAGTGCTGTTGCAGTCTGGTCAAGAGTGGTGATTGCAGTCTGGTTGAAAAGTGGTGGTTGCAGTCCAGTCGAGAGTGGTGGTCACAGTCCTTCTCTGGATCCCACAAGTGGTAAAAAAGTCCCAAGACTCCAAGATTATATATATCCTCAGGTTCAGGCAGGAATGCCCAGTATCTCCCTCAAGGCGGGGAGTTCCACAATGGGTGTGAGGATAGGAGCAACCTCCTATCTCGCAGGCCTCTTAACACCCAGCTTATAGCCTGAGGAGTCAGGCATGCTCTGGGCAGGTGGTGTAAATGATCTATTGATAACAGTTTCTGGGAAATGGCATGGAAGGCTATAGAATACACAGTTTTGGGTTACACCCACACAGTGATGAACTGGTCCCAGCTGTTCTAACTAGGACAAATGCAAACCAGTTAGTGCTGCACACCAGGAGTTTAATGGAGCTCCATGGAACTCCATTGTGCTTACACAACTTCTAGTTTTGTACACCTAACCTCAAGCATGTGCATTGAGGGATTGCAAATGGACTGAAGATACATGTGAAACCAGCATTTTGTGTTTTGGACTTCTTCATGGATGGAGTAGGAAGGCAAAAAGTGTAAGAAAAGATTGGGAGGAAGAAAGGGGGAAGGTCAAATTACTTAATGAAATCCTGTCTTATTAATGTGTATTCACACAGGATGAGTAGCTTCCCTCCAGGAGATGCAGAACTCCAGATTGGATTCCTAGGTTTTTCCTTGATCTTTTTTTTTCTAGTCTCAGTATTGGTTTAGTTAACCTACCTGACCACAGTTGCATGATCTGGCTATTTCATCAAGTCTATCCAACTTTGACCTGTCAATACACATGAAGGGAGACATCATGAAGGCTTTTCTATTCAGGATTCCTGTTCAAAGGGCTGCTTAATGGCATCCTTTCCTTCATGGGTGCTGCTTTCCAAGTTTGTAGCATGTGTTGAGAAGAGATCTTTTACCCTCCCTGCCTTCCCCCATGAGGACTGACTTTGGATGGCCATATGGAATATATAATATTATTGAGCAAAGTGGTACGCATACCTTAATACACATATGCCAAGTTGCTAAACCCCTTATTTTACAACAGGTGCTATATAGTGACAGGGAAATGAACTTACTTGCCCAAAACACTTAACGGAAGTTGGAGGCTGAACCAGGCTGAGAATATGAGATTTGCCCTGGGTGATACCCACTCTGACTGGTACGCTCAATATCACTGGTATACTGGGGTTATTGAAAGTGGCCTTGCTCTCAGCTGAAATGGCACACCCTGCAGCAGTTGTGTGTTTGGGAATATTGTGTTGCTGAGAGCAGCTTTGCAAGTTTGGATTATTTGTTTGTCAGGTTGTTAATTTTTTTTCCAGTCTGACAAGAGCAGTTCCATAGGGTTTGACTATGTAATTTTCATTAGTTTTCAAGTGCTGAGTTTGTTTTTTTAGCTTACCTGACTTTTAAAAAGTCTTATTTGTTCTTCGGATTGATGTTTGAGAGAACTTTGTGCCATTTCCATGAGTCATGAAGGCACCAGGAATTTTTACTGTTCTGATAAACTCTGTGGTTGCCACATCCTTGGGCACCTGACTGAAAATTGGGCAGGCTGTTTTTTCGCAAGACATCTTGTCCTTCATACCTGTAGAAGATGGCATGAAATTACAATGTTTAGGCAGTCCAGTTTTGGATGTCATTGGGACCTCTTCCCAGTCTGTCTCTGCCTCATCCTTCAGGGTTGCACAGAGTATTCTGCATTCATTTATGAATGCATGAATTCATGTATGCACAATCAGGATGGCTTGTGGTATCAGCAGGATGGCAGCTCCCACAATAGGTGCCACAGGCTCTAAAATCTGTGCCACATCAACTGTGTGAGTACACCACTTTAATTAAAAACTCAACAATACAAAACTTCCTGAACATGTCTGTTCTTGAAACATTTGTGTGATACAGAGTAGACAAAGTACTTGAAAAACAAGATTTTTTTTTTTACATGACTGGGTAGGGATTATGAAAATATCAGCCCATGTTAGGCAAATGTTTGTCCTCTCTCCTTTGGTAACAGGAAAGCTGTGAGAATTTTTCAGAGCTGTCGAGGTGAGATGGGAGAACTGCTGTAGACTCTTACCTGTCCCTCCTCTGGCTTCTGAAGAAGCACTAGGTCATGCTCTGTGGTATCTGTGTTGGCCCAGGTAAGCCTTGTTTACTTTCCCTTTTTCTTTATTGAAGCTGCATATGTATTGTAAGCCTGCCCCAGAGAAGCACTGCTGGCAGAAGGGTGATGCCAAGGGTATCTTTTGAGGACAAAACTCCTTTTCTGTTGTTCTACTGTGTTCAAACACATCTAATAGAGAGGGAAGGTTTGTTTAACAGAGCAGAACTGTCTCTTGTACCATATTTCTCCATGTACATTGGACAATGCCATTACTAATGGCTAAAGCTTGAAGCTTATGTCACTGAGTAATTAAATATACACTATCTAATGATACCACTGTCAAGGATAGTGAGCTGTGTAGTTTTATTGGTTCGTATAAAGTCCAATTAAGTTATTGACTTATTAACTAACTCCTTTTCTCAGACATAGAGATAGGATTAGCAATTGCTTAAATGAAATCTCTGATTGACTAAGGGACATAAAGTCTGGGCTACAACACAAAAGATTACATGTACTTACAGTGTCCCCCCCTGCCCAGCCCAGTATGCAAAATATGTTCTTATCAACAGCGAAGTAAAATGTTTTCCCTCAGGGTTTCCTGTGCCAGTTAATGGGCAAAGTTAATGTTCATGAAGGCTAGCAGAGTCTGATGTGGATGAAGCCTGAACCAAATTCTCAGTGGTTAACTTTCAATTTAATTTTGTAACCTCAGAACTAGATCTGAAGTGACTGTCAGTTAAATCAGGAGTAATTTGGGGCAATTTTTGTAAATTTTTGGTAATTTTTGTCTACTGTTCTATGAAAGAGAAATCAGTTGAAACTTCGTACTGCAGAGAGAAAAAAGGGAGTAATTATAGTTAAACACTTGTCAGAGCAATTCTGATGAACATGTAGTATCTCGAATCTGAAACAGAAGGTAAACCTCATCTGATTTCTTTCTTTATACACTGACATATAGCAAGCATGCCAACTTCTGAGAGAAGTCAGCCAGGCTGTCCTGTGAACCAACCTAAAGCTATCTGAATCTGCTCCAAAACCATGACAAAATTGTGTAGGACTAGCTACAAGCAAGCTGATTCAGTGTTTGCTTCTCTGTGTTAAGCTGTTAGTGACATATTAGTGAAATGCATAACCATACTATAATTTTTTTCTAACCATTATCATCCTAATAAGAAACCTGAGCCCATATGTAAGGGTGGGATAGGTATAAAGGTATCAAGATTCCACTTGAACCATATTGCAATAAATAGCAACAAATGTAAAAACAGTTTGCCCTGAATGCCCCTCACAAGGTTCATTTCACATTGCAAGGACCAGTACACTTAACTATTGCTGTAACCCTTATGACTTACAGATACTAATTTTGTCAAGAAGAAAAAAAAATTCTGAATTGCAGTTCTGCAAATTTAGCCCTGTCCATAAGAGTGAGGGTAGTTATTCCTGGCTCTGATAATGCTAAAAATAAAAATACAGGCCATTTACCTCTTCTAGAATATCTGCCTGATCCTCTTTTGAAACCAGTAGAAATAGTAGAATATCTACCTTTTATAGATTCAGCATTACTCTATAGAATTCACTGTCATGCTGGTGTGAGGAGACAGGGAATACTGCTTTTCCCATCCTCCTTGAGGTTGTGTACAATTACTTGAATTAAAGCAACAAAATGTTTTTTACTCAAGTGAACAGAGGACCGAACACACAGAAGGAATAGACCTATTAACTGGAGGACAGAGCCCAAACTTATTTTCAGACATTAAAAGAAAGAGTGCTTCTTATAGATTATTCACTGTGAGTCATTTTGTCATTCAAGAGACTTACCACACTGACTGCCTCACTCATCTTTACTGGTTGGTGCACTATTGTTTAAAGAAATGCCAAGAAAACTGTTTCCCAAAAAATTTTGTTGCAGAGGAAGAAAAGGATCCCACAGGACAGGAGGATGGGACTAACAGTAAACAAAATGCTAAGATGTTTTCAAGAAGACTTACTTATAGTCAGGATTTAAAATTGCTTTGGTTTGACAGGACAGGCTGGCACTGGGATTTTCTATGCTTTCCTGTTGCTGCTGCAGGGTCCTTATGGAAGAGCACTAAGAGCAGCCCAAGGGCAACCCATCCCCATGCCACACTGCTGCAAGGGAGCTGTTGTAGGCATGCAGAGATTGCTGCCGGTGTAGGTATTTGTTCCCATTTCAAATTCTACCCTCATCCGTCTTCTTGACCTGCTTCATGGACTAATGCAGAAATGGAAGAGGAAAGAATAGATCCAGGGCTTTATTTCATTAACAGGAGCTCCAAAAAGGTAGGGAAATACTGAAGCATGTGTCCAATCATGCTTACACAGGTATCATGCAGCCAGGGCAATATTTCTGTGTTTTACACCTGCCCCTTTCTTTGTCCCTCTCCCCAGTAGCACAATCACTGAAAGGCCTGGCAAAATCTGTCCCATCAGTAGTTAGCACTAGGGCTGCTGGAAATGCCTGAAATAATCTTCAGGGTATGTGAAGGTCTTGGTGATGTTTGTCTGCTTCTAAAACTGGTCTCAAGGGCATATATTACTTTGCTGCTAAGGCATCTGAGTTCAAGGAGCATGCTGAGGTGGGACGTAGGAGTAAAGAGGTAACTTAACCCATTTGCCAAACTCAGTTTTCTTTGCTTGGAGTATTTGCTCAGGGATACAACAGCAGTGACCTTGAGCTCCCCATGACCACAGTGGTAGAAATTACATTCAAGTATAGGTATAGTGCCAGCTGCTTGGTTTAGAAGAAAGGAAAGAAGAAAAGACATCTGGGGCAAATGTTTTTCTCACTTACTGACAGCAGGAGGAAACAAATCTGCTGATGTGAGTGGGATTATATTGGTGCAAATCTACTATTTTAAGGACCCTTTGGCGGGCAACTGAAGGGCTGGTGGTCCTTATTAGTCCCCCATACCCACAGAGAATGGTGGTGTGAGAACAGAGGGGATCTGCCTGCACCCTTCTTATCGAAGGAAAGCAACTTAGGTGGTGCTGGTGCCCTGTCACCAGTTGTGGGCCACTCTCCTGAAGTGGGGAGACAAGGAGAGTGTCCTGGAATGATATAGCTGCCTTAGCCCCATCAAGAGATGTGCCTAGTCCAGTGCTAAGGGAGGAAAATATTTTTGCCTGACATCTGATCTACTGTTCTGATTCATCTGTGCCTAAGGTCCTTTGGAAAGAAAACCCTTGATTCTTGTATGTGGGCTAATGATTTGGAATCCAGTTCTTTTATTGCCAAACTGATGGCACTTTTGCCAATTCTATCCGTAGAAGCAGGGGCACACCATTTGTATTCCATATCAGTTGAAATAATAATTATATATGACCATATATCTGGCAAAGCTTAAAACAATAATAAAAAAAACCCCTAAACTAACGATCTAGCAAGCTAATAGCCAAACAATCATACACGATTTCTTTTAGGGAAATAAGACAATTTACCTCCTGCTTAGAGGACTGCTCATATAACTGTATTTTTTATAAAATTAAAGTATTTTATATAGTACTTCTGCAGAATGAAGAGGACATTCAGCTAGATAAAAACTGTTGCAAAAAGACAACAATCCTAAGACTTGACCACTTCTTAACCCATTCCAGTGCTTGTGGAAATCCCTTATTCCAGATTACCAGCATATTGATTCAGCTCTAGTACCCCAGGGGGATAGACGGAAAGCTAAATGGTTGCCATACCTATCTGTTAGATATTTCACATTAGGTAGCACAAGAAATGCCAGTTGTTCTGCAGATGTGTGCGATTCTGCCTCTTCCTTCTTCATCTGAAATGCAACATCCATTACCTTTGTTCTCTTGGTAGCTAGCACAGACCTAAAGCTATGGTTCTTTTTCTTGTGACAAGGAAGATCCTGAGACACTCTGTGGCCAGAATATCAAGTTGTGTGTCCTTCACTGATCCTGGTTGTTTGCAATGCAAATGGTAGGCTTTGTCTCACATAGTGCCATATCCATGGTAACCAAATGAAGACAAGTTTGCATTACTTCCTTAGTAAAGTGTAATCCTCCCCCTGGTACATGTGCCAAGGAAGCATATGGACATAAAGGGATAGCAATATATTTTGTGGAATGGGAAGCAACCAAAGCACCTTCTGGTTTTTTTTTGGTTTTATTTTTTTTTTTTTGTTTGTTTGTTTGTTTTTGTTTTTGTTTTTGTTTTGTTTTTGTGGGTTTTTTTGTTTGTTTTTGTGTGGGTTTTTTTGGGGTTTTTTTGGTTTTGTTTTTTTTTTTTTTTTGTTTGGTTGGTTTTTTTCATTTTTCCCCCGTGTCAGTTATTGTTGCACTCATTCCTCCACCCTCTTTTTCCTATCTTACCTTTATCTAGAATTCCCATTGTTAAAAATTAGACTAGTCCTGATTTCTGCTTTCCCCTTGCCTAGAGGCTAAGCAAACAATCATCAGGTCAAACTTCCAGCTTAAACACCACTTCCTGGCAAACAGCCCTTCCTTACTCTTCTTGGTATCTTTAAAAAAAGACAAACCGACATATTTTTTTTTCATAGCATCAGAGACTGTTTCTTTCGACCAGCTTTTTTAGCAAAGGGAACAGACTCAAATTGAGTGTACTGCAAAATTATTTCTGTTGATACTGTTTTCACTGTTGTTGTTTTGTTTTCTTGCTTTTGACAACCTGTGCGCTGAATTTATGTTCTTCCCTTTATGTATCTGGGAGGCTTAAAATATGCTTCTTTCCTACTTCAGCACAGTCTCATGCTGTTTGAATACGAGAAAGAACTTCTTTACTATGCAGATGGCCAAGTACTAGAACAGATTGCCCAGGGAGGTTGTGGAATCTCCCTCACTGGAGATATTCAAGGACTGTCTGGATGCAATCTTGTGCAGTGTGCTGTAGAATGACCTTGTTTGGGCAGGGAGGTTGGACCAGATGATCCAGTGTGGTCCCTTCCAATCTTACCGATTCTGTGATTGTGTGAAACATCTTTATTTAGTGTTATCTGCAATGTTTCTTCTCAATAAGAATGAGCTCACCTGGTGATTAAAATGCAGAACCATGATACCATCAGCTTCCAATTCAATTATTCACAGTAAGCAACACTGCTTGTGTCAACCAGCACTAAGACTTTTACTTTGAAAAGAGCAGAACTAGTTGATACCACAGCCTCTGGACAGAAATTTTACCAAAGGCTTCACATGGGTAGAACCCTCCCCAAATTTATATTTGCCAGCATATGAGAAAGCTTTAAGTGTTATTACAGCATTCACTATCTCTTATGCTTCCAGAAAATCTTCATTCCCTGGAGTTACTTCACCCGTAAGTGTTCACGTGGATGTTCCAGAGGTGCTTTGAATATCAAACCAACTTTCCTTTATTTCTTCCAAGCAAATGGCAGGCATGTTGTAGAGACAGAAAAAATTAATATTGTCCACAGCAGCTACAATTGCAGTGTGCTTAACAATTCAAATGTTGATGGGCAGGGAAAAGGGACCTCAGCTTCATTTATCTGCCCAAAGTCAGGTCCTAAAGCTAAAGACAGAAGGTTTTTGTCATCTCCTTTTGCTTCTGATTAAGACAGAGAGAAAACTGGAGACCTCAGTCTACAAGCAGTGGTTTATCCTAATATATGGCAATTGAAAAGAGTGAATAATATAGACCAGAAATTATGATTATTCTCGCCTCAGGGCACCTTGCAAGATGCATCTTTCTACTTGTTTACTGGAGCAGATATTGATGCATCAAGATACTGTGATCTTCCTCCCTGAAGGAGCTGCCATAAGAAGTGTAGCTGAGCCAGAATACATAACACAACTGTGTCACTTATGACAGTAGTAGTATGAAGGATTTTTACTGTTTTCCTCCCATTTCTTTTTTTAGTGGTTACCTAAAAACAGCAATTGATTCATAAATGATATGGAGTACGAACTATAAAGTTGATAAAAGAAGAACTTCTCTTCCTAGCTCTGGGATCTGAAAAAAGCATGTTTTTTTTCTATTCATTCCATGTTGCAAAAGCATACTTAGTGTTCTACTGTCATGCAAAACCAGCCCAGTCACCACAAATATACTCAAACACTTTTCTTTATAGATATGGAAGATTTTGAGAATTTAAAGGCCTCTACCTCCTAATTCATGTCTACATAACCGAAAATTTACTTGTGTATTTCTCAATATTGAAGATAACTGGGGGCTGCCTAGTTGAGTATTCATGAAGATGGATATGGAGATGTTTGCATTCATAAACATCTAAATAAAATGGATAAATATTAGCCAAGTGTTATGAAGTAATCACTTGACAAATTAAAAGCAAAAAGTAATATTAACAGCGCTATCCAGTATGTATCATACAGTGTAAGGTATATTATGTGAAGCTGATGAAGTTCACGATCCTGTTTCGGTGAAACAAACACACTTTGCTCTAGTTGGTGGCAGGGAGAATGGTTCTGTTAAATGCTGGCAACAAAAGTGAGACAAATCTGTCTGTGAACCTCCCTCAAAATGTTTATGTGTTTTTTGATTTTTAGACACTTTTCATTTCTCTCATTCTCTAGTAAAGAGCTGGTATAAATATATGGCTGATGCATAGTCCTTGATTTCTACCTTGAAACTATCTTGGAGGGGAGGGGGAAAGGGTGCAGTGGGTAAAAAAGAGATTTCCAAAATATTCTGAGTGTGTTATCAAATGAACAAAACACACAGAACAGGGAAACCAGCCAGTCATTCATTCCATCAACAGATTTGCAAGGCTAAATCTGCTTCTGGAGAGCAGTTAGAAATTAAAACACACAGATGATGATTGGTGCTGGCACCCAAACTGTGAACAAGAGGACACTCTTGCCTGAAAAGATGTACCAAATCAGATTAATCATTATGTGTTAATTAATTTGAATCAAAAGAATGTCTTCAGCTGTCTATGCAGAGGAAAATAATGATGATAGCACTAATTAAATGTAATTAAAGTTATCTCTGTATTTCCCATATTTGGGTCCAAACTCTTCATTGCCCTTCATATTGTGTCATTTACAGTTCAGTTCCATTGTAGCATCTTCCCCTGCTGTAAATGGCTGTGCAAGTCATCGGCCTATAGAGAATCAGGCCAGTGGATTACTCAGCTGACAAACTAGCTTTAAACACTGACTTCATACCCTGAGAAGGTGTGTCACTGCATCTCCTCCACTGTGACTCATCCTAACGTGAAAAAATGTTCCTTCTGCCTCGCTCTTCTCTTTTACTCCCCCAAAACACTACTGTCCTTTCTTTGACCTCCTTCTGTCGCATGGGTATTTCTACTGACAACTTCTCTGACAGATGGGAGGCTCCATTTTCTGGCAGTTTTTTCCTTTAAAATGCAGTGACAGATATTGCAGGCACCATTCTTATGCAACTGTGGTACTCTGACTGGAAGAGCCTTTGAGAGGCCACAGCAAGTAGACAAGACTCTGGACTCCCTCTGTCAAAAGACATGGAAAACACAGTTCATGCTGTATAACCCATCCTCTGTATAAAGCATGTTTCTAGCCCATGCTTTCATCCTTTTGCTCATAGCTTTTTATTAGCCTCAAAGTCTCCTAAAAGGAAATAAGGGAAAAGAAGTCAGTAGGTGTACCAACTGACAAATTACTATCTACAACTAAAGATTTAAGTGATTTTGAAGAAGGTTGGGTTTCTTGGTCCAGAGAACATTCACAGAAGGGCACCATCTTCCACAGCATTCTCCTGGAGAAACTGGTCACTCATATCTTGGATGTACTCTTCACTGAGAGAAAAGCTGCCTGGATGGCTGGGCCCAGAGAGTGGTGGTGAATGGAACTAAATCCAGCTGGTGGCTGGTCTCTAGTGGTGTTCCCCAGGGCTCAGTACTACTGCCAGTCCTGTTTGATATCTTTATCAATGATCAGGATGAAGGCATTCCCTTCTGCCCATCTCAGAAACTTTGTTGTGATTAATAGTTGCATTGAGAGGAAATTGCTTTTGTGGTTTGATGGAGCAGTTTTCATGATCTGAGTAGCAGCTGGACAGCTATGTCAGTGCTATCATACTAAACTCACTTTTGGTCACAAACGCATGCTACATGTGGTAAAGGGTTAATTTCTGAAAGATATGAGATTTGATAAGGAACAAGATGCCCCAGTGCTAGCTGTTGCAGAGGACTTTAAAATTTCTGTTACAAGGACAAAAATCTTACAACTTAAAAGGACACTATTGGCAAGAGGAAATATTATTATATTTTCATTGCACAGAGGAAACTGATGTGTAAAAGAAAGAGGAGACTTGTCCGTTCAAGAGGGAATTCACATTTCCAGAGTGCCAGCCCAGGGATTCAGCCTCAAAAAATAGCTTCCCACCCTCTAACCAACAATAGAGCTTTCTATTGACTGATGGGCTCTAAAAATGCCACTGATGTTTCACAATAAGTAAATGCAGGGAATCTTTTCTTTAGTTTTCATACTTACTTTTTGAGATGGCATCAGATCCTGGCCAATGGACTGACAATAGCTTTGATGTGGACAAAGAAAGGATTCTGTTGTGCAGCAGAGTATCATGGGCTTACCTAGATGAAGACCGTTAAAAGTGATAGACCACCCTTTTATGCCACTGCTTGGTAAGACTGGAAAAATCAGGTTCTGCAGATTCTCAGCATCCCATGGTGACTGATGACAATGTCAGGGCCTTTTTCTGTACTAGTTTGTTTCTACTGGTGACAAGCATTCACACGTTGTTCTTAATCACTAACTCTATTTTTATTCTCAGTGTTTCGTTCTTGCAGGGTTCTGGTGGAATCTTTGCACCTCTTTGTATTTCCTATTGAAATGTTAGAAAAGCACAAATTTCTTGTTTCCTCAGGTGAGCCTTTAAGTACCAGATACTCAGTGTCACAATTGTGGTTGTGTTTTGCCTCCTTTTTCTTTATTGGATAGGGAAAAAATCACCAGTGTTGCGAAATCTGATCTTGTTTTCATCAAAACTTCACCATTGTTCTAATGTTCTCTTGGGTGAATGTGCCACTTGTCAAGGAATGTCACCTCAGAGTACTGTGTTTAGTCTAAGACTTGGCTGCTTCTTCCATCTTCCAGTAAAGGACCTTCTTTTCTCTTCCTTCTAAAGTGTGTGAACTGCCTACCTCTTTATATTGACCAAAAAGGGAACTTAAAAGATTGTTTGTGAGAAAACATTTGGTCTTACTGGGAGATTCTAATCTTCAGTGCACCAGTAATGAGCTTTCCAGGTTACAGCTAGGCAGACATTAACACAACCCTGTTGCTCTGCAGTTTAACAAAAAAAAAATAGAGTAACTTTGTAAATTCATAGACACTGTATTCCAAAAGTCTTTTGAGACTTAATTTTGACTTCTGATTGCTGCCCATTTTCCATGTCAAATCACTGTGTTAATGAGAGTTGTACCATTTAATCCAGGAGGTGATAATGCAAGGAAACCACCTCCCACTTTATCTTATGTCCAGCCGAGCCATGTTGCAAATCAACCTTTCCCTCCCTCCTTTGTAATGGAAAGCAAGGCAGTTTCTTAAACTGACAGTCTCAGTGGCTTTGGTGGCTTGTCTGTAGCATTTTTCAGCAATGAGTTAAATATCTATGAGTCATCCTTGCTTACCTTCAGGTTAGAAAACTGAAAAGTAGGAGAGCTGGGATCAATTTCTGGCTCCGCTGCAAGCTTCCTGCATGCTAAGTAAAAAATGAAGAGATAATCTTCCCTCCACGGAAGAGTGGACTGTCTCCCTATTTCAAGCTATACAGGAACTGTGTATTTGGATTCATTCATGCAGAATCAGAAATTATGGTTTTCAATTTTCATTAGGACTGCTAGATACTTCCAGAAAATTTATGGCTGCATATAATTTTTATATATATATTAATATATTATATATGCATAAATTTTATTTTACTTTCCAAATTTGGTTATAAAAAGCTCTCAGACTACTTAAGGAAATTACTAGATTCTTCTGTCAATATTTCTTATCCATTCCAGGATTCACCAAAAATGGAGCCATACAATAGGGTGGTTAATTGTCACGAACTGATCTGGCAATAGTCTTCCAAAGGGCTCTACTTTTATTTTTAGAAGACTCTATAGAAGAAAATATTCATCATGGTTACATTCTTGTGTTCTGTAAGTTTGTATCACTTTATTACCTAAATATTTGTTATTTGATTTCTCCAGCAGGGAATATGATATCTACAATACTGAAGTTTCTGGCAGGTGTAAGACCCCAGGCCCCGAGCTATGAGCTCACCAAAGGAGTTTTACTTTAAAAATATACAAGGCTGTGACAATATCCGCCCTCCAGACATATTAGTAGAGCCCTGAGTTCTTTTAACACCTTAAGAGAGAGTGTATAGGAGAAAAGCTGCACACATTTTCTCAGGGGGTACTTTTAGTGGTAAACTTTAGAAAATAAGAGTACTTGGCAAAAGTTTAAAGGGTAACATTCCACATTCCACAAAGCATTGACTTAGCACATGCTAACCCATACAATTTAGCAAAATCCAAACCATCCAATCTCAAGCTACCCAAAATATTAAGAAAGGAGATTAGGAGAAGAAGAAGTAAAGAAAGAGAGAGTAAAAGAGGAAATTATAGGTACCTGGAGTCCTGTGAGAGTCCATCTTCCACCTGTCCAGGTGGCAGGGTTTGAACAAGCACAGAGAGTACATGTTGCTGCTTTTATTTGTTTGGCCCTGCTGTGGCCACACAACCTGCCTCCAGCTGGGACTTCTGGTGTGCCAGCCAATCCTGGGCTGGGTCAGGGGCTCCGAGGTGGGATGTGGGCAGTGCTCCTGGGCTGCCTTTGACTGGCAGCTGCTTGGGAGTTGCCTGGTGTCTGCTGGGGCTGGGATTTGGGACAGGGCATCACCTCACTTCTGTGAAATTCAATCTGTCCCTTCCCCCCACATACACACACTTGAGTTGGTCCAAGCCAATAATTAATATAATAATCCAGTGTCTCACAGTAGGGAAATTCTGACCCCTGAAAACTCAGAACAAAATATTCTACTTTGGATGATTTCAACCAAAGAATGAGCTTTTTATTTTGTTGATCTACATTAAATGCTTTTCCACAAATATTTGGTTTGAAATGACACGTCTTGCTTAGGACCCAGTGCTTCATAAGAAATATATCTCAGTGCTCTATTAATTTCTAGGCTATTCTTTGCAGGATAGAATTTCCCATCATGTGTCTGGATTGCTTTCTGAACAAGTTATCTGCTTCATCATAGGAATTTCACATTGCTGTGTGCCCCACGGGAGATGTAGCCTGCTGTACAAGCATGATTTATAGTGCAAACTGTGGTTTCATATGCCCACAACCCCATGAGGCAATGTACTGCTATAGGGAAATATAGTTTAACCTTGAACTTAAAACTGAATGTATTTCGTTCACCAAAACTGAGATTTTTTTAACTTTTGTACTACTTTGGGATAAAAACAAAGTCTGAAAGACTGGTATTTCCCATGAGCTCTTCAGTATGACTTCATGCATTCACTGCTAAAGCAAATGTGGCTTAAGTGTACAAACAATCAACAACAAAAAAGACTTAGGAGTGATGTTTGAAAGTGAGGTGAGAAGTAAAAAAATAGCCATAGTCTTATATTACAGTCACAGCAACATTTTCCAATATTAGGGTAAGGCCAAGTCAGCCAAACTCATACATAGCAAAGCTAGCCATTATTGCAGGTTTCCTTATTAATTACCATGTCACCATGCAGACATGGATCAGCTGAGAGCCATCATGCATCTGCCTCCTACATGATCCACTGAAAAGGCTTTTGCTTCCATTCTACTCAATCCTGGCTCAGAGAAGCTGATTTAATTTGATTCTTAGTAACATTTAAGTTCAGAAATGACAGATTTTACTCCTGCAGAATGCTAAAATTTCATTGTCTTTGCCTTAAGCATAAACTAAAGCTTTGAATCTCAACACTTAACTGAGGTCAATATATGCTGAGGGAAAAGTAGATGATGCTTACAGGCAGGAAAGTTGAGCTTATGGATCTGTTTTTCTACAAGCCATCACCATATATGTCCTGAGCGATCTGTGCTGCCCATCGGACTGCATCCCTGACCTTGTCTCTTCTTAGGACACAGCAACTGTTCTTTTGGGGCATTTAATTTTTTTTTTTTTTGTTATTTTCAGTGGTTTTATCTTACAGTTTATCTACAAGTGGGGATAAGCTGCAAAGCCAAGAGCAGGGAGATAAGACAGAATATCATAACATCCTTCACCATTTCTAATGAAGACTGTTTAATTATAAAATATCAAGCACCACAGACCTCTGGGCTGGGGCAAGCTATTGGGAGAATGTGATATTCATGGATAAGCTGTGTATTTTTACTTCATTTGGAAGATGAGAAGATTCTCTCATGAAGTGACTGTAAATCTGCCTGACCTGAACACAGAACTTTTTGCATGTTCTCACCTACTTTCCTTATCTGCTGAACTTAGTGAATTCAGAGAGTGGTTTGTTTGGGTTTTTTTTAGGAAAGGAGCCATAAGCCCAAGTCAATTCACAGGTCTTCATATCCACAGAAGAATATTTTGGAAGTCCAGAATATTATTTAGCAGTGTTTCCATATCTACACTTTTTCTTTATTTGGTTTACAAGTAGAAGATGCAGTTCAACTGTAGATTATTTGCAGGAAAATGGACACATTATGAACAATCCATCTTTCTAAGAAGCACTAGGCCTCGCTTGACATAACTTTGGAAGTTGCAAGCTGTGCGGTGTTTATACTTGCAGACTGTGTGAAACTATGTGAGTTTATAGTTGTTAGCTGTGTGAATACTGTATGTTTATAGTTGTAAGGTATGAGAAAACCATGTGTTTATAGTTGAAAGTTGTAGGGAAACTGGAGATAAAGGGACACTTGGAAAATTTCGGAAAGCCCCTAAAGGCGGATCGATAGGAGGGACTTTGGGTGGCACGAATGATGTCAGACCGTGTGGACAGAGCACCAGAACCAATGAGCTGAAGGCATGAGATGCGTGCACAGACTGAGCTATCCAATCACCTTGTTGTAAGCACGTACCTGGAAAAAACTAAACTGTATAAAAGTTAACTCATTTAAATAATAAATTGAACATCGTCTGATCATATTGATTGTCTGCGTGTGTTCCGGAACTCCTGCCGTCCATATTCAACAGTATGTGATTTAATCTTGTCTCCTGTTAGAGATGACTGAGGCTAAAATGCTCAATTTCCCTCAAATATCAGAGGCCACATTTTGCTTAGCAAAATTTATTATTCATAAGCAAAGATATACTTAAATGTGCAAATTTACAATGCATTGTTTGTTTGTTTGTTTGTTTTCATAAAGTTTTCTGATAGATTTCTAAAGGGCATTATTTCCCCTGAAGTATTTTCCAGTTTGGTAATGAGATTCAGTGTTTCTAGTGTTGGAAACAAAATACTTAGATCTGGAAATGTAAATACTGCACTCTCCCCACTACTATTTCTGTGACCTCTTAAATATGGAGAAAAAACCCTCTAATAAATGTCAACCTCTTTAATGAGAAACTTCTCATGAGAGTCTTCTCATTAGAGAAAGAAGGCTCTAACCATGAGTGAAATGACTTGTGTTGCACTACCTGAAGATGTAAAGTTTATCCAAGTCATGAGGTGGACGTGAGCTCCTGAGTTCACCACTTAACAGGTTGGGTGGCTTAGTCTGGGCATACTTTTGACCCACAGAAGTATAGGACAATTCAACTTTCTTTAGCCTACAACAAAAGCCACTTAAGGTGTCTGTGCTGGTTTAGAGTTAACTAGCAGGGGAAATGAACTCAACTCAAAGGAGAGATTATAAGTCAGAATAACAATTTATTACAATAATACAGTAAGTACAATCATACAAACAAACAATTGGTCTTAACCCACAAAACCCAAATGTATAACCCAGTACCCTGGGGCAGGAACAACGTGGTGTTCCTTGGGCCCCGCTTGAGTCCAAAGTAAAGGGAGAGGGGAAGAACCTGCTGGTGGGAGAGCTGTTGCAGTCTGGTCAAAAGTGGTGTGATTGCAGTGAGATGCTGGGGAAAGAGCTGTTGCAGTCTGGTCAAAAGTGGTGATTGCAGTGCAGTTGAGGGTGGTCTAAGTCTGGTTGAGAGCGATGAGCTGCAGTCTTCCTCTGGATCCCACAGAGTGGTTAAAAATGTTCCAAGACTCCAAGATTATATATCCCCCAGTTCAGGCAGGAATGTTCAGTGCTTCCCTCAGGGCGGGGAGTTCCACAAAGGGTGTGAGGACAAGAGCATCCTCCTATCTCACAGGCCTCTTAACACCTAGTTTATAGCCTGAGGAGTCAGGCTCTATGGGCAGAGGGTGCGAAAAGTCTGTTGACAACAGTTTCTGGGAAATGGCATGGAAGGCTATAGAATACACAGTTTTGGGTTACACCCATACCATGATGAACTGGTCTCAATTGTCCTAACTAGGACAGTGTCACACCCTGTGTTTAGAGTATTGCCACACCAGCTACTGCCTCTTACCCAATTTGGGGTAAACTATCACGTTCTGCCATTTGATTTTTTGGTGACCTGCTACTGCCTACATCTCCTATAAATACAACATCATTAAAGTCATCATTAAATTTTTTACTGAACGCCCTGACCAGTTTTCTACAGTGCTAGGTTTTTATTTGGCAGCACTTGTATTTATTCAGTCCCGGCAATATGAGATATTGAGGAAATCACATCATCAGCCACTTTGTGATCAGCCACAGAGAGGAATATATACTTATTAACTCACTGCCTAATCTAATTTTTTAAGTTCTCACATTTTATAGTGAATCTACAGCTTCTGTTGGCACATGACTAAGAAATGGTATACAACAAGTAGATGATTCTTATTCAAATTATGCTCAGTTTGCTGCTAGAAAGTCTAGTTTATGTTACTACATGAATTACAGGATGTTGGTAACCTTTATATTTTCAATTTGGATGGATATCCTTTTACTGAGTAAGCCAGAAGGAGCTCATGCTCGAATTTACAAGTAGAATAATAATACAATAGAGAAGATGAAAGGAGGTTTACTCCTTCTTTACTGACAGAATTTTGTTAAATAGGTGAGAAAACTTTAAAACTTTTTCTCTTCCATTTATTTTTATAGACAAAACCCCTCCAACATTTTTCTTGTGGCATTCAAAGTTTATCTACTGCTGCTCATAGGCAAATGTTACCCTAGCTTTGAGAGGATCAATAAGACTTTTATTTTGGTGTTAGGAGGGCAAGTGACAATGACGGGCACAGTGTATTTTCGTCTGATTTATTCCCTTCTCATCCTCACTAAATAATCAAATACAGCTCACAGGTATAGCACACTTGGAATCTAGCAAACAGTGTTATCAGTTTTATGACATATATTTCCTCCTTCAGAAACTCTTGCAAGTATTCGCAACTGTCACTACTCTCAAACATATTTAGTGCCCGATGTTAAGCCCAGAGAAATCAATATTCACAAACATTAACAAAATTTCTAATATACTTGAAAAACTGTTATATATGAAAAAAAAATCCTACCAGCATGTGTTGGAATGAAACTTTAAATAATATATTTTAATTGTGGGAGTTTTTAATTAAAAAAACCAGGAATTAAAATTTATTTTAATCATACTTGCTCTATGTACATCTTCAATGGTTCTGCAGCAGATGGTGGAACCCAACTCATAGTGCCTACTTTTAAATAGCAGGGGCTTAGAGTGTACTGCTATTGGTTTATGAAATGTAAGGGCACCTGTCTTCCCTTTCTTATTAGCGCATGTTGCATTATTCTATGACTAACCTAGCTCAACTATGACTTGATCTTCCCACAGTGATATTGTTCTGTAACTTTGTCACTCAGGCTAAAGTGTTTCCTTATTTAACGAAATTGGTGTTTTGGTCTTTTCTCTAGTTTGAAAGATTTCTGTTTTGAGGGGCAAAAAGGTAAAAAACCCACCAAATTATTTTTAATTCTTCTTTGCAGTTTCCTTCTCTCATACTGATATCAACAGTATCAAAAATCTACATATCCCTCTAGACCTGTTTAAGATGTGAGTTGATGGATAACCTGCAATGATAAAAAAATTGTCCATATAATGTTTCTACTATATATAAACATTTGCTACTGATCTTGATAGGTATGTGTAAGTAAAATTCAAGTTAGGCATGACAAAACCTGTTGAGAGAGACCACTGTGCTGCAGGATATTCTTTTTGCAGTGTGAGCACTTTGAAAAACAGTTATTTCTCTACAGAGTAACAAATACAGACACAATAAGAAATGAAGCAGAGAATCACTCTCAGGTGCCACTCCTGCTGTTGCAACTCATTGTGCCTTGTGTCTCCAAAACTTTGTTATGAGCGATTATATCTTTTGAAGTAGGTGGCTAGGGAAACCATGCTCTCTAAAGATTCCCCAAAGATTCACCATCTGTCAAAAGTGAGCCATTCTGCCACCTTTATAATTAACTGGTACCTCACACCTACATTCTCACACCTACTGTAACATACTGTTCTTGAGAATAAGCGTATTGCCACACTGATGGCAGCTCCTCTTCTAAGGCATTGCTATTATGTATTATCATAAACCAAGACAAAATGCAAATGTTTACTCTAGGAAAAAATCATAATGACATCCCAGAGGAGTACATGAGTAAACACATTTCACAGTTGCTTTTTTATCAACCAGGTCCCTGCAAGAGTTTTCAGAAAGTCCAGCTATGTCAAGACGTGAGAATCTCAGCTCTTCCCACTTGTTCGTGCTCACTGATGCACCCAAGAGGTTAGTTAGATCCATGTATTTCCAGTGAGGAATACCAGGTATTAGTTCATCAAGGGATCAACAAATATGAGTACAATTTTAAATAAGCAGTCAAGGTCTCAGTCTGTAAAAGCCATGTACTCATTTATTTGAACAAGAGCAAAATAATCTTTACAATAACATGTATCTGATCTCCAATGCATTTGCATCAGTGCAAAAATCAAAACCTACCTGAAACTGCAGCGGGCTTTGAATCCCCTGGAAGATAAAAGACTGTGAGTTCTTATGGCAGCTGCAGCATGCCTTGTCTATACTGTGTCTAGAGAGAAGGGAACCTGCAGAGCTGTGAACCTACACCTTTTATTAATGTTCTACTTGCTAAGTTATCTAGATGTAATGCCACCAGATTCCTTTGGGGAGAGGAACGTATATTAATCTTTTAGCAATGTAACCCAAAATGACTACTTTCACTTAAGAAGTAGTCCCCACGGGAGGGGGAAAGAAGGGAAGATAGCTGCTTGTTAAAAACAACACCATATGATAACTACTGCAAGGGAAAGGTGGTACCAAGACAGTAATGTAAATAATCCTATTTTCACCACAGCATCACTGAATGGCTGGTGTTCTGGGAAAAGGATCCAGTGGAGATTCTGCTTAATTTGGGGTTTGGTACAGAAGAACCTGATGTCTGCACAAAAATCCCTCCTCGGTTCCTCAGTGGTGCTTCTGTAGCAAAAGGGTTCAACGTCCAAGTCTTTTTGGAAGCTCAGAAGCAGCGGATGGATGTTGAGAAGCCAAACCTACATGGTAAGGAGAGACATTTTGGCAAAAGGAGAAGTTTTAGCCATAAATAGTGTGGGAACTTAGAAGGTAGGGAAGAAGATGGTTATGAAAGAAAATTAATGAAAAGGGGACATGCATTTAGGGGACAACGAGGAACCTCACCCCATTTGTGACAATGATACTTCCTAATATGACTAGCTCTACTTAGCTGTGGACTGATTTCTGTGGTGAAGCTACTAGCTTGTGGCATTTAAAAAAAAACCCTGCACATCCTCTATAAGACCTATCCCATGACCAGAGACTGTTCTTGGTGTCGCAGAGGCTGCCAAATTATGTGGGTCAAGTGACTCAGCCACTTCACTGTAGATACCTTAATATGTACCCACCATCATTGGTGATGTAAGCCAATACAGAGGATATTGAATTCAGTCAGGCCTGACGGGGGCCTATGTGGGCACAGGATCCCTGCTACAGGACAATGTGCAGACTAGATGACAAGGTATTAACTTTCTGTGACTAGAGCTGCCAGAACGTGTGCATTAGACCCAAAAATCCCTAACTAGAGCCTAACAATTTTGTGTTTCAAATATGTCCTAAGGCATAGATGAGGAGTACAAAAAAATTGCACCATTTAAAGCACAAAGTCTTGATTTTTATTCACTTAGATGCTTTTAGATTTTGTTTTGTATGTTTTTCTGTTAAGAAATGAATATAAGGTCTTCATCTTAAAGATATATTTGCATTAAAATAGATTGTTAATCTGCTAGTACATCATCCACCTGAAAAGTCCCATTTTGACATCATATCCCAAAAACTGGAGGCACAGTTAGCCAGATGGCTCTTGAAATCTTCTGTTTACTTAAGATGCTCAGTAAAGCAGGATCTTTCACGTAGCCCATGCATTCCCGTTTAGAATTGCACCAAGGAAGCAGTATGGATGGAATGAGAATTGAAACAGAAATGTCAAAGTATTGTGGAAAATATGTTTTTCTCTTTCTCTCTTTTTATAGCACACATTTCAATATTTACAGCAAACTGACATATCAAACAGGTTTCTCAAGCTCTCACTTTGTTTCTCTCTCTAACTCCTGAGAGAGAGGGAAAGAGAGATCAGAGGTAATCAACGTGAGTAGATGGAAATGGATTTGATGAGAAGACTCTTAAATGGATTAGAAATTGGTTGGATGGTCATATGCAAAGGGTTAATAGCTCAGAGTCCCAGTGGACTCTGGGACTGAGTACACCCTCAGTAAATTTGCAAATCACACCAAGCTGAGTGGTGTGGTTGACATATCTAAAGGACAGGATGGCATCCAGAGAGACCTGGACAAGCTCAAGAAGCAGACCCATGGGAATCATCTCGTAGTTTAATAAGACCAAATGCAAGATGCTGCACATGGGTTGGGGTATCAATATAGGGTGGGGAATGAACAGACCGAGAGCAGCCCTACTGAGAAGGAGTAGAGGGTGTCGGTGGATGAGAGACAGGACATGAGCCTGCAATATGTGCTTGCAGCCCAGAAACCCAAGTGTATTCTGGGCTGCACCAAAAACAGTGTGGCCAGCAGGTTGTCTTAGTTTAAAGACAAATATTCGAGCAGGAACTCCAACAAAACGAACTCCCTCCCCTTTTTGTTTCCCATCAATACAGAGAGGCAAAATGCAAGGAGGTATAACTGAAAAAAATAACAATTTACTGACAAGGAAACAGCCACAACCACAAAGATGCAAAGGAAACAGCTTATCCAGAAAGAGGAGAGTTCACAACCCCACGTGGCCCTCCAGGAACAAAGGGGGAAAGAAATGGTGGAGGGTCCTCCCAGCCAACCACCCCCCCTCTGCCCAATTAAGCAAAAGAAAACATGGGAAACAGGACAAAAGGAAAAATCTAGGAAAACTGTGTTGTTCACAAAGAATTATATTATTAAACTGCCCATACTGTGTCACTTGGTCAAGTTCAGGTCTTCACTGTAGTAGTGGTGTTAGTTCAGAACCTCTTTGTCTTCTGCCACGTGTTACCTACAGCACAGATGTCGCACTGCTTGACTTGGCTGGGTGGCAGGCAATGGCAGTTCAGTCGGCTCAGCACAGGCCAGTGGTGGTCCCATGACGAGGACCAAAAATCAGACTGGGAAAGATTCAAGGCGTGGAGAAACGTCTATGGCAATTAA
Organism: Pipra filicauda; assembly: GCF_003945595.2. Classification (NCBI taxonomy): domain Eukaryota; kingdom Metazoa; phylum Chordata; class Aves; order Passeriformes; family Pipridae; genus Pipra; species Pipra filicauda. The sequence continues at coordinate 244,298 of NW_024104667.1, read as the reverse complement.
ATGGACTGTTAAACTACCGGATGGACTGTTTTACCCCTGTTTACTGTTGAATTCACATGAAGTTTAATGTACCCCCAGTTTACTGTTGAATTTTTATATCCTCCATATTGTCCCCTTCTTCCCTCACATTTTCCCGCCCAAACTTGTTTACTCCCTTGTCCTCCCCTGCTCTCCCGCTCCTCTGCACTTGATTGGCTACAGTTTGCTGCAGTGCAGAGAGAGCTCCCATTGGCCCTTTCCCCTGGAGACCCAAGGTTGCCCTATCTCCCAACCACTACTCCCCCTGAGCTGCCCGTCTCTTGCTCCTCCCTAAGCCTGAGTCCACCCCCTGAACCTACCCTATTTAAGTCTCTGTTCCCCTAATAAAGTTGGCATTGCTTCCCGAACCCTCAGCTGTGTCCTGACCCTCATTGCAGTGCCGTGGTCCCATTCCCTTTCCCCCCGGACCGTGGCAGTCCCATGCGGTGGCAGCAGACAATTTCACTTTTGTTTTCTCCCCGGCTGCGGTGGAGGGCAAGCAGTGGTGATGGCTCAGGTAGTGGGTCCAGGCTCAGTGAGAGCAGCAAGTCTGGCAGGTCTGAGAGTGTCAGCAGTGGTGGCTGTGGCCATGGCAAAGAACAGTGCCACACGGACTCTCTAGGCATACCCATGTGGTCTAGAGGACAGAAGGAGTTTCTGTTCCCCACCCAGATGTTTTTTATTTATTCCCTTCTTCTCCTGACTCCAGAAGAGGGGGGGCAGAAATTCATACTTAAAGAGACAGTCATTCTAAAACAATGTTGGAAAAGGGAACAAAATACAAAAAACTTCCTGTAACTATAAACAAATTGAAGGAGGTGATATTCTCCCTCTACGCCACTCTGGTGAGACCATACCAAGAGTACTGCACCCAGTGCTGGAGTCCCTGGCACAGAAAAGACCTGTTGGAAAGAGGACCATCACCAAGATGATCTAAGGCTAAGAGAATTGGGATTGTTCAGCCCGGAGAAGAGAAGGCTTCAGAGTGACCTAATTACAACCTTTCAGTACCTTAAGGGAGCCTACAAGAAATATGGAGAGTCACAGGACAGGGGAGAATGGCTTCAAACTGAAAGAGCAGATTTAGATTAGATGTTAGGAAGAAATTCTTTACTCAGGGGGCGGTGAGGCATGGGAACAAGTTGCCAGAGAAGCTGTGGATGCCCCACTCCTGGAAGTGTTTCAGGTCAGGTTGGATGGGGCTTTGAGCAACCTGACCTACTGAAGTCCCCTGCCCAGGGCAGGGGAGATGAAATTAGATGATCTTTAATGTTCCCATCCAACCCCAGGAAATAGTCCCTGACATAATTTCTTCATGACCTGAGTATTTATTACACTGCACATGAGTGAGGCATTTATTTTTATGTAGTTCATTTATAATTTCTCTTGTTTGATTTGTTCTTTAGGTGTCTCAAGTTCTTTGAAATAATTTACAAAAGCTAAGCAGTGGGTAAAAAAAATTCAAATTGCAGCAAATTTTGTTCAGGTTCAAACCAAAAAAATGACTGGACTGCTGTACCAGACTGCTGTCAGACAAAGGAGATTAGCACTTGGCATGTTTATGTCCTGATGTAGTGGGAGCTAGATGAAATACCGAGGATAAAATATGCTTTACATGGAGAGCATGCGGTAGCCCAGTGGATGTACAAAATGAAAAATTATTAACTTTGAAATCCCAAACTTAAGCAAATGGAAATTATACAACACTGTGTCACATGTACTGATAGATCAGATAACTCTAAACAATATCAAGCAAAAACTTCTTTTAAACAGTAGCAAAATTTTCCTCCAGTGTTAAAAACCAGGCAATGTCTGGGGCAAAACCAATAAGGAGTATTCTTGAAATATAGTAACTATCAAAATTATATGTCATGATATTTGTCCTTGATACTATGGACCAACTCAGATCCATGTTAAATATCCCATTGTTGTCTAACTGTCAGTGAAGCAGATTTACCAACAGCCTGCATGCAGACTGCATAGAGAAAATGTGGCTGCTCTCTAAGAGAAACGACAGCCATCTACTGTGCTCAATGAATCTCTCAAGGAAGCAGGACTTCTGGTGGCATATTCATTGCCTCAGGATAGGTACTGACACAACGTGCAAGCAAATGTGTTGTGTTTCTCTGTGTAAATGACTTCATAATACTGTAGTGAAGGAAATCTCCAAGATCCCTTAGATAAAACATTATTGGCTTCTCTTTATATACTGCACTATGGAAAAAAAGGGCCCAGAAATTACAGGAGGTTAGTAAAATGAAAAAAATCTGGGAACCTTTACATGACATCATCTATGACTTTCTGGGGGATAAGTTATTTGCTTTGTGCTCCTATGAAAATGAGACTATAGCTTCTGCTGTCAATTTTTATCAGTAAATGACTGCATTTTGCAGCTCTCTTGGAGAGCTGCCAATTGTAAACATTTGAGGTCAGATCTAAATAACTTTATTCACATGAGTTTAAATAAGTCCTCAAAAAAGGCATCCAATTCTGGCCCAGACAACTGGAGAATTTCAGGCTAAATTCTGTAACTGTTATTCACACAGAGCAATATTCAGCTGCACTTGACCCAAGGAATTCAACCTTGCGTGTTTATCTAATATAAAGAACTATGCTATGATGTCTCTATGTAATTTGAACGGGTCCTCTGGAAGCAAATGTAAAAATGTAGCCACTTTTAAATGAAGTACTTACTACGTGTCTTGGCAATGACAAGCTTGAATAATCATTTTACCTATTATTTAAAATTATGCTTTTTAATAACCATGTTACCTCCCATTATGCCAAACTCAAGAACATTTTTGACGGCTGGAAGTACTTGACCATGTATCCAGTGCCCTCACATCTTTGCTGATTGATGTCAATACCCAATAGACCAAAACACAGGACACTGGCAAGGGTAAGACTAGTCTGCTGGATGCTGCAAAGATCATACCTGCAATTGCACAAGTGAAGTGGAGAAGAATAAGTTATATCCTGTATAGGGCTTCTCGTTAGACACTGCTACTGAAACAGGGCTTGGTGGCACTTGGGAAGCCAACTTGCACAGCAGGAAAGAGCCATCATGTTCTTGTGCAGATATTGCTGAGGGGGGGGCACAGTCCAGAGCACACATTTCTGCATGTTTTACATTGGGCTGTCTGACCCAGGAAACAAAAATGCCTCAGCATATCCTACCTGCCAGTGTCCACTGATGCCATCAGAGAAAGCTTGGGCTTCATTACACCTCGTTGCAAAACAGCCTCACCTTTCTCCTGCATGTGAGGTGCCTGCCAAAGACAGGCTGAGAAAGGAGCCAATTTTGCTTGTGGCCCACATGCTCAAAAAAGTGGTTGACTTAAACCGAAAGCACAAATCTGATTATCAACCTCAATGGGAATTAGAGTGTACTTAAGAGATCTCCAGCACTGCAAATTCATAGTCCCAGAACAGCCCATATGTCTTTGTAAAGCACTTAGCATGCTGGACTTGCAGCCCTGTGACTAGAGGCTCACACAAAAGGGAGGGCATTTGACAAAGCAGCAAATGCGGGTTATCATAAACTGCCCAGTTTAACATCTAAGAAAATTTGTTGAATCCTGTATGCCCAAATTAGATGGGGTATATATTGCTTAACTTCGGAGTATTCTCTACCATGTCATTAAATTAAGACCATGTATTGTCTGAAACCATGGGACCACCTAAATTAGTAGTCTGGTTATGGCCAGTAGCAGATGTGTGGGGAACAGAATAACAGACACATATACAATGATCCTTCTCTTGTATTCTTCTAGCCTTTGACAAAGAGAGAATTAGAGATCTCTTTGAGCAACAGACTGCATGGAGGACACACCCAGCATCAATGTTCATGCTACTTGTATCTAACAGATCTCCTCTTCTCTTAAATTTTTTATTTTTTCTGAAAGTGTTTATGCAGCACCATGACATGATGTTCTCATTGATACTATGAAAAAGTCAAATGGGTCTTCATTCCTAGAGGAAAAAAAAAAACTGACTGTACATACACTCTTTGGCAAGAATATTTCCTCGGATTCCTTCTGCTAAGTCATATTTTTTTCCCCAGGGATAGTTCTCCGAGGCTGTTCAAATAAGATTGTTAGTGTATTACAACCGTTGTATATTGATTACTTTGAGCAAAGCTTGGAAAGGTTCTGACACTATTTTAAAGAGGAGACAACAAAAAGGGAACAATCCGAAAGATTTCACTTTCAAACATGCTGAATTTTTTTTGTTTGTTTTGTGTTTTTACTCCTAACTCTCCTCATAAGGTGTACATTAAAGATCATTATCATCAATAAGAATTTTTCCTCCTCTCTTCCTTTTCTTTTCAGATTCAGAGTTTTGAGAATGAAAGTCTACGTGGAAATGCTCCTGACCCCACTTCAGTTGAGTGTTAAGAAACGATTTACTCATTTTTATTTTTAAAACACTGTTTCCATGTAACTGCTTCTAAAATTTACCTAACAATACATTTTCCCTCTCTGCTCCCATCACCTCTGGCATTTGAATGCATCATTCTAGACATGACAGTCTAGATTATACAACTTGATAAATCATAGGGCTGTAAAATAGCTTGTCAAGGAGACACAGTGAGTGCACATGAAAACAGTATCTCACATGCGCAACTTTGAGTGTGTGAGGTCCCTGTTTGATGCTTTAAGCAGACCTCTTTTTGGTCTACGAAGCAACACTAAATGTGTGCTCCTCCTTGGTGAATTATTTGCCAGACTCAAATGACCCCTTATATACTAACTCTCAGATCCCTGGGAGGTAAGTCAGCCAGGAAACTGGAGATAGTAGCTCTGCAGCCATTCTGTACCCAACTCAAACAGGACCATTCAACCAGAACTTTCTGGTGGCGGCATGGCCTCTACCCCATCATCCGTGTCTACTGTATCACATAGCCACCACCACATGAGCTGACGTAACAGTGAATCATATGTTAGAAAGTAAGTTATTTGAGGAGCCTATGAAAGGATTAACAGCAAAGCTGTTGGACCAGATGTTATGCTGTCATTTGGGGCAATCTGAGTTTGGATCCTGAGAAGCATTTGCTCTCAGGAATGGCGATATTGGGGAAATGGCTCTTCAGTCTCCAAAGCAGGAAATACCTGTCCTTGCTCCCTAGAGACCTTTCCTATCCAGTGCTTAGAGCAGAAATGGCAGGGTTTAGGTTTTTTAAATGGGGCATAAGTTTAATGTGAAAAAACTAATAAGTAGCAAGTAGCAGACAGCAAAGGAGAAAGCTGGAAGTTTGGTGAGCCCTCACCTTTCGTGAACTACATTATATTACTTCCATGGAGCCAACACAAATAATACAGCAACCCAAGTTCCTACACAGGTATCTAAAAAACCTCAGATATCCACTGGTGCTGGGCATTCAGAGGTACCCTTGACTAGAGTGACAGCTGTATTTGCAGGAGTGAAACTGTGAGCCTGTTTAAGGTAAAGGCATATGTCCTACTGACTTCAGTGAGATCAGTGTTTTTATCAAAATGTGTGGGGTTTCCTTGGTTAATCCTAGAGCTCAGTGAAGGTGATGGAATAGAATAATGAATTCCTCAGTTCTGAAGCATTTATTTGTGTATTCAAATTATCTATAAACATATTTGCTGTTTTGCTGAGGGATTGGTGGTGGTGGTGTGATGTCTAACGATATAATAGATTGCATACCTATGGCATTCTGTCAGAGCTGTATGTGTCCAGTCTGTCCACACATGGCTCTGGCATCTTATGGGGTTTAATGTCAGGTCCTTGTTGCTATTCAGACTTGTCATCTGAATTACATAAGGTTACTTTGTTTTTGTTTTCTGATGGATGTCTTGATCTTCACGAACAAAGATGAGAACCCATAGCAGTAGTTTTGCTCATAACAGTATCTACAGAAAGAATAGCAATTTCCCAGGATTGGTGCAATGAAAAACACCATTTGGATAAACATTCAGTGATAAATTAAAAAAAAGAGAATGTGGACATAGCCCAGTGGGGAAAGAATTCAAAACGTAACAACATAGACACAAATGCTTTTTTCTTTTCTTTGTCCATCTCTAAAAAATGACTGCACTATTTAATTATGGACAGCCTTATTTAGAGGATTAACATGTTGTATAGGTATAGCAATCACAAGACAAGGGGGAAAAAAAACCAGTATGTCCTGAATACTCTTTTATGACCTAGGAATAAGCACATGTTTAGTCTTAATTTCATGGCAGAAAATGCAGACAGCAATTATTTGATTTAATTCTGATAAGACTGTCATTCAGTTAAGTGGTCAACCAAAATCATACAAGTGAACTGAACTTATGTAAGGTGTATGCCTTTGCAGAATCATAATACTATTTTAGAGTTTTGTTTAAATACTGTAGTGTCTCTCTCTTTCTTTCTCTCTCTCTCGTTTTCTCTGTTGTTTTAAAGTCATTGATGCTTGGCCTAAATTTAAAGTAGAGATTTCCAGCTTTTTTTTACAGGCTTTTTTCATATTCTTCCTCTTTTTTCCACTGCTATTAAATGGCATATACCTTCATACCCAAAGAAGTATTTTTGCGGCTTCAACTTGCTTACCTACCTTTTAAGAAGGTTCCTATCAAAATTCATCAGAATGTGGCTCAAACCCATAAGTAGGGGTCCTCAAAATATGAGTGAGTGGGAAATAGAGTCCATCAGGAGCCTACACAAAGAAAACCTCACCTTCTGTCAGAGCATGCCTGAATTTGTATTTGGCCTCCAAATTCCCTAGGGCACAGGCTGCCTCTTTTTCAAGGCTCTTGGAGCACCTTATACCATAAGGGTCCACTCTCATTTGACTGTGGGCTCTTTTGGAAAGGATGTGAGTGATAATGAAGATGTGAGAGCTTGACATGACCTTGCTGAAATGAGAACTCACCTGAGTGAAACTGTGAGGTTCCCAGTATGTGAAGAAATAGAGATAGACAGGAACAGACTGCTTTGCCTAGATAGAGCATATTAGAGATGGGTATAGAAGTACTTGTCCCAGTGGTATTGTCCCTTGGCTGTGTAACCTGGCCTCAATTTTAGTCCTATTGCCTATTTTTCTACATGCCCCATGAAAGCCAATTCCCTGGCCGCTGTGTGTCTTCTTTATATTTCTTTTTAATGTAGATTCTAGCTGTTTAACTGCAGTAGACTTTATGATAAGGCTTTTTTTCCCCCTCTCTTGGCAGAATCCCGAGACTTAATTTTAAAAGACGTTCAAACCCCTAAACACTCCTGAATGACTTACAGGAAAAGAAGAGTGTTTGCTAGCTCTGTTTTTAAAAATATTACAATCTTTTCTTATTATGCAATTTTGTCATTGTTATAAATAAGTAATTGTACTGGGGAGAAGGGATAATCCTTATTTAATTAAATTCATCTATAGTCCCAGGTTGGCAGCAACCAGACATATGTGAGACTAATACCCACAGCCTGCCTGTATGCATGTCCAATTAAAAATTCACTCTACACTGGCACTGGCAGTTTAGTGTTGCTTTTGGCATTTACAGATTCTTTTATTTTGTGATTTTTTTTTTTACCATACACATATGCTGGAGCAGATGTTGCTTATTTGTTGTTTATTCAAATCTGTAGTCTCTGGCAGCTACCTCCATTGTTCTGTAATGAAGCTTTATTCACTGTCCTGTATTAGGACCCAGCAAACGCATGATGGGCAGAGTTAGCTCTCAGCAGGAGCTACAGTTATTGTCCTTACTTATTGGCTGTTTATATTCTAAAGCTCAAAGTTGAGAAAGCTGGCTGGGCAGGGTAAGGGGTTATATGCTGTGTGCAGAGGAGTAATACTTGATTCCACTTACTTTATCCCTGCCCTGATAAGGTACAGGCTTGCATGTAAAATCATCTGTTGCAGAGGTTTTGTATTCAGCACTTGAAAAATAGAGCTGTTCTCCCCCTCCACTCCCTGTCCCATCTTGTTCTCCTCCTTCTACTCCTGCTGTTCCTTCATTTTTTTAGTCAGCCTTTGTAAAGCACTGGGTATAACTAAAGGATGTTTCAATGCTGCTCACTCCTGTTAACTCAGCATGTGCCTGAAAATTCATTAAGAGCAGTGCCTATCAGGGAGGCATGGGAAGTGTGTTATTTTGGTGCATGTTGTAGTCACCCACTACCCCTTGCTCCTAGCTTACTTCCCTCTTCCTCTGCAGGGTGCCCATGCACCGGACAGGCAGCAATTTCTGCATGGTGCTGACCCAAGCAGACACTGCTCCCAGGAACTCCAGTGCCAACACAAAGGTATTAGCCTGCTGGAAAAGCCCTTGGTAGCCCAAGAGGTAATCAATCAGGCAAGTAACCACCTCCATCTGTCTCACTGTGACATGGTAGCTTGCTACCAATGCACTTGTGATTCATCTTGTCCCAACTGGTGGTGCCAGGGATCACATACACGCAGTTTTTGCAGCAGCTGGGAGCGTCCCAGCTTCCCTGCTGCTGAGCTAACACATTAGCTTCTGTGACTGATCAAGTAGGAATTTTTGCAGTTCTCACACCTTCACTCCTCCTACTCACCAACTCCTCCAATGGTTTCGCAACACGGCGATATTCACAGAATGCAACTGGTATTTCTTTTAATTGACTGAGTGCTGAGAATGTGAATCCTGTTTATTATCCATTGTAAATTTTGCCTGCAATTGAAGGAACAATGTCTTCAAAAGTACAAGAAGAAAAGGTATGTATATTTCCTGTGCTTCAAAGAGTACAGGATTTCTGTGTACCTTTCTCTAGTTTCAGTATTAAGAAGTGAACTGCTAATTCATATATCATATTTTTTATAGTGCCAACACAACACTGTTTTTCTTTATGTATAACACAGTGACTTTTAGTGTTAAGTACATATTAAAGAAAAGGAAAAGGCAAAGAGACAGGCAAAAGGAAGACTTGTTAAATCTGCAATCAAAAATTGGGAGCTGAACTTAAAAATCTCCTACAACTATTCTTGTGTTGATACCAAATGACATTTATAATAAAATTTGTCATTGGTTCATGATAACATACAATCTCCAAATAACAAGTTCTCCCTTCATAAAACACAGTGGATAATAGATCCGTGGATCCCTCTCTACAACAGTTTTATCTTCTGCAGGTGTCCTGGCACAAAGGAGACATACACCTTCTTTAGCTTCTCTGGATTGCCTACATTTGTTTGATGAGGCTGTAGCCCATCTTATACATTTGAACCATATAAAGGCCTTCTTATTCTTTCCCATTTCTTACATTATGGATCTGTAAATGAGAATAAAAGGAAGCTGTAGCATTTTAATTCATTTTTTGTCCTGAATAACTCTGGAGGCAAAGTGGTGTGGTCCCAGAAAGAAGCAGAGAGAAAAGAGCAAAGTGAAAAGCAAAGTTGTGAAATGATGAATCTTCAAACTTCCCTGTATCTTTTTCCCATCCAGAAAAAACTTAAGTTGTCTGTTTTCCTCAGAGGAGTCCTCTGGAAAGACAATTTACTTTTGCACCTCTTGAGATACCCTGTCTGCTTTATTTTGCCTTGATGTATCTCACTTACTTGTATATGTCTAAGCCCAGCAATGGATATGAAGATGGAGATTCAGAATGTGGTGATGCTGTGTTCACAGTACAGAAACCAGATTGGCAGCAAAGAAGGGACGACTGGTAGACTTTTGAAATGGTTTCTACAAGGTCGTGCCACCCAGCAGTGGTGTCAGGATACCCTGCCTGCAGTTCTCAGGTCTAGAAGCATACCAAGAGCTTTAGGGGGTTGTACAATTTTTAGTGAGAAAATTTCTAAAAGTCATTGCACATTTATGTCATTTTGTTGCATGTGTATGTCATATTTTAGGTCCTACTGCAGCAGGCTGATTCATCCTACTGGGAAAGGATATGCACACACTGCATGCTGAAGGCAGATGGGCCAGTGAAACTTATAAAACCTGCTGTTGTTTAAATCACAGGGGGAAAAAATCATAAAATATCTTAGGTATCTAGGAGGATGACCAAATACTTAAAAAACAGAGATTGGTTTAGATCGTGATAGCCTTTCAAACAAGAAAAATTCTGAAGTTAAATCTAATTGTTCTGAAGTTGTACTGAGTCCTTGAAAGGACTTTTCTATTATTTCCATCTCCGTCTTTTCTTCCCATGCCCTCAACAGAGCACAGGAGGATCAGAGACTGTGTCACAGACCTCCATGTTGCTATACTAATTGTTCCAGTTGACAGCATGATCCTTTGAACCTTGCTGCAAAATTCAAAATCCAAACCCCACATCCAGCTCAGGCTTTGAGGCAGCTTTGTGAGAACATCCATGCTTTTTCTGATGGCACCACTTTGCTTTGCGAGGATTAATTCACCTCACTGTTGGTGGCACCTCTGAGAAGAGGATCTTTAGTGTTATCCTGAATGTATTTTTACGCTCTAAAGAACTTTACATGATTTCTGTTCCAAAGATCTTCTACATGCTTCTCAACCACTGGCTGATACTTAACATTTTTCCTTGGGAAAATATCACTGACAAAGAGGCAAGCTTACTGAGTCTGACACTCTTAGACCCTCTAGACAGAGTTTAATGGCTATTACCATTGAAACTACACCATTGTAATTGTTTTTTGATCTCTACAAAGTTACACCCAAAAGTCAGTACCTGTTCTGGCTTACCAATTGCTTTGGGCACTGCTGACCAGGCAGAAGTTGCAGGACCTAGCAAAAACATGTGGGCTTGTCCTGGTTCCAGCCAGACAATTTTGCAGCAGCCAGAAGGGACACAGCCAGGACCCTGAGGTAATTCAGCACCACCTTCCAACATTCAACAGAGGTGACAGAGGGGGGTAGGGTTTTTCCAGTTTTGCCAGGGTGTGCAGAGTATGCAATCAGGTGGCGCCAGGTTCCATATAGTGAGTCATGGTTGTCTTGTACACTGTGCCATTAGTGGTAGTGTTGTTACTGTTTATTTTCTTATTTCATTGCTGTTTCTAGCAAATTGTTCTTATCTCAATCTGTGATCTTTACCTTTTTGTGCCTCCAATTCTTCTCTCCATTCTGCCAGGGGATGGGAGCAGGGGATGGGGAGGCAGAGGGGCTGGAGAGTAAGTGAGCAAGCTGCACATGGTCTGGGGTGTTTCAGTGGGAACATTAAATTGGAGAATTCCATTCCTAAACCACAACAGGGTTTTTCATTCATTTTTGTCAAAGGTCTCCATAAAGGGTGCTGGAAGCCATCCTCCCTTTCATGGGGTGGTCTCAATTGCAGAGAGCCCTATGAGGCTCCCTGTGATCACTTATTTTTTATTCATTATCTCTGCAGCTGCCACTGGGAGCAGTTGTGATGTAATGTAATCTACAGTGTAGGCTGATGACATTCAGCTTTACCTCTCATTTTCATCAGAAGCAGACATAACCATCACCCGTCTCTCCTGACATTTGGCAGTGGTACAAATCGGAATTAAAGACAATTGCATGAAGTTCAGTTGAAATAAGATGGAAGTGATACTGACTCTCAAGGAAAAGTAGGAGGAGGACCTGTCAAAGTTTGAAGTTGTTTCATCAGCTGAGGGAAAATAAAAGACTGCAACTTCAGGTTTTGTCTAGATTCATCACTACTACCTCCCCAATTGCAGAAACATAGAATCATAGAATTAACCATGTTGGAAAAGACCTCCGAGATCACCAAGTCCAACCCTTGATCCAACACTGCCATGGTTACTAGACCATGACGCTAAGCACCACATCCAGTCTCATCTTAAAAACCTCCAAGGATGGTGAATCCACTGCCTCCCTGAGCAGCCCATTCCAATGTCTGATTATCCCCTCTGTAAAATTTTTTTCCAAATATCCAACCTAAACTTTCCCAGCAGAGCTTAAGATCGTACCCTCCTGTCCTACTGCTGGTTGCCTGGGAGACTGATGCCCCTCTGGCTCCAACCTCCTTTCAGGTAGTAGAGTGATGAGGTCTCCCATGAGCCTCCTCTTCTCCAGGCTAAACAACCCCAGCTCCCTTAGCCTCTCCCCATAGGACTTGTGTCCGAGTCCCTTCACCAGCCTCGTTGCTCTTGCCCTTTTTGAACCTCATCCCGTTGGCATCAGACCATCTCTCCAGCTTGTCCAGCTCCCTCTGAAGAGCCCTCCTGCCTTTCAGCAGATCCACACTCCCCCCCCAACTTGGTGTCATCTGCAAATTTGCTAATGGTACACTCGATCCCCTCATCCAGATCATCAATAAAGATATTAAATAGAACTGGGCCCAACACTGATCCCTGGGGGACACCACTAGTGACTGGCTGCCAACTGGATGCAGCACCGTTCACCACCATTCTCTTGGCCCGGCCCTCCAGCCAGTTCTTAATCCAGCACAGAGTGCCCCTGTCCAAACCGTGGACTGCCAGCTTTTTCAGGAGAATGCTATGGGAGATGGTGTCAAAGGCTTTGCTGAAGTTCATATAGACCACAGCCACAGCCTTCCCCTCATCCACCAGGAGGGTCACCTGATCATTAAAGGAGATCAGGTTGGTCAGACAGGACCTGCCCTTCCTAAACTTGTACTGACTGGGTCTGATCCCTTGTCTATCCTGTAGGTGTTGTGTGATTGCACCTAGGATGATCTGCTTGCCAGGCACTGAGGTCAGGCTGACAGGCGTGGAGTTTCCCGGGTCCTCCTTGCAGCCCTTTTTGTGGATGGGCGTGACATTCGCCAACTTCCAATCATCTGGGACCTCCCCAGTGAGCCAGGACTGTTGGTAAATGATGGAGAGCGGCTTGGCGAGCTCTTCCACCAGCTCCCTCATCACCCTAGGGTGGATCCAATCTTGTCCCATAGTCTTGTGAGGATCCAAGTGGCTCAGCAGGTTGCTAACTGTTCCCTCCTGGATTACAAGGGGGCTATTTGGCTTCCTGTCTCTGTCTACCAGTTCCAGAAGCCAGTTGTCCTGAGGACAACCTGTCTTACTGTTGAAAACTGAAGCAAAGAAGGTGTTAAGTACCTCAGCCTTTTCCTCATCTTTGGTGACTATGTTCAACGTAGTCCCTCCTTTTGCTGTTGATGTATTTGTAGAAGCACTTATTTTTATCCCTAACAGAAGTGGCTAGACTGAGTTCAAAGTGTGCTTTTGTCTCTCTAATTTTCTCTCTACATGACCTAACTATATTCTTAAACTCTTCATGAGTAGCCAACCCTTTTTTCCATAGTCTGTAAGCTCTCTTTTTCCCCCAAATTTCCTTTAAAATCTCCCTGTTCAGCCAGGCTGGCTGTCTTCCCTGCTGGCTCGCCTTTCAGTACACTGGGACAGCCTGCTCCTGTGCATTCAAGACTTGCTTCTTGAAGCGTGTCCATCCCTCCTGGACCCCTTTGTTTTCAAGGGCTATTTCTCAAGGTACCCTCTGAACCAGTCTTTTGAGCAGGCCAAAATCTGCCCTGTGGAAGTCCAGGGTAGAAGTTTTATTGATGGCCCTCTTTGCGTCCCTGAGTATTGAAAACTGTATTATTTCATGGTCACTGTGCCCCAGATGGTCTCTGACCACCACATCACCCACCAAGCCCGTCTCTGTTTGTGAACAGCAGGTCTAGCGGGGCCCGACCCCTGGTAGGCTTATTTACCAGTTGAAGTAGGAAATTACCTGATTTATCACAGAGAACTGACTGATAAATACATGATTTATCACAGAGAACTGACTACTGTGTTCTCTCTTTTCCTGTCAAATTCAGCTCTTAGATTACTCATTTATGCTTTTATCATTTCTAGGGCAGTGTGTTCTTGTGTAGGACAGGCAGGAGATGACGGGAAGCTCTGACTTGCAGAGTAAGCAGCCACTTTGCTCTTGAGCATAGCAGTTTGCAGGGGTATATCCTTGAAAGAGGCAAAGGAGGATGTGAAGCCTGGTGTGTGCACTTCCAGTGCCCCAGGAACTATTCATGTGTCTCCTGCTAATGACGGCTGTGAGAAACAGACCCCAGTGATAACCGCGTAAAGAACTGCAGGCTAAACAAGGAGACTAAGTAAAATATCGTTTGCTGACACATGACTTATGTGCCTCCTGATCCTGTCTCACATCCTTGAGGTGCAGCATATGTTCACTTGTGTCCCACCTAAGGTGGATCCAGTCATGTGAACTGCAGGGCTTTCCCCTCTTTTCCACAATGAGTTTGGCTTCACCCTCACAAGAGAAATATGCCTGAAGTCATCTATATGGCAGTGGTAGCCAAAGTGATAGGGAGAAAAACGCTGGAGACTGGGTAAGAGCCGGGGTTCTGACAAGCAGAAGAAAATGTCTGATAGCAGACAGGTTTTGCTTACCATGTAAGTTCTTCTGGGCATAGACCATTCCTTTGTTGCATTCTTACTGCATCTACCAGCATGATGGGGCACAATTAATAATAGGAATTGCATTTTGTAGAGATTTTTTAAATATATTTTCACCCAGTCACACTGCATAAGATGATTGACGTGAAATTCCCCTTCAATTCAAAGGAGCAAGGGATTGACAAATTTCATAGCTCACCTGAAGAAGAGTAGGAGCTTTTGCTACATCTGGGGCATTTTGGGGTGTATTATTTACTTTCAAATAATATAACTACTATAATAAGATGGTTTACCTAGTTTCTGGTAGAACGTCTTTGAAAAATGAAATTTGGAGAAAGACATGAATGAAAACTCTCGATTGTGCTGGCCTTCGGAAACAGTTTGTGGTTTATGTGCTGCTGCCATCTGGTGGTTATTCTTCTGAAATGCGGCACAATGCCGAGCAGTAGATGTACCGCAGAGTGGGTCAGCGCTACAGCCCTGTGCCAGGGACAAGAACGCCTGGACGGGGCTCTCCTATGGGCAAGTTATGGAAAGGTGTATTACATTTGGCTAGAAAATAAGTATAAACGAGATCTTTCTAACCTCAGTTTACTTGTTTGTCCCCATTTCTACAGTGTGGAAAGTGAATCGGTGTCACAGGAGTTGTAAAGGGGTATTTAAAAAAAGACTAAGAAAAGACTTTTCCTTTGAAATTTCAGTGGCATTACTTGAAATGTTTGCTTTCATAGTCAATGACCAGTAATTAGTGCAGATGCCTATGGAGGAGCTGGGAATAGTCAGATTTTATGGAATATTTACATAAGATCAAGATTTTTCACACATGGGAACTGATATGATATGAATAACAAGATTTCTTTTCCCAAAATGCTAAAAGTTGTACAAAATAATTTCTTCCGGTGTATCAAGGTTGAGTGAGCTTCAGAAAGTCCTCTGTTTTGGATAACAGCAATAAAAAAAAAATAAAAATGGTACTTTGTTGCTTACACAGAATGCATATTTTTAGTAAAGTTTTATTAGCTCTAAATCACAGAATCATAGAATGGCTTGGGTTGGAAGGGATCTTAAAGATCATTTAGTTCCAACTCTCCCTCTATGGATAGGGACAACTTTCACTACAGTAGGTTGCTCAGAGCTCCAACGAGCCTGGTCTGGAACACTTTCAGAGATGGGGTGTCTACAGCTTCTCTAGGCAACTTGTTCCGGTGCCTCACCAGCCCCACAGTAAAGAGTTTTCTCCTAATATCTAGTCTAAACCTACTTTCTTTCAGTTCGAAGCCATTCTCCCTTATCCCATCACTACATACTCTTATAAAAAAGTCCCTCTCCATCTTTCTCATAGGCTACCTTCAGGTATTGGAAGGAGGCAATTAGATCACTCTGAAGCCTTCTCTTCTTCAGGCTGAGCAAACTAAATTCTCTCAGCCTTTCCTCATAGAAGAGGTGCTCCATTACTCTAATCATCTTTATATCCCTTCTCTGGACTTGTTTCAACAGGTTGATGTCCTTCCTGTGCCAGGGACCCCAGAGCTGGATGTAGCACTCCAGGTGGGGTCTCACCGGAGTGGAGAAGAGGAGCAGAATCACCCTGCTGGACACACTTCCTTTGATGCAGCCCAGGATACAATTGGTTTTCTGGGCTGCAAGAGCATAGGGCTGGCTCATGCCCAGCCTCTCATCCACCAGCACTCCCTATTCCTTCTTGGCAGGGCTGCTCTTGATCTATTCATCTCCAAGCTTATATTGATATCAGGGATTGCCTTGACCCAGATACAGGACATTATTTGTCTTATTAAACCTCACGGGATTCCCATGGGTCCACTTCTCAAGATTGTCCAGGTCTGGATGGCATCCCATCCTTCAGGTTTGTCAGCTGCAACACTCAGCTTGGTGTCATTTGCAATTTGGATTTCATCGGAGAGGCTTGGCCCATCTGCAGAGAAACCTTTGGGGGAGGAGGCCGCCCCTTCCCTCCTCTCCTCCCATGCTGGCAGTGGCTTGTGCCTGTTGATGAGGGGGAGAGAGTCTTGGCCGGAGCCAGCCGTCAACAGCATGAGTCTGTGAGAAGAGCCTCTTTTTCCCCTTTTCCCCTCCCTCTTCTCAGTGCAGGGGGGAGATCTCCATTTTGGCTTCTCCTGCCCACCTGGGCCCCCATGTAGCGACCGCCAGAGCCCAACAGCGCCCCCTGCCGACTTCCACGGAGGAACTGCAGGCTCTGCTCCTCCAGTGATCCAACAGTGCCCCCTCCTGATCGTGGTTAGAATTGCGCCAAAAGGCAAAAAGTACTGAACTGGTTTTTTGGAGGGAAATTTGGGTGCAGGATTATTGTTTAATAGGTTTTGTGTTCTTTTGTTGTTCTGCCAATACACATATATCCTTTAATAAAGGGCTGTTATCTTTTCCTTTCTCCATGCTTCCTCAATTGGATCCTCTTAATTTCGGATTTACAATTGCTTGGAGGGAGGAGCTTGATCTAACTCATAACTCATCCTCCTTAGCAAAACACTTCAGTTTCATTAAACTGAGACAGTGCTCAAAACGGTTATTTAGTCCTATTGTATTAGTATTTTTAAATATATATGTAGATGGCCTTTCAGAGTGCATTGAGCCTTGATTTGTCTACATACCTTGCATGTTTTGTCAATGAGAGCCATGATAGCAGAGCAAGCATCACACCTCCTTCCAGGGCAAATCCAGTGAGACACATGGAGGTCTTTCTGTAGCCTAACTGTAGTGATATTAACTTGGTCTGCAGACATTTTATCCAGGTTTTAATGTCTCAACTTGTGCCTAAAGATTGGCCTAGCTTCCATTATCACATGTTTTGGGTAGTTCTCTAGCTAGTGCATGAATGGGTGGGACATAACTGACTGAAGTTGGAACAGATGCTTCACATTTATCTTTACAAATAGGTCAAACCTGCCTGCATTCACCTGGTTGTGACCAGGTCAGCAGATGAATTCTAACTTCACTTATGCTTGCATTAGAAGTTACAGGGGTTTTTCCCACAACTATTTTGTAGTAATATTTTTTGACAGCTTCTTTGGTATCTTGGGAATGTAGTTGCAAAAATGAATGGGGAAAGAAGCATTCCCTTCTGGGAAAAAACAGCAAACATATCTGTGTACCTTCACTTTTGTTAGGCTGCTTCTCTCAGTAACCTATGTATATCAACTCAATCTTAAAATTGTTACTGTGAACTAGGAGGTAAAGTTTACAGTCAAATAATCTGAGAGGTGTAATTTAGTTTCAGTGAGTTTCTGTGAATTGGCTGAGTTCAATTAATAAATAATTAATAATTCATTATTAATAACTTGACTGTTATTAATAAATAACAGAAAATGCAAGGTTACATGATTTAGTGTAATCCTAATAGAAGATAACTCCTTTAGGTTATATTACTTAGTGCTTATTCAAGACTAGCTGTGAACACTCAGATATATACCATAAGCCAAACTGCTATAAATCAAAATTAACTGTGACTTCTCAGAACCTCAAGTCCTTTTACTCTGGTAGAATAAGAAGCTTGCATCAAATCTGATGTCCCATAAGATGAATATTTGCAATAAAGATACCACTAGTAAAAAGTCAGCAGGTGTTTTATTTCTTTGTTCAGATTTGCTGAGTGTTCCTAAAAGTTGTGAAAGACTCAGCATAGGCTGGGGAAGAAAACAAGGAAGGGAGTCAGGAGTGACTTTTGCATTCTGAGAAAAGAGTGGAAGGAGCAGCATAACTCCTGCTAGTTTGCAGGCCTTTTCATTTTCCCTCTTCTACTTGCTCTTCATAAGGAAATGAAACTTGAATTGTTGTACAAATTGGGGAAGAAAATGATTAGGTAAAAGTTTCAGAAAGTAAAACTGGTGAATTTTATGCTGCTACATCACTGAATACATAAATCTGCAATGTCTTTTCTTTGAACAGTGTATTAGAAAATATGGTTTTGACAGCTATCTTGCTGTTTCCAGAAGATGGCAGTCAGTATCTTATGTGGGACTGAGAAGCCCTTTCTCATTGATTCATTACTGTTTTATCATTCTTCTAATGGTGGCTAATGGTGATTTGACTTCTCTAGTATGTGGGCACGCAATCTGGGAGGAGCAGAGTTTGCGCCATACCATTCTCCAAAATTTATCCTTAGGGATACAGCTCCATATCCAAGTCACTGTGCAATAAGTGAGTGAATTTAGTGAATATTAGTCACTATGTTGAGATTACACCCATGCCAACTTTTTATTGCAGGTAATGTAGTTTCTACATCTTTTACTGAGAGAAGGTTGCTCAGATTACATCCCATTTACCAAAGGCATGCATGGGGCATGCAACTGCCATGGAGCGACTGTTAGACAGAAAATTTATCCTGTTTACAAGCATCTTACATTAAACAAGGCCTTGCAGGACAGTAGTCCTGGAACAGTTAGTTGCTGCCTTCCATCCCTGCTAAGCCCTAAATTAATCTGTGTGAACTTGTGCTCTGTTATATGCTAAAAGAGCATCTTTCACAGGAGAGCTGCCTGTACCTTAACTATAAGGGCTGGTATGATTTTTTACCAAACCTACCCACATTGTACCTTTTGGACCTTTTGCATGGTGTTTTCCAGACTTCTGTTAAACTTGAGGAACAACCTAGAAATTTTTCTGTGGCCCATCGACTTCTTCCTGGTGACCCAAAGGATAGGAGCTCTTCAAGCTCATTTTGGCACACGTTTTTGATGGCTACAAGTCCTAACTGTGCTTGGCTTTGGCAATCAGTAAAAATCATATTACTATGTGAGCACTGCTCATTTGTACCCTACACACCCCCATCTAGTAAAAAGAAAACTGTCTGAGGATCAAGATTAAAGTTTGGTGTGGGTGGCAAATGGGCAACTAGCCAACATTTTGGGTGTTGAGTCACCATGACTGGAGATATTTAGAGGTTGTGTAGGTGTGGCACTTAGAGACATAGTTTAGTGGTGGACATGGCAGTGCTGGATTAATGGTTGGACTTGATGTTCTCAAAGTTCTTATGCAAACTAAATGATTCTACGATTCTATCATTAAGAGCACCAGTTGTGTTACACATGGTTACACATGTGTTACACATGTGTTACTCAGAAGAACTCACCTCCACTGCAGTCACAGGACTGGCTCTATCAGATTACTGTTGGTCTCTAATTAGCCCTTTCTGGTGCAATCTCTTTGTAGTTTGGGCTAGACTTTTTAATTTACTGCTACAGGATGGTTTGTCCCAGAGTCACATACATAAGGAGTGTGCCTGACATAACAGTTGCATTGAAATGGAAACTGAGAATGAGGTTTCTCAAGTACATGGGGAACATCTTTTGCCCTCCAGCTGCTGCTGATATCCTAGAAGGAAGGACTTCATCATATTTCAGGCCTTGCTGGAACTGAGGGACCATTCAAACACACAAACATGAAGAGATCATCAAAGGACATGATTGCAGAAATCTAAAGAGATTGGGCATTTCTATGCTTTGCAAACATACCTCTTTGTCAGTTTATGCGGATTTCTGCACTGTCTTCTCATGGTTTACAAGACACCAAAATGTGCTAAGATGGGAACATGTCAAACACCCTCTTGCACTCAGAGCAATTTTAGTCTGATAGGGAAGCATGCTTTCAGGAAGAAAGTGGTACTGTCTTCAAAGTAACTTGGGTGAGGCTCTTGGCATTACTGCCCTGAACAAGGTGTGAAAAGTCAAGAGTAGTCTTTAAGGTGGCTAGAAACTCTGACAGACTCCAGTTACAGGATGTATTTCAATGTCAGTAGAGGTCTGTCATTGTCCTGTGCTACAAATTAGTAAAAAGAAAATTTGCCTATACTTTGCCTATATGATTTCCTGTTCATTCCTGCTCATTCATCTCCCCTGGCTTGAGAAACTCCTAGTGTAAATGACTACATCAGGGTGGATGTAGATGATAAATCATACTAGATTCCTTCTCTCAATGAAGAGTAATGGTGACATTTATGGCATAGATCCTATGGCCTATTACAGATGTCTACATTTGGATCAGAACAACTGCTCTGTTGCAGAACTTGCATGTATATCTGTTGTGGTGAATGTCTGCTCTTGGTTAGTTAAATCCAATTCTAGTTTTCTGACTGGTGATAGATGAGAAATTATCAGCGTAACGCTTAGCAGAACTATCATGAAAGATACTTTTTCTTTTCATATTTCTTATTTATCTTTCCTCTCTTCTCTCGTGTAACAATCAGATAATATAGAAATGCCAAAAATAATGTTTTGCCATTGTTTCTGCATGTCAAAACTTCCTACCAAAAATTCTCTGTCAGCTTTCCTGCCAGACCCCCTTACCAGAGTTTCTTGTTGGAGTTTTCTAAGGCTACATACCAAGAAAGCATGTACCACCTCTTTCAAACCATATAAAAGTTGAGGAAAAATTTTGGAAAATCAGGGAGAGGAAAGGGAGAGAGAAGTCTCTAGCCAAGAATTTCTCCCTGCCTCACCCTCACCTTTTCTCTGCCACTGCATGCTGCCTGCCTACCACCGGAGACTGAAATTCTGCCGGCCTGGAGAAGAACCGACACCCATCGTCCCACATGCTTGAGTTATACATTATCCTTCTATCCTTACTGAGGGCCAAAAGGTGCTGCTGATCGGGACCCTACACGGCCTGGGACACGGCTCAAACGTAAGCGGCAAAGCTACACATCCTAGCTGCATTCCAGAGAACCAAGCTGCTAAGACCCTCCCCGCCCCCCTTTTTCTCCCCCCCCCCCCCCCCCCCCCCCCCCGCAGCTAAAAGATGCTAAGAGATTACATCGAAAAGCGGCAGAGAGAGAGGAAAAAAAAAAGGCAGAAACTGCTCCTCCTCCCCCCCCTCCCCACTGCCCCCAGCTCGGCAGAAAGGGAGATTTGTGGTAACTTTCCTATGCTTCTAAAAGTAATCCTAGCTTTTTCCAATTTTTTCTTAATTTTTCCTCTTTCTCTTTGCATCTCTTAGCAATTAATAAAATAAAAATATCGAGGTTTGGTATCGGCAGATAACTTTGTGTGAGTTTTAATTTTACTGGGGGAAATATCCGAATCTGAAGTTCTTTCTGCAGCATTTAAGGAGATTGTAACACCTTGCTCCCTCTTTCTCATTTTAAAAACAGTCTCCAACTTCCAGTGGACAGAAATTTAGCCTGTCTTTAATCCATAAATTTAATTCATCCTGCTCAAATATAATGTCTGGTAACAGTGCGATAATATCAGAATTTGGTACATTGTGTCAGACATTTGATCAAAGCCCTTTTCCCCTTCAGTGTCAAAAATTACATTTTCATTGGCTCAAATAGTGCCAGGACTTAAACCTATATGCTTTAGGGTGACTAGGATGTGAGTGATGTACCCAGAGCAAACTCACTTGAAGTGCCATCTGGACTTTCACAGAGATCTTGCTGAGTGGGTAAGAGGAAGATCCATACCATCAAGCTGTCAGCTTTAAATGCACTCAACATGGAAGCGCTCAAACAAAAACAGTTGAGGGGTCTTCTTTGTTTTCTGTGTAGTGTACACTTCATGAAATTGAAGTGATGAAGAGCTCCTGCCAGCATTTCCAGAAGAAGTTGAATGAGATTGAACAGCACCTGACCAAACAGCAGGCGCTGTTTTCCGGCGCTATGCCATGTGAAGGAAGGTAATGACAGCCAAACAAGCTTACCTAAATCCAAAGCTATCATTGTGTTACTACATAAGTTCTGGTCAGTGAGGTTACAAGTGTGGGCATCCCACCAGCAGAGGATAGATATATTGTGATGTGGATATTGCTCAGAGGAAAGTCCAGCTTCCCCTCACAGTGTTCAAGGCTCTTAAACATGAGCATTCTGAAGGGGAAGATGCTTCACAGATTTGGGCTAGATTTTTAGCATGGAAATACTATTTTTTAATAGCATTAAGAATGAAAGAACATATCTTAGTCAGCTGGAGCTCAGTGTCCCAGGTCAGTGCTGGGTTCAGGCTATGTACTTAGTACTCATGATCAGTGCAGTGACAATGCAGGAAAATTTGAACTAGCTCTCTATGGATTCAACACAAATTCACAGGGATTGCCAAGAAGCTTCAGGTTCACAATTTGTTACTAGGGACTTTCAGTCTAGAGCTGCCTGAAACTAGGACATTTTTGAAGTCCTTACATTGCTGATAAATCAGAAGTGATAAACCTGTCCATATTTGACATGGCTCTGCAACTACATGTTTAATTTTGCAACTGGGATGATAAAAGAAATGAAAGTCAAGCAGACAAGGACTGTTATTGATTATTTTGTAAGGTATCCTGAGATCATGAATAAAAACAAGACTGCAACAGAGGGGAATACAGGCATTGTGCTGAGGCTGAGAAAGAGGAGGGTGTTTACTGCTCGCTCTAGTTGCTTTCACTGCTGTCCCTACAGGGAGGAAAGCAGATACCTGCAACTCTTACAGTGAGCCATTTGTCAGGAAGTTGCAGAGCTGGAGTTTCAGTTGAAGAATCAAGTTTATCAAGTCAGCGAGAGCATCCTTTACGGTATGTTGCACAATCACTGATTTAGATCATGTGGGAAGAGTTTAAAATATGTCCTGCTATTCAGTGTTCAAAGTGTTAACTCTGATGTACATCTGAAAATTCTTTCAGTGCCAAGAGGAGGATTTCCAAATACAAGACTTACAGTTATCCTATTTGACACTCTTTCTCCTTGGCTATGCTACTTGAACTCAACTACACAGGAAAAGTGACAATAAAAGTGTTTCAATCTTACCCTGTTCTTGATTTTCAGAAAAAGGTGACAGGTAGTCAGCCTACATAATTGTTGGGAAATGGTTACTGGCCTGGTTCTTTTCTAGACTGGCTCTCTATTTGATAAGGAAGGGTAAACAAATGATGGCTGGGGGGACTTGTCTTTGATTCTTCCCGGACAGGCTTGGATTAGAGGGTCACAAGGTCACAGCATAGGTAGGGTTGGAAGTGACCTCTGGAGAGCTACTTGAACACTCCTGTCAAGGCAGGGTCACCTAGAGCAGATGACACAGGAATGCATCCTGGTGTGTTTTGAATGTCTCCAGAGAGGGAGACTCCATACCTCCCTTGA
This sequence comes from Pipra filicauda, assembly GCF_003945595.2. Lineage (NCBI taxonomy): Eukaryota > Metazoa > Chordata > Aves > Passeriformes > Pipridae > Pipra > Pipra filicauda. Next base: position 220,944 of record NW_024104667.1, on the reverse strand, counting down.
ACACCTGGTTCCAGTGCTGTGCCAACCTCAATAAAAATAAGTTTTTCCTCATGTTGAGGTGGAACTTCTTGTGTTTTAGTCTATGGCCATTGCTCCTTTTCCTGTTGCTGGGCATCACTGAAAAGAGTCTTGGCACCATCCGGTTGACACCCTCCCATGAGATACTTGTATGTATTGACGAGATCCCCTCTCAGTCTTCTCTTCTCTGGACTAAACAAGCCCAGCTCCCACAGTCTCTCATCGTAAGAGAGATGCTCCAGACAAGATTGCAATGGTGTAACACTCCAAGCCCCAGAGCGACAAGCTCATGGGCACAGTCAGAGGTTTTACTTTAAAATATATGTATATAGGGGGCCCCCTGGTGGTCTAGTGGTTAGGATGCGGCGTTCTCACCGCCACGGCCCAGGTTCGATTCCTGATCAGGGAACTCCTCCGGGCAGATGGAGCTCGTCAGCCCTGTAAGGCCATCCATCTAAGAGAAGGTCACTCTAAACAAACCTACGTCCTGAGGACCTCGCTGCCACTGTCGGAGCTCACTTGGTCCCGGCAGATGAACCTTAGGATTAAAGGGTGGGCTCAGTTCAGCGCACACTGTGTCTCACCTAAAAAATCCACTGCGCAGGCTCGAAGGGTAATGACCTTTCCCAAATCTTAGTTCGCGAAGACTGGCCATGACATATGTATATAGGGATCTTGAATACCTTGAGATAGCGAAAGAGAATAAAACATGGACTTGTTCCAAAGAGGTACTATAATTCAGGGGAGAAAATAGGGGAACTTGGCAAAAGTTCAAGGGCATCACACAAGCTAGACAAAATGTTCTGCCATAATACTGACGCAGCACATATTAATCCAAAACACTTAAGTGAAAAACCAATCCCTCCAGCTTTAAGCTACTCAAAGCATCAAGAAAGGAGCAAAGAAAGAGAAGAAAAGGGATCAAGAAGAGAGAGGAAGGAGAAAGAAGGAGAGACTGATTAAATAGCTATCATTGGAACCTTGTGGAAGACCAGCTCTCACGTGTTCAGATGGCAGGGTCACGACCACATGGGGAGCATATGCCTTTGGTTTTATCTGCTCTGGTCCTTGTAGGCAACCCCCCCCCCCCCCCCCGGCAGATCCTCTGACCCACTAGCCATTCTGGGGCTCCAGGCCAGGGTGAGGGGCAGTTATCTCACTGTCCCTGACAATCCGAGGCTGGGTTAGGGGCTCCAGGAGGTGCAGTGTGTTGAAGTTTTCCTGGGCTGCTTTTGACTCACAGCTGCTCTGGGGCTTCCCCATGTGGGTTCCAGGGGCCTGCTATGAGGAATATGTTGCCATCTCACCTCCATGAGGTTTGACCCGTCCCTTCCCCCTCGGCATACACCAACCCCCCCCCCCCCACACACACCCCCACACCCTTACACCCCCCCTCAAGGTGGTTCCAACCCAACAGTTACCGATCTGGTGTCTAACAAATAACCAGATTGAAGTCTGTTAGCACATTTTCCATTAGGCAGTTAGATCTATCTGTTGGAATAAAATGTCTTTTAGGCTTTTCTCCTCATTTTTATGACAACATATTAGTTGCCAGATATTCCATGTCTTCTTCAGACTAAGCAGAAGCAGGCATGCTTCATATACTCTTGTGTATCCTGCTTGATTCCATTTATTATATTTTTATTACTGCAATATGCTTTTCCTTCTATTTTCTCTGCAGCAGCTGGACAAATTACTAGCAGAACAATCCCATCTGTTTTCTGAGCTTTCTTTCCTTTGACTGGAAGGAAGAAAGAAAAACCCAGAATAAACAAGTGTTTCCAGATGCTGCTAACACTGTGCATCCTCGAAGTAGGTGCTCAAAAATGGTGCACAGAAGAGCTCCTAGCAAAAACATGACAGCAACAGGCTCCCTCTCTGCCCCACAGCCAGGGGCAACCACAACAGTTTCCTATCAGGATAACACTTGAGCCAAATTCAGCCAAGCCTGCCCCACAGAAGCTCTCTACCAGTAAAAAAGGAAATAAAAGGACACTCACAAGCAAAAATGGACTTTAAGACATTCATACACAAAATAAAGAGAGGTCTCAGCCTCAAGGTTTTAAGTGGAAGAGATCGCCGATCTGCAGTGCAATTTTACTATTTTGTCTCATTGCCACAGTCTAGATGAGGACCATTTCCTTCTCAGTTGTGCATTTCTTGAAGGGACGAAGCCAGTGTTTCAGGGCACTGTCAGTCTGCAGAGGCAACAAAAGTGGAACTGAGACTGGACCTGCCTTGATATTTCTCAGTAAACTGTGGCAATCATCTAGATGATCCAGAGAGAAGAACACATAAATATAGGGGTTGCGTGTGGCTTGCTTGAACTTTGAATGCAACTGTTTGACTAATCAATATTTTCAACCCTATCACATCCTGTGAAATTAGTAATTTATGGATTCAAATTGTAGACACAATTAATCAATTTTTCAAGGACAGTAAAGGCAGTGAATTGGAAGGTTTGTTGTTTTTCTGAAGAAATTTCAAGTCAGCATTTCTGACTGATCTGATCTTACCATGTAACCAGAAAAAAAGTCTGCCTTTTTTAATACAAAATAAACCTAGAAAATATATTAGATAGCTCCCTTATAAGTTAACGGTCTCTTCCATCTAAACATGTGTCCTGATTTTTAAAGGAATGATCATTCTCAGAAATCAAAAATTTAGGGTTAAATTCTGCATAAACCTCATGTAAACACCATGGGAGGGAATGCTTTTTATTGTAGTCTTATACTACTTTATTGTTTTATGTTGATACTACCACTGATATTATCAAGCAGAATCAGGTTTCTTAGCACACAATTCAAAGAATGAGACCCACAGACAGTGAGGAACAAGAAATCGAAATATTTGAGATAATGTTTTGTCATCTTTCATACCCATTTCTTTTTAAGACTGATCTTGGTCATTCTCTAAACATACAAAGAAAACATCTTTTTTTTTTTTTTTTCCAGATGAAGAAATCTTTCCAAAATTCTTTAGTTAATGATTCAGCAGAAGGAAAAGACTGATGGACGACAAACTTACAGATTTTTTTTTAATAATTGTGGCCTTTTTCTTTAAATGCATGGCATGTGACAGAAGAAAATGAACAAAATATTGCATTATAGAAAGTTCTGATCACGGCAGTTTCATTTGCCATGACTGACTGGAAAAACAGGCATTTTTAAAGGATGTTTTGAAGAGAGGTGTTAAATATTTTGCTATTCTGTGATTACTAAACTTACTATGCTCCTATTGGCAATCATGTGGGATAGGGCTGCTCTTTGTAAAGCCATTTAAAAAGAAGAGGAGAGGGCTTATTTTCTGAGAAGAAACAAGAACTTGCAGATAGTCCAGGAAATGCTACTAGAAGATATTCTCCTTATAGTTAGTTATTTCAGTAGTCATTCAACCAATACTAAATTTCATGTCCAAAGTACCTTATATAGTCCTAGCTACATTCTAAATTTTAACTTGCTACTAACTGCTTCTGATTAATTTTGTAAGGCTGGTATCTACCCTCTGTATCAAATCAGAAGCTCATTGACAGTGTACAAAATGTTAAACTGTCAAACTATTACTGTGCAAAGTCTCTTAGCTTTCCTCCTCCTTTTTATATTTGCTTCATATAAATCCAATTAAGACCAAAACGAGATGAGAAACACAGGGTTTTCTACATTATAAGCCTGGAATCAGAATCCTGGTTCAGTTTTCTGGGGAGCAGGCAGAGCCTGGATTCATGCAGAAAAACCCTCTCAAGTTTGGATAACAGCAAAGAAATCAACTGGTTCATTTTCAAAGTAGTGCAGTTTTCAATTTAGAGCTTCCCAGACTGTGAGATGTCCTACTGTCTTGTTTGTTTGATGCTCTGAAGGGATCTTAGGTGCCATTTAGGCTTTGGTGTTGCAAATCACAGCTCTGCAAAGGTGCAAATAGAAATAGCATTTACACATGTTTAAAGAGAAAATGGAGTCAAACATGCTGAGCAGCCTCGAGGCTCCTTGCACCTCCACGTTTCCACAGATGTTCAGGGTAATAAAATTATTGGTGGAGAGAGGTACACAACATAGGAACTAACAAAATCTTCTACAGCCTGCTGGGCCATGAATTTTACTGGTTGAAATTTGCCCCTTTCTTGAGACCCAGCATGGGATCTGTACACTATTTCCACACTAACAAGTATTTTAGAGTTCATATGTCAAGATTTGTGATTATGATAGTATGTTCAGGCAACATGCAAATGGAAAATGGAATTTTTGGTGGAATAAGCAATAAATTTGTCATAATATTTTCTCCTTCTACTGGCTTAGAAACTGCACTTGCAGATATTATGCATCAGTTTGTGGAGGAAAGCAAATAAAGAGAATGGTTAAAGACATACAAAAAGTGCTGAAGGCCTACTGGAGGAAAGAATGACTATGAAGCTTCCTTGCCTCAGCCCTACCAGTGATTCCTGCTTTTTGCAAGTCACTTCAACATGATGCATAAAAGCTCTGAAGGTATGTGATGCTGCAATTACTATTGGCCCATCTTATGTCCATGTGTACAGAAGATGCTATTGGCAGGTGGCAGCTGTTCATACAGGACCTCTGGTGCCATTTGAATTCTACAATTTATATTCTCAATGAGGACTGAATATGACTCTTGCTAACAAAACTGTTTGAATTACCTCTAGATTGCTATGTGCAGTCCAGCTCCTCATTTCATTTTAAATATAAAATAATTTCATGCAACACATGGATGGGATAGGCTTCTCCGATATGCAACACTTACATACTCACAAATATCGTTACTGTGAATGTGTTTGCATGTATAGCTAGAAAACTACTCAAGCCTTCAATGTTGTTTTAATTGTTAAGCTGCAGCCTTATAGTGTCAGGGTTGACAGCAAGCCTGTCAGCAGCCTGGCATTTATTGAAGAAGCAGTGGACATACCGGATTACAGTATACCCCTGAAAGGAGGAGAACACAGCATGCAGAAGAACATGGGCAACTTTCAGAAAGGAAGAAGATGGAGGACAGAAATGGACTTCCTGTACTTTTTACAAGTCAAGATGACTCGACAAAAGCTGTGTTTACTATTTTGCAACCAATCCTGGTGTGTGCATACATGAAAGTACCAATGGCAGGTTGACATGTGGGTGGCCTTATGGCCTGATGTATGTATACCAATAGAAAGTGACATGTGTGTGGCCTGATCTGTGTGTACCAATAGCAGGATGACATGTGTATAGCCTAAGTTTATATGAAGATACCAATAAAAAGTTGACAAGTGTGATATGTGAAAAGTATAAATGTTTGCAACCTGTTACAGTAAAGTGATTATAGACTTCTTGTAATCCTGTCCCTGCTTTGGAAGAAGATTCTATGTCGCATTGGCTGTCCCCGACTTTAACAGCGACTTTATAGCAATTAAAAAACACACTAAGCAATGGGAAAATCTTCTGACTAATCCTAGAACACAAGTGTTATTTCGCTTCCTAACTTCTCCAATCACATTACAAGGATGGCTGAACTAAGGCTCATAATGCTGCTATTGAAGATGAGAGAGAAAAGAAAACACACAGTAATTTTGTGATCAGGAAAGTCCAAGAGTAGCACTGGTGAGCATGGCAGCCAGCTGTGTACCCACTTGACCTCACGTTACCAACTTTTTAAACTCTATCATTTATTTCCCTTTGGGGCAGTCATAAGCAAATATGGTGGGAATCTTAATGATGACTCCACAAAATTGATTAAATAATAACATATCTGACCGAGTATCATAATTGCTCTATCTAGATGAAATCATATGAATTAGCTTGCAGGGTCATATCTTGGGGAAGGGGGGCTACATTACTTGTGAAAAACACTAGCACTAAGATGTGGGAACAAGCTGAGTTAGCCTCCCTGCATCTAGTTAATTAGAAACAAAAAGGTCGGATCGACCTTGACTGGTGTTTTGACAGAGTGCTGTGTTCTCAAAGCGGAACACCACTTAATGGTCTGCATGGTCTGCATGGTTTTCTCATGGCTGAAAACAGTCACAATATGATACAAGAACGAATGTGTGGCATTAAAACACCAGTTTAGCAAGATCCTGGGAATTCTGGTTAACTAAAAGACACCACCAGGTGCTGTTTACAAAAGAATCCTAATAAAGGGGAAATGCAGAGAGATATCTGCAGAGAAATCATAAAATCGAATTCCATGTGTGCAGCCTCATTTCTTCATCACCCGTAACTAAGCAGTTTCAAATTTGAAATCTGAAGAAAACTGACCACTGCAGGACTTCTGATGAAAACATAAAAGCAAAAAATAATAAGAAAGAAATGGAAGTATTTCAGGAAAAAGATATTTTCTTCCCTATGTTACATCTCTAAAACTGAAGCAGGTAGAACCATTGGCTCTGTTTCGCAGGACTGATGGGGGTCCACAAAGTTCTATGCAATATAGATCAGACAAGCTATGGGAAAGAAGATGCATAGGGTTACAGCAGTGTTCTTTTCCTTACTCTCTGGTGCTCTTTCAGTATCTCTTGCCTGCAGAAACCTAAAACTGATGCTTGAAACTCTCTGTTAAAGGCTCAGCATTTCCTTTGCTCTTGTCATGCTATCTGAAGTGCAAGGGCAATATGCAGCCTTAACAAAGCAGGACAGAGGAAAGGAGTGGGACAGGCAGGGGAAGGTAAATTAAAAATGGTTCCCTAATAAAGACAGAAAATTCAAAACCTAATGACTGCTTTTGCCTAGTAGCAATTTCTGTCATTTGGATTTTACTTCTTTTGTCATTCCTTTGCCTTCACTGGTTTTCCCTGATGCCCCGTAAATCTTTAAACCCTAAAGCTAAAAGAGGCTGCATTGCGCACCAGCTCAAATATTGATTTTGCTAGAAAGTATAAAATCTGGTGACATAATAAGGAAATCTACCTAAGGTACCCTGCCAAAGGCTCCCATTAGTTGTTTTATCAGGCATCTGATGAATAAACATCAGCACTTCTCTGGCATGTTAATACATCTGTTTCCTTATTGTCAAGGCTGCCAATAGACTCCAAGAAAAATACTATCTAGGGAATTCAGCCTTTTCAAGTCCAAAGAAGATTTGACACAGACTTAGAAGAAGGCAGGGCTCAAAAGAGGGGGTGTGACAGTCAAACAATATGGGCACAGCTGCTTTAAACATAGGGTTGACCTGTGATGGATGCACAGCCCACCTCTATCCAATCTTGCATCCTAGTGCATGGTGATAGGGTGCCCGAGGTCAGGCTCAGGGCTTCAATTGTGCAGGACTGGAATTTGTGTTTGAAAAAAAACGAAAAATCTCAAATCTTGACCTCAAGCAACAGAAGTAAACTGGTTCTGAGCTCCTAGATATGAATGCCTTTCTGCTCTAGGGCTACCAGGGTGACAAGAACCCGACACTTTATTCCAGGCTGTACCATGTGGCTTTTCTGTGGCAAGGGTCTTTTTCTTTACCCTGTGGGACCCTTATTCCTGCCATAGCTTCTTTCTGTCTTATCTAATGAGGTTTTAAATTCCTCACCAATAATCCATTCTGTCCTAATATGTTCATACACTGCCTGGCACAATAGGGACCTAATATCAGTTGAGACCTTTATTTTCTGCTGTGATAATAATTTTATGAGAAGACTTTCATTAAGATTCATTGCTACTTAAGAAAGATGCACTGTCAATTTATAAGGCTGTCAAACTGTTTTAACTCCTCCTGCTCCAGAAACAAGGTTTTGGTCTTCCTTGTAGAACTGAATACGGGTAAAAGGCTGAAGCATGAACAAGAGACAATTTTGTTATCAAATGGGAAAATTCAGAATTAGAACATCTGAGACTGCCAGGTATTAAAGGAATGTGAAACAACACTGATTGCACCTCTCTGGAGAGGCACATTTGAATTTATCCATCTTCGTTTCATTATTTTCCATTGTCTTTCAGTGGAGGAAGTACTTGCTCAATTAGCACAGATCACAGCTAGTAAGTGGGACACAGGTGTGTCCCATTGGTGCTGTTCAACCTTGATATGGGAAATATTTATTACCATGACAAATAACAGAACACAGGCAGCCTTTTCATTATTTCTCACTCTCCCACCCCCTAAAATACAAAAGTCTGGCAGGACAGTAGAGCTTATGGTTAATGACAGTCACCAAAGTAGTGAGGGGGCAAAAAGGAGAGACCAAAAGTTGACAGCTTAGTTGTTTTTTCCCCCTCACCTCCTATCCTAAGGGAGCATAAGGTCTCCCTGGGACCTCAACTGAAGATTCAACACAAATATCTCTTGCATGTCACTGCCAAGCTCTGGCCTTGTTGCCTGCAAAAGGCTTCTGCAAATACATGAACAGCAAAAACATGACAGTTCTTCTGTGTTCTCTGCTTAACCAGCTGCCTCTAGGAATAACTGCAGTCAGTATTTATTAGAAGGATTTTAGATAAAGCAAGCATCTGCCAAGGCTGGCAGGCTGTTAGAAGTCATGAAAAGGAACAGGGTGATGATCCCAGGTGGTGAAGAAAACTGTGGCCCTTACCTCAACGTTCTGGTACTCTATACCATTTCAATTACACTGTACAAATTCTTGGGAAATTGCTTTAGGTCAGTTCTTAATCTGTGAAGATATAGTAAGATGCACCTTCCACAACAAGTAGAGTTTCCTTTACAACAGACAACTTAAGTCAAGCTATTGTAGACCTACTATGAAACAAAGTGTACGTGTGAAAGCCTGTAGTCAAGTATTATCTTGTTGGTAAATTAGCTTTTTAAATGTTGCCTGGACTTTCCAGAGATTTTTCCAAGCTACTGACAGAGAGAGAGAGATTATGGAGAGTAGGAAATAGTTATATTCACTTGGGAAAAAAAATGAAAAACCTAATTAATTGAAAGCTAGGGTCAATTGTATTAGTGACACTTCTGTAATGCCCTGCATAAGGACTTCATTGCCCTTAATTTTTCGTCTACAAGGAATAGCAATAATGAGAAAATATTATTCTCGTTACATTAGGAGAGGTGTTCCCAATCTAGAGTTTCTCTAACCAGAGCAAAGTATGTCGGAAACACAGTAGCCTGGATTCTTCATATCCTTGTCCCATTTAACAGAGAAGTAAAAGCGAGGGCAACCAAGTCATCCCAAACCAGGTCAGACAAATGTAACAAGTACTTTTCTCAGGCTTGGGTTTCCCGCTGAGCTAATCCATAAAGGATTGAATGTGTGTGTATATGTGTGGCTGAGGGTGGCGAGTAGCTGGAGCGAGATGTCCAAGGAAACTTGGAGCAGCTGGTGCCAAAGAAATCTCATTCTGGGAGCTGATAGCCTTGTGCTATTATCAGGTTGTATCCAGCTGTTACCTGGTGAGCCCATCCTGGCGCTAGTTAGCAGTTGCTGCCAAAGCATGCAGCAGCTGGGCACCACCCAGGCAGGAGGTGAATAAAAGGACTTGTAAGCAGCATAGGGGAAATGTTGTAGCTGAGGATAGGACAGAGGAATCTGAAAATAAGGGGCAGACGTAGAAAGAAATGGAGAAAGAGCAACAGTTGAGCAGGTGTAATGAAAATGAAAGGCCTGAAACTAGACAAAAGAGGAATGAATGTATATGTAAAATGAAAAAGTCTATGTGTAGATTCATCAGTATGAATGTAGCACATATCAGTCCATAGAGTTCCTTCAATTAAATAAGTAAGCTAACATAGACCTCACTCCGAAATTCAGAGAAAAAAATTCACTTGCTCCTCTTTACAAGGACACTTATGAGCATTTCAGCATTCATCTAGCATCCAGTGGTTATTATCATAAGAAATGGGCTACAGGGTGAGACCACTTGCGACAGGACTAGGAGAAACTAGGAGATGTTTGTCTGTGACAAGAGAAACTAGGAAATGTTTTTTTCAAGAAGATCCCAACTACTTTTTTACAGGCTGCTCTCCCCATGTTGTCCCCAGCACACACAATGGTTGGATAAGGAAGATTACAGTGTATGTTTCTGTCTGTCCCATTTAGCATCTGTTAATGTTACAGAATCACAAGAAGACAGGTTGAGAAGGATGTCCTGAGTCAGGTGGCAAAGTGAGCTGCAACAGCAGCAGTGGCTATGGGAAGTCATGGGGGTAAAGCACTAAAACGAGATGGACAGGGTCTCCCAGAGTCAGGGAAACACAAATAACAGCTGAGGTACCTGCAGAAACCCACAGCACTCACAAGGGTGTGTGTGTTGCCAGGAGCAACTGCAACAGATTTAAATGGCTCCGGGGAGCATGAGTGAGCAGGGTGTGTGGTGTGTCAGTTTGTGTGTCAGCTTGTGAGGAAGGGTTCATCTCCTTAGGAAGGCCAACACAGTAGCAAAATCAGAGTGCAGTGTATAGAAGCAGCAGTCAATGCTGAGGGGAATAAGTAGTCTGAGCTCCCAACGTTATGGTTACAACACACCATGGAGCTTGTTCCCCAGTGGCTGTTGAAGTTGCTGCACCAGTGATGTCAGAGGCTTCCACTCAAACAGTCTTTCTGACAGTAGATGTGGCTCTGCAGCTCTGTGGTTGTAAAGAGTGCCTGGTGCCTCTCTGGGAAGCTGGGACTAAGAGTCTTCTCCTCTGCAGGAAGTGTGTCCATGTCAAGAATCACAGAATATGCTGAGTTGGAAGGGACCCACAAGGATCATCACAAGTCCTGCACAGGACTATCCCCAAGAGTCACACTGTGTGCCTGAAAGTATTGTCCAAATGCTTCTTGAACTAGGTCAGGCTTGGTGCTGTGACCACTTCTCTGGGGAGCCTGTTGCATTGCTGAGCCATCCTCTGGGTGAAGAACCTTTTTCTAATATCCATCCTAAACCTGCCCTGAGACAACTTCAGGCCATTCCCTTGGGTTTTGTTACTGTTCACCACAGAGAAGAGATCAGCATCTGCCCCTCCTCTTCCTCTCATGAGGAAGTTGTAGACTGCTATGAGATTCTTAGACACTGGATTATTATATTAAGTATTGGCTCAGACCAACTCAAATGTAGGGGGTCGGGAAGGGACAAGTCAAATATCACAAGGTGGAGTAGTGCCCTGTTCCATACCCCAGCCCCTTTGAGCCTCCTGGGCAGCCTTGGAGCAGCTGTCAGCTTAATATCTTTCTTACTTTGTGGTGACCAAAACTACACACAACATTCAAGGTGAGGATACACTGGTGCAGAGTAGAGTGGGACAATCACCTCCCTTGATCAACTGGCAATGCTTTGCTTGTTGAGGAGCTGTCATCTGGTCGAGGAGTTATGCAAGGGAGCAAGTAGGCTGCATAAGATTTGTAAGGACGAGGAAGAGAGGGATAAGATATTCCCAGAGACTTACAGACTCAGGAGCCTCAACCATTCTTTACATTGGATATGCAGGTGGGCTCTGCCCCATCTCAGAAGAAGTTAGAAGTCAATAGAAGGGAAGACTGGAAACTGGTCACTTCATACAAAGAGGAATGCTCTTGTTTCTACTGAAGACTTACCATTAACAAACAGGTTTAATACTCTCCAAACTGAGGAAGATCTGAGTAAAGTTTCACTCTCCTCAGTGGTGCCAAGCAATAGGTCAGAAATTGATGTACAGGAAGTTCCACCTGAATATAAGGAAGAACTTTACTGTGCTGATGACCATGGAATAGTTGCCCAGAGAGGTTGTGGAGTGTCCCTCACTGGAGATATTCAAGAAGTATCTGCATACAATTCAGTTCAACATGCTCTAGTTCAACATGCTTGAGGCAGGGAGGTTGGACCAGATGACTGCACTGGTTGTCCCTTCAACCTTACCCATTCTGTGATTTTGAGCTAATCCAACATCCCGCTCAGAGAGAGACAAGCTTGCCTTCTTCATTAACATGTCTACTCGTTTTTGTATTATCCTACCATAAACTTCCACTATTTCCTGTGGAAAGTAAGTCCAGAAATTTGCTACTTGGTAGGTGAACTCTTTTGTTTTATCAGTTTTACACTGCTGTCCTAATTTGAGTGAATGGTCTCTAACTCTAGAACTTCAGGATTTGGTACAAAAGTGGTATCCATTCACCTTCTCCAACACTTTCCTGATTCTGCAAATTTGAGGAGTCTGGCATCTCCCAACTGAAGAATATCAGTCTCTTTAGTCTTTTCTCTCAAGGCAGTTCCTCCATCTCCTTAATCTTTTCCACCCAAATTCAACTGGATGCCAACAAAAGTTTTTCAGATTTTAAACTACGTACATTTCTTTCTGAAGTTGTTGAAAATTCCAGGAAATTTTCTCCTCTGGTCCAATTTATGAAGTCAACTTTATTGTAGCTATCTCTTTCTGCTGCCATTCTTAAATCTCACTGTAAAGAGCTGAGTCTGAAGATCTTGCCCTCTTCTATAAGAAATATCCTAGAAGAGAGTCAAGAGACCTCATGAATTTTGAGCAGTCATGATAGCCTGCAAATAAATGCTCAACCTCAAGCTCTTCTCACTTTCTTCTCTAAGTTCAACCCTTCCAAATCCAAGTCTTTACTTAATTATAAATATTCCTCTCTTGTCACTGGAAATGTTGTGCAAAACATAGAGTCCCTTATCCTTATAAAAATAAAAAACAGAAACCCCAAAAAAACTCACAGAAGAAGAAAGAGATGTAAGGTTGTGTGCTGGTTTAAAGGTAAACCAGCAGGGGAAATGAACTCAACTCAAAAGAGAGATTATAAGTCAGAATGACAATTTAATAAAATAATACAATAAGTACGATTATACAGACAAACAATTGGTTTTAACCCACAAAACCCAAATGTATAACCCAGCACCCTGGGGCATGAACAGAGTGGTGTTTTTTGGGCCCCCTGAGTCCAAAGTAAAAGGAGAGGGGAAAACCTGTTGTTGAGAGTGCTGTTGCAGTCTGGTCAAGAGTGGTGGTTGCAGTCCAGTAGAGAGTGGTGTCTGCAGTCTGGTTGACAGCGGTGATCTGCAGTCTTCCTTTGGATCCCACGAGTGGTTAAAAAAGTTCCAAGACTCCAAGATTATATATCCTGCAGTTCAGGCAGGAATGCCCAGCACTTCCCTCAGGGCGGGGAGCTCCACAAAGGGTGTGAGGACAAGAGCATCCTCCTATCTCACAGGCCTCTTAACACCTAGTTTATAGCCTGAGGAGTCAGGTTCTATGGGCAGATGGTGTAAATGGTTCATTGATAACAGTTTCTGGGAAATGGCATGGAAGGCTATAGAATACACAGTTTTGGGTTACACCCGTACAATGATGAACTGGTCCCAGCTGTTCCAACTAGGACAGGTTGACATAAGATATGGAACTAGAATGAAGACATAAGGTAGAGAGAGAAGCACAGTGAGAGAGAGGAATGAGAAGAAGAAAAGAAAGACTAACTCAGAGTCAGACACACAGGTGGCTGCAAACAGGAAAAACAAGAAACCCGTGTCCCTGTGCTTGGTGCCATGCTTTTGTGCCAGAATGGCTATCAGAAAAAGGGAATTCTGTCTTTCTTGGGAATCCACAAAGAAGGCATAAAAGGTCACGCATTGTACTTGCCCACCTGATGCATCTCCTGGACAGTAAGCATCTATCCACTGTGAAGAAAATTCAGGGATGGACACCAGCAAAGAATGCAGCTGAAATGAGTTTGCAGATCCTTTCTAGGACTGCCAGATGGATAAATGATTCACCCCATGTGCTATATGACTGTGCACACACTTTTCTGTTACTGTTTCCCCCTTAGTTTACAGTTTTACTTTACTCCTTCTTTACTTCTGCTATGGGAGCTGCATTGGGTTGCGTTGTTTTTGTTTTATTACAATTTTTTTTAATGTGATAGACTCTCAGATTCAGTCCTTTTCTGTGATGTTTTGTATCCAGCTTGTCAGGTAAAGCTTTAGAGTCAACAAAGACAAGATCAGAGCATCTCTGTGGGGCTATTTAAGCAAGAGGATGTCTTGGTCTTCTGGTAGGCAGTGCACTGTGAGGTAGCAGCAAATTCAATACAACAGTGAAGCGTGAATTTAGACATGTTACTGCTAATTCCTAGATTAAAAAGAGTGAAGGAAATGTGTCAAAACAATAAAATACCTATTAAAAAGGCTGTAAAGATAGACACTGATCCATAGCCGGCACTGATAGATGATGGAATGATGTCAGTGAAGTGTGAGCTGTCATATGGCAATGCTCTATTTTGAAAAACTAGGTGAATTGGAGACTTATGTCAGATTTTCTGGGGATTTCCAGACATTGAAAGAAAGAACTAAGGAAAGCAAATTTTGAAGAAAAATATCCCTACCTTAATTTGTGTTTTTAGTGCTTTATCCTTTTTTACTCTGGATCTACAAGGGGAAAGTGACAATCCAGCAGGGTACTCATGAACTGTGTGAAACTGCTGTCACAGTCACTGGAGCCCTTTGGGGGAACAAATTAATTGGAATATACATGGAAAGAGGATAAAGGTCTGAGAGGAAGACAGGTAGGCACTTCAAAAGTCTAAGACAGGTGGAGAGTCTCAGAGGCTATGTGAAACACAGGGATTATCAGGCACTAATCCCATGCTGCTTTTCTTAGTTTATCAGCTAACAAGACATAAGTGAAGTTCTGGCTAATAATGTTTTCATAATGTTTACTAATGTTATGCTTTTCAGAAGGTAAAGGAGAGGCTCTAAGCTGTTTTGTAAGGATGCCCTGAGATGAGTCCACCATATCTTCTGAGGATGTTGTGGGAGAGATACGCTGCTGACCAGCACAGCAGAAGGCAGATGGGGGTTGGGACCAGCACCCTGGCTCTTCCTGAATTCTGGATGGTGTGTTTGGCACCAGCAAGAGTTCAAAATCATAGAATCACAGAAGGGGTAAGATCAGAAGGGACCACAGTAGGTCTCCTGGTCCAACCTTCCTGCTAAAGCAGGGCCATCCTAGAGCATATCGCACAGAATTGCACCCAGATGGTTCTTGAGGGTCTCCAGTGAGGAACACTCCACAACCTCTCTGGTCAATCTGTTCCACTGTGTCGTCACTCTCACAGTAAAGTTCTTCCTCATATTCAGGTGGAACTTCCTGTGCATCAGTTTTTACCTGTTGCCTCTCATCCTGTTGCTTGGCACCATTAAGAGGCGCTGGGCTTCATCCTCTTGACACCCTCCCTTATAGACTTATAGACATTGATGAAGTCCCTTCTCAGTCATCTCTTCTCAAGGCTGAACAGCCCCAACTCTTTTTTGTCCTCTGTTGGACCCTCTCCAGGAGCTCCATGTCTCTCTTGTACTGAGGAGCCCAGAATTGGACACAGCACTGCAGATGCAGCCTCTCCAGGGCAGAGTAGTAGGGCAGGATCACCTACCATGACTGCTGTAAATGCTCTTCCTAATGCACCCCAGGATACCATTGGCCTTCTTGGCCACAGGGGCACACTTCTGGCTCAGGGACAGCTTGTTGTCCACCAGGACCCCAGGTCCTTCTCCAGAGAGCTGCTTTCCAGCAGATCAGCCCTCGTCCTGTACTGGTGCATGGGGTAATTCTTCCCCAGGTGCAAGACCTTGCAATTAGCCTTTGTTTAACTTCAGACAATTCTTCTCTACCCATGTCTCTAACCTGTCAAGATCCTTCTGAATTTCAGCACAGGACTCCTGGGTATTGGCCACTCCTCCCAGCTTTATGTCAGCAATGAACTTGCTGACAAGGTAATCTACCCTGACAAGGTAATCCAAGACATTGATGAACAAGTTAAACAATACTGGACCCAGTATTGAACCTTGGTGGATGCAGAAGGGTTACATCCTTCTGGGATCTGCCTTTCAGCCAGTTGTCAGTCCACCTCGCTGTCCACTTACCCAGTCCACACTTCCTGAGTTTGCCTATGAGGATGCTGTAAGAGACAGTGTCAAAAGCCTTGCTGAAGTCAAGGCAGACAATATCCTCTGCTCCCTCCTCATCCATCCAGGTAGTTATCTCATTGTAGAGGGCCATCAGGTTGGTCAAACATGATTTTCCTTTGGTGAATCCATGCTACTACTCCTGATCACCTTCTTGTCATCCACATGGATAGAGATGGCCTCTAGAATGAGGCATTCAATCACCTTTTCAGGGATTGAGGTGAGGCTGACTGGCTGGTAGTTCCCTGGGTCTTCCTTCCTTCCCTTTTGGAAGACCAGGGTGACATTTCCTTTCTTCCAGTGGTCAGACATCTCTCCTGATCTTCACAACCTTTCAAAGATGATTGTGAGCAGTTTTGCAGTGGTGTCTGCCAGCTCTCTCAGCACTCGTGGATGCATTTTGTCAGGGTCCATGGACCTGTGGACATCAGGTCTGCCTAGGTGTTCTCTAACCCAATCCTCCCTGAGTAAGGGAAAGTCTTCCATCCAAGGTTCCTTTACCTTGATCTCCCGGGTCAGAGGTTCCTGAGGGCTGGTCTTATCAGTGAAGACCGATGCAACAAAGGCACGCAGTAACTCCTGTGTTCTTTGCATCCTTTGGTTACCAGGGTCCCCCCTCCGTTTAGTAATGGTTTGACATTTTCCTTAGTTTTCCTTTCGTTACTAATGTATTTGAAGAAGCCCTTCTTGTTGTCTTTGACATCCTTGACCAGATTTAATTCCAGACAGGCCTTGGCCTTCCTTGTCTCATTTCTACTTACTCTGACAAACTCTCCATATTCATTCCAAGTGGCCTGTCCCTGCTTCCACCTCCTGTGTATTTCCTGTTTATGCTTGAGTAATGACAGGAGTTCTTTTTTCATCCATGCAGATCGCTTGCCCCCTCTGTCCAAGGCATCAGGGTGCATCGTTCTTGAGCCTGGAGGATGTGATCCTTGAGTATCAACCATCTCTCTTGGATCCCTCTCCCTGCAGCACCTATTCCCATGGGATTCCTCCCAGGAGATCCCTGAACAGGTGAACATTAGCTGTCCTGAAGTCCATGGTGGCAATCTTACTTGCTGCCCTGCCTCCTCCTTGCTCAATACTGAACTCCATAGTCTTGTGGTCACTACTCCCAAGACTGCCTCCAACCTTCACATCTCACAGAATCAATTAGTTTGGAAAAGACCTCAGAGATCATCAAGTCCTACCTATGACTGAACACCACCATGTCAATAAGATCATGGCACTAAGTGCCAGGTCCAGTCTTTCCTGAAACACCTCCAGGGATAGTCACTCCACCACCTCCCAGGGCAGCCTATTCCCATATCTAATCACTCTTTCTGTGAAGAAATGCTTCCTAATGTCCAACCTAAACCTCTCATGGTGCAACTTAAGACTATGTCCTCTTGTCCTATCACTAGTTGCCTGGGAGAAGGGACCTGTTTACAATTCCCAAGAAGGAAATTCCCTGTTTGTTAGTATAGGGTCAAGCAGCACACCATTACTTCTGGAGTTCTGTACTGATTCTATCAGAAAGTTGTCATCAAATCTTTTCAGGAACCTCCTGGACTGTTTGTGCTTCTCTGTGTTGCTTCTCCAGCAGATGTCAGGGTAGTTAAAGTCCCCTGTAAGAGTCATTCAACGAGGAAAAAAAGAGGGTGTGGTGGTGCATGTCTGGTATTTTGTTCAGTTGCCTTATGATTTTGAGCCTTGTTCAAGATTTTTCCTATAAGCAGGATGTCTAGGAACTTACTTGGTTGTGCCACTCTGTATCTTTTTTGGAAAGTAAGTGGCATACAGGATGATATGTTCTTGGACATAAGGTCCATGGTAAAATCAAAGATGAACTTCTTTCTCTCCCCTTATTATAGATTAAGAGATACCGGTTTGCTGTCCTCTGAAACTGTCTCTTCCCAGCATTCATTAATAGAGCATCAGTTTTCAGGGAAAGAAAAGGTTTTTCTGCAATCTCCTATGAAATGTTCTAGTTTTCTAACTTTTTTCTCTGCATCTGCCTGTTCAAAACTGCCTGTACTCTTTAAAAGAAAGTTATGTGTCTATTGGTGTTTAAAGTATAAACTTGATATCTGATTATTTTTATAGTTTGGGTTCTTAATTACACCATTCCAAAAGAAACATTTCAAGGATAAAAATTAATTACTTTCAATGTTGCTTCATATTTGTTATGCTGCTGACAGTGCTTGTTTTAAGTAAGTGGAAACAGGTGTGCAACAACTGATTTAATTAAATTAAACTTGCGAGTAGGGAATGAAATACACATGGCTATTTTCAAAGAGAGATACTGTAAACACTAATTAAGCAGCTGGAAATCAATAACTATTCCCTCTTCCCAATTTATGAAATGGAAGAAGTCCTGATGTTTTCAATCATGACATTGTTATTTATATATTGCTAAGGTATAAATAAGAGGTGCCCATACCCAGACCAGCCACGAAACTTGTAGAGATCCAAGAAGCATGATATAGTGTTGTTTTCACACTGCCTGTTGAGTCCCAAAAGAGACAGTGACTTGTCTAAAGTGAATAATTTTCAGAACTAATAAGTAAAAATAATCTTCCAGTCCCCTTCTGGCTAAAATTAAGTCCTTAAGGGATGGCTAGTACCTTTCCAGGGTTGAATTACCATGTAAGATTACTGTAAATCTTGTGTGTATATGAATAAACAAAACTTTGAAAGGAGAAAAATGGATTAGCAAATTTTTCCAAATGCCTGAGTATTAATTTCTGTTCTTAGAGAGTCCTCATTAGCATTTATCTTAATCTTCTGCTCCCTGCAGAAGCACAGACAGGCTCTTGGCTTTTACAGCTAAAATAATTTTGATGACTTTTTCTACTATTGCTAGTAGAAGTCAACACAGCTAAGTTAGAGCTAGAAGCTACTTTCCAGTCTGTTTTGTGCATTCCTGTGTGCAGGTCATAGCAACTACTCATGTGCCAGGCCACAAGAGGCAAGAAATAGCTAAAGTCAGATGCACAGAGGATCCACAGCAGACTACTTACCTCATGGTAAGGTCTCCCCATGCTGGTTAAGGAAGGGATTTCCCTATATCCTGTGGAGCAATGCCTGTGCTGGCTGAAGAGAGGGAACAAGTCCTGCTGCTCAGAAAATCATGGCCAGCACTGCCTGCTTAGCATTAGTGTTCACAAAGTCTGGCTGTGAGGTATATTCTAGATCAGTAAAATAATAATTAAAAAAAAGAGGTGTGTGGAATGGAGAGAGATTCAGTCTTCTTTTTTTGTTCCTAAGGGCCCCAGAAAACATGAGTGATACAGGTTCAATCTTCATCTTATGCACACCATCTCCAGTGAATCACAAACCAAGTACAGATATATTTTACAGAGAGAATTGTGGAGCATCACAGGGTCTGGATGGATGCAAGCTGTCTGGATAGATGGAGATGTTCCACTTGACATAAAGAATTAGAAATTAAGTGGAACACATATTGGACTATGCCCACCAGTCTCTCTGTGCATCTTTCTGTGCATCATCTCCTCTTCCTGCTACTCTAATGGGAAAGCCATAAAAATACTCTTCCAGAGGAGGGTGACAGAGGGGCAGCAGAGGGAGTAGAGAGGAGAGGAGGCTTTTGTCTTCTCTCTTGACTTTACAGATATGCATCTACAGCTTTTATTTTGGGTTAAAAGTGCATCCAGATGTTTAACTGAAAGGTTGGATTTACTGTCAAAGGAGCAACTTCAGCAGGGATCCACACTGCTGCTTTCACAAGGTCTCTGGTTCTCCTTCCACATATGTAAAAGCATTTGTGACAGTGGCTGTAGAAGGTGGGCACCCTGCTGTTATTCTTCTACGAGATCCTTATGGAGGTTTGCTTGTCACTGGAAACTTAGGGTGTTTGGTTTAAACATGCATCATACCTTTGATGAATAAGAGTTTATGTAATGAAAACAGGGTTCAGTTCAACTTGTTTTCAAAACCTACTTGCCTTTTCCTTCATGTTTTATGGTAATAATTTTCTGACCCTGCCAAAGAAAAATAAGTCCTTTGTGGTCTCACTGGACCATCAAAAGAGAGGTAGCTCTCATATGCCTCTGCAAAATTTCCTGATATAAGCAGTTATTGTTCTGATTTTTCACCATCAATAAGGCATTTAAATAACCTAACCAAAGAATGAGTATTTATTTAAAGTACAGGCAAAGAGGCACTTGATGTTTGAACACTGCTTGAACTGAAGCAGTCTTTATTAATGTAACTGAAATAGATACCAACCACTGTATATCAGCTGCACAAACATTCCTCTCTGTGACATTACCCTTGCATTGTCCTCTTCACATAACTCAAATGGTCTCATTTCACTATGATATTGCTTCAGAAAAAGACATTTCCTCAATGCCTTGTGGGCCAAAATAGTACTGCTGAAGTTACATTTGTGTGTGACTGTCCTTAGGGAAAGAAAAGTGGCCCAATGTATTCTAGTGATATCAAAACTCTATGTGCACAAAAGAAAAAGTATTGCATTAGATGATTAATCAAGCATGTTTTCTGTGTATTATGGCAATGTTTCGTATTCCAATGGCTGCCTCATTAGAAATAGTTTTCTGGTAAGGCACAAAATTTACTTTTGTGAAACAACTGAGAGTGTCATCTCCTGAGGTCCAGACTCCATTGAAGTCCCTATTCTGGGACAGTTTCCAGCTTTTATGCTGTGTTGAGGAATTAACTTCCTGACATCTTGGCTAGATCAGTGGGAGTTTTGCTTTGGACTACTGTAGAATTAGAATGTTGTGTACTCTATAATAATTGAACTGGAAATTATAGGAGCACAACCTTCTTTCTGCTTTCATTCATTCATGGCTAGGCTTCGTGAACGAAGATTTGGGAAGGGCTCTATCCACATTTGTTACAAGCGCACTGGTGGCTAAAAAGACCAATACGAGATAGACACGTCCAGTTGCAAAAGGTACAGCAGAAGGACTCCTTAGGTGGTATATTCTGCAAGACACAATTCTTTCTGCGTTGTCTTTTCTCCTCGAGAATGATCCTGCGTGCGTTCTCAAAAGCACAGATAGTGTGTCTCCAGACCTCCTGGTTGGAGGCCAGAGTAGACCAGTTATGGTGATCAATATGGCCAAGGCTGAGATGTTGTTTTAGGGAGTCCTTGAATCTTCTCTTAGGGGCTCCTCTCTTGTGGCAGCCAGTGGCAAGTTCGCCATAAAACACAATCTTAGGGAGGCAGTGGTCCTTCATCCTTGAGACATGTCCTGCCCAACACAGCTGTGTTCTCAGCAACATGGCCTCTATACTAGTAACTGCTGCTTGTTCTAAAACAGACATATTAGTCACATAATCTGACCAGTGGATGTTTAGGATTGTATGGAGACAGTGTTGATGGAAGCGTTCTAAGAGTCGCAGGTGGTTACGATAGATGACCTGTGGTTCGGATCCATATAGAAGGGTAGACAGCACAATGGTTTTGTAAACACTGATCTTGGTACTTTTCTTCAAGTGTTTATTTCGCCAAACTCTTTTATGGAGTTTTCTGAAAGCTCTATATGCCTTTGCTAACCTGTTGTCTATCTCTCCGTCAATCTTACTGTCAGAGGAGATGAGGCTACCGAGGTAATTAAACTGCTGGACTGCTTTGAGCTCTGATTGGCCAATGGTGATATGGGGATGATGGAAGACTTCCTGAGGTGTTGGTTGATAGAGAACTTCTGTCTTCTTCAGGCTGACTTCCAGCCCAAAAAGCTCAGCAGCATCAGCAAAGCAGGATGTTAAACGCTGCAGAGCTGCTTCTGTGTGGGCGACAAGGGCGGTGTCATCAGCATAAAGCAGCTCCCGGACAAGGTGATTTAAGGTCTTAGTATGGGCCTTCAGTCACCTTAGGTTGAATAGGCTTCCATCAGTATGATATGGAATGTAGATACCATCCTGAACCTCGAGGACTGCAGTGGCCCTTTGGAGCATCATGTTGAAAAAGACTGTGAATAGGGTTGGTGCAAGAATGCAGCATTGTTTCACACCACTGGATATTAGGAAGGGCTCAGAAAGTGTGTTGCCATATCTGACTTGCCTGTGCTGATCCTCATGAAGTGAGATAATCATTTTAAGGAACTTGGGGGGACAACCTAAACGTTCCAAAATCTGCCATAGACCTTTTCTGCTCACAGTATCAAAAGCCTTGGTGAGATCAACAGAGACCTTTGTTCTGTTCCCTACACTTCTCCTGCAGTTGTCTGAGAACAAATACCATGTCTGTGGTACTCCTGTTGGCTCTGAAACCACATTGGCTTTCAGGTAGAATTTCTTCTGCAATAGCAGGTATTAGTCTGTTCAAAAGTATTCTTGCCAGGATTTTGCCAGCAATGGAGAGCAGAGTAATACCCCGGTAGTTTGAACAGTCTGATTTAACTCCTTTCTTCTTATACAAAGTGATGATGACTGCATCACAAAGGTCTGATGGTAGGTAGTCCACCTAGTTCCCAACAGCGCACCACAAACTCGTGAAATTTAGCATGGAGTGCATGGCCCCATGTTTCCAGACTTCAGGTGGAATTCCATCAACCCCAGCTGCCTTGCCAATTTTCACCTGCTGTATGGCTTTAAGAGTTTCTCCCAAAGAGGGGGCAATATCCAATTCATTCTTCCCCAGTTGCTGTGTGATGCACTGAATAGCTGAGTCTTGAACTACATGGCTAGTACTGAAAAGAGTCTGAAAGTGTTCAGACCATTCATTCAGAATGGAGGTTTTATCTGTCAGAAGCGTTTGACCATCTGCGCTGAGTAGAGGGCTTTGGACTTGGTATGTAGGCCTGTATGCTGTTTTCAAGGCCTCGTAGAATCCTCTGTGATCACCTGTATCTGTGCATAATTGAGTTTTTTCAGCTAGATTGATCCACCACTTGTTCTGAATGTCACGGAGTTTCTGTTGGAGCTTGCTGCATGCAAGACGAAAGCCTGCTTTTCTTATGTGACAGGATGGCAGTGTAAGGTGTACTTGGTGAGCAGATCTCTTCTTCCTCAACAATTCTTGGATCTCTTGATTGTTTTCATCAAACCAGTCCTTGTTCTTCTTGAAGGAGAACCTCAAGGATTCTTCAGAGGATTGCAGGATGCTGTTTTTAATATGGTGCCATAGTGTTTGAGTAGAGGGATCTATAGAATCTATAGAATGATTTTCGAGCCTACTTTGCCTGGAATCTGTCTTTCACTGTGGCTGATTGGAGATTGTTAGCTTGGAGTCTCCTCCTTGGCATACCACCCCTTTTAGGTTTGAACTTAAGATTGAAGTTAAGTTTACAAGTCGATGGTCTGTTTGGCATTCTGCACTAGTGAGCTCAACAACGTGCTAGGAGCAAGCTTCTGCAGATTAGGAATCTATGCACATGAAGTAAAGCTTATATGTCTCTATTAAATGAAATGTGAGCTTGCTCCCAAATCTTCAGCAGGTCCAGATCTATTGAAGTTATAGGAAAAACTGATAGAATGCTAATGATTATCACACCTTTTTGCTATTACAGTTGCAAACTTGAAATGCAGGCAGTGAAATTAAGGGGAATTTAGGCTTGGTTTCAAATTCCATTCAGTGGAAGGGTGTGTTCTCCCTTTGAAATACTTTGTGTTATCTAGTTGTACCATCACCTGTAATGGAAGAGAGAGTCTCAGAGAGAGGATACCATCCTGCTCTAAATAGCAGGCAGTTATCTGCTTAGCAATAGGAACCAAACAAGGGCCACTAGCACACTTCCTTCCTTCTTCCCTCAATTTTGTTGTATGGAGCATTGGTCTGAAAATTTAGGGCTGTGGGATGAAGACAATGGCAAAAGCCCTGCATGACTGCTGCCATTGCTGCAGCACCAGTGCTGTCCTCTGGGCTAGCTAAGATTTCTCAGGGTCCACCACGGGTTGAAATATCCCCTTGTTTCCCCTCAGCTCTTAGCACAGCTACACTCCTCTGAAGGCAGGGCTACAAACCAGTCAGTGTCAGTGGTCTGCAAAAAAATCCTTGTACACTGCTCTTGCAAGTGGAGTGCTCTTGCTCTGATGCCTTGTCTCAGCAACACATCACAGAAATGTTTACTAGGGAATCTTTTGAGCAAACTATTAAAGACAGAGGCATTCAAATAAGCTGTTTATAAGTGGACTGTGAGATTTTTTATTTGCTTCATTGGTCACACAATATAGGGCTCTTTAGCATCCTTATTATAGCTTCCTAATTGTGCAAGCAAAAACATTTTCTCAAAATTCTCAGAATTACAAGTGGTAGTATTCACAATATGTATATATATTCTGTACATATAGAGAAACATATATAGATATAGATATATATTTCCATAAAAACAACTGCTTTCTTCAAAACCATATCCTAATAAGAAAACAGCAGTCCTCAACCTACCATCATCATATGATGGTCATCATAGCTCTGACTGGGCCAGCCAATTGACCAGGCAAGGACTTAACAGTAGCCAATGGTGATATCCAGAATGAAGTAACAAGGACATGGTAAGACTGCTCCCTTGAACTCTCATCCTCTGTATTCTCTAGGCAGTATCAATTAACCTATTACAGTTTATCTACTGAATTTTTCAGACTGTAAGTCTTTTTCTTAAGCTGTAAGAAAAAAAACAAAAAAGACCACACCTCAGGGGATGGAAAGATATGTTCTTGTCTCTTCCTAAAGAAGGGAGATGCTGAAAAATGGAGACATGCAACTTATAGCTTGCCACTGACTGAGCAATACTGAACATGTCAGCCTCTCTGTCCAGGTACCTCAAGCAAGACCTGAGCCAGCTGGGAGCTTGTCAGCACAGCAATGCATTCTCATTGCATCGTAGGACATTGACTAGCAAAATGTTTGTGGTATTGCTGTATGTAAAAAACAAATGGTGAATAAGGATTTTTCAAGATGCTTGCAGCAAAATGGAAACTCCCAGGGAAGTTGAGAGGAGGCAGTATTCACCTTCACTAAATTTCTTTGAAAACCCTCCTAAGCAGATCACTCTGCTCCCTGATTCTTTGCTTCATGTCCTGGGATGATAGACTTTTGGTGTGGTTTCAGTCAAGTCTAGTTTATTCCTCTCTTAATAAAGTGTTTATCGAATAACACATGCTGAAATACTCTTTGCCAGGGAGGTTCATAGACTGTGTCAGATGTCTTCAACTCTTTGCCATCCTGCTGTGAGACAAAAACAGGTCTAGGGACAGACCAAGTTTGCCAATGAGTGTCTGTCTCTAATCTGAGAGATAAGCACATTTTGTAGGCACTGATGTTTCTCACACTCATACATGTAATTTCCAATCAAGAGAAATTGTTTTCTTCCCAAGTTCTTGGTCTAGTAAAACAAAGCAGACAGTGTGGAGGGTGTTAAAAAGGGGAGAAAACAAAGTGGCGTTTTAGAAGCTGTTTAATATTTTAAGCTATAAGTACAAAAGGGCAGGGATAATATTTAAAAAGATAATGTTTGGATGCATAGTTGGACATGCTGTAATCTTGTCAAGTCCATAGTGTTTTAGCAGAAAGACCCTTTGTGTCCATTTACAGGAAGACACTGGTTCAGCACGTAATTAACTAGAGCAAGAACTGAGAGGGTAGAGTAAGAATTAGCAACGGGTGCTCCAGGAAAAGGAGATCTAAAGCCTCTGGAAAGGGATGGATGGAGAATTCTCTACAAGGTAAAGGGCAGCTTTCACTTAATCCCTGCTCCCACCTTGCTTCATGCTGCATAAGAGCAATGGATTTAAAGAGAAGCACAAATTACATGAGCCAGATGTCATCTGCTACTGCTTTTTCCCAAGTCTCCCTGGTATATAGTTTTCCACTACCATCTGCCATTTGCTGGATTTTAACATGTGTCTTTCCCTAAAATTAACTCTCCCAAAGCCCCCTGACATAAGGATCAATGAAAATTGTGCACTGGAGTTTTTACAAGCACCAAATTTCAAAATCTTTCTCCCTCATGTAAAGCCACATTTTTTTCTTTCCTTGTTTTCTCCTGGCTTGCTCCTCCTGAAGTAAGAAGAAAGATTTGGTTAATCTACAATCTGTATGTTAATCTACAATCATTTTCATGTCAACTTGGTATGGTAGTTTTTTCTCTTTGGCCTTGCACAACAAGCCTTGGCATGACCCTGACTCTTGACATAGAAATTCCCTTTGTCACTCTAAATGGGGCTATTCTCTTTCAAACCTCTAGGTTTTCTTTGTAATCCCCCTAAACTTTGTAGGGGCAACAGGAAGGATATTTGCATGAGAGTTATCTCTCAAGGTAAAGACAAATCCCAGACCTCTCTGGGCCTTAGAGAGTGCTCCAGCCTTGAAGGCTTCACTCAGCAGTACAACAAATAAAATGGTTTCCCTCTTGGACCTGGGACAAATATGCTGCCTTTCAGGACATGGCAATGATTTCATCAAGTAAGCCTTCTGTTTAGAAAAAGTGACATATCTATATGTTTGTGTCTGTGATAAATGTAACTTGTGCCCCATATGCATATACTTTTGCATATGGGAAAAATACAAATGTAATATTTAGTCTGAAATGTAATAATTAGTCTGAAAGTGAAGTGCATTGATTTTGACCTTTTTTACTTTTAACCTTCACAACTTAAAGGGAAGCCATCAAAGACAAGTGTTGCCTGTACATTAAGCAATCTGTTTGACAAAAAAACCACACAGCACATTGATCTATTACTCAAATTGCAGTGGCTGCAAAGTAATTTATTTAATCAACTATAGTCTGTTTTATACCTATGGCAACATTTATAAAGGGATTAAGTTAACAAATTGGTCCTTACAAGATACAATTCCTTAATTCTCCACATATAAATTTACTTGGGCAGGCACAGTTTAGGAGTTACCATAAACCTGGAGCAAACTTTCTGTACCACACAGTACACTTTCACACACAATAAACTGCACAGGCTAAAGCTGGGCTTAAGCACATCAGGATAGTGTGATCCCTGAGTTTGCTGATCTGGAGTGAATATTATTGAGGTGTTGTTTAAGGCATGAACCCTGCTCAGACACGAACCAGTGCCAGAGCAGAATTGAGGGTTTTTTCAAAACACTTAGGTTTAAATACAGTGCTTAAACATGCCACATGATCTTCCAACCAATGACAATCAAGTATTGTTTGAGCATGTGTGAGAGCTCGGAAAACTACAACTCCCATGGTCCCTTGCTACATATCCCCCTTCTTTAAATAATTAACAAGTTGTAAAACAATACATTGTTTAAGCATTCTTATCATAACCAATCTTATTTCAACTATTTATAAAAACCAGAGCCTATCGTCACAAGGCCTTTATCGAACTGTTTACAACTTTTATCGGTTCGTGCAATATTTAAGCAATCTCAAATTACCCAGGGTTTGAAGATGTGTATAACCTTTTATCTGAGGGTGACTTTGTGTAATGGCATCATCTTTATCTGAAAGGGAAATGGGTTGGGTTGTAGATATTGTGTTTGAGGTAGTGTTGTTTGAGGTAGTGTTTAAGATGTCTTGCTATAAAATGTATTTGCATTCACACACACATACATATGTCCACTCAACTTTCTCATTCATACTCCGGTGGCGACCGTTTCATTCTCTCCTCACACATGCATTCTTAAACCCTTTATTGTGTTTGAATCACGGAGTTTTGGTTTTGTATTGGTTACTGTTTGTGTGTTTCTTTTGGTTCTGTTGTATCATTTATTGCTTCTTTGTGATTATTCCTGTTTTAAAGAAGTGTTAATGTAGATTTACACACATAGGGACTGGATCCATATCTCTTCCCCCCCCTTTTTTGTGTTTTTAGAGTATGTTTCTTAATGTGTGGTGTGTTCCTTTTACAATTGTTGGTTGTGTTTCTTTAAATCTAATTTCTTTACTCATTTTTTCTGATGATTGCTTCTGTTAAAGGGGAGGGCTAATATAAGGCCTGATATATTTAGAAGGAATCCTTTGTAATTTAGTACTCTTTGATACACAGGTATATATCTCCTCTCAAGTTATGAGATCTACTGGTCTTGATCATTGCTTAGATATTAAATTTTTAATCATAACTGGTGTTTAGGAAGATGAAAGTATTTTAGTTTTATGTTGGTATTCATACCTGCTATGGTTTGCATCATCACAGTTTAAGAAATTTAGAACATATTATGCTTTCCATAAGCATTCCTGGGGGCTATATACCGATTCCCCTCTTTTTTGCTTTTGAAGCATTTCTTTCAGTGTACAATGTGCTCTTTCTACAATCGCTTGTCTTGTGGGTGAGTGCGGTATGCCTGTGGAATGGAGTACCCCCCAATCTTTTGATTTTTTCAGAAATGAGAAATGTTTTGGTTTTTTCAGAACAATAAACAGGGCCATTGTAGGGTTTTATGGTTTTTGGAATTCCTAGGATTGCGAAATAACTGAGCCAGCGTCTGATAACATCTTTGGCTTTTTCTCCCATGTGTGCTGTTGCATTAATGTATTTGGAATGTGTGTCTACTGCAACATGGACATATTTTAGTTTACCGAATTCAGGTATATATGTAACATCTGTCTGCCAGATTTCATTGGCTGTTATGCCCCTGGGATTAACCCCTTCCTTAGATGGCATTGGGGCAATTCGTTGGCAGTCAGAGCATGACATAATTATGTCTCTGGCCTGGTTTATTGTAATTTGGAACTGTCTCTCTAATGAACGTGCATTTTGGTGGAAGAACTGGTGTGAGAGTTTAGCCTGTTCTAGGATTTTGGGAACTGTAGTTACCATAGCAGTTGCATCAGCTTTTTGACTGCCCTCTGCTATGGGTCCTGGAAGTTCTGTGTATGACTGAGTGTGCATTATGTAGAAATCAAATTTTCTGTGGTTGATAAGAAACCATATGGTACGAATTTCTGTGAATAAATGAGGACTAGTGACATCTCACATGAAGGAGGCTTCGAGACGTGAGACCAACCCTGCTGTATAGTGTGAATTTGTGACAACATTCATAGGTCTCACAGGTGACCTAGCTGTTCCCTCTTTAGGGGCCATTGGTCCACCCATATCAGGTTGTCTGTCTTCCATTCTAGTTTGATAAGTCCACGGAACGGCTGACCAATGACCCTTACTGAAAAACCTGATTATTTGTTGTGGCTATCTGTACAGTGGTACCAAACTGGCCGAGGACATCCCTCCCCCACAAGGTACACGGAATGGGAGCTATGAAGGGTGCAATCCTAGCAGTCTGTCCCTCAGGCCCCAATACCATATGCAGATGCTTGCTTTGTCTAGGTCTTTGCATACCCCCCACCCCCAAGATCGTCAAGGCGGGGAACACTGTGGCCCAGTCTAATGGCCACTTTGTGTCTTTAATTATAGACACATCTGCACCTGTATCCACTAAACCTTTAAATTTACGCCCATCAATGTGACATGTCATCATGGGTTGGGAGGCAGAGATCATCTTGGCCCAGAGGATCTGTGGGGATTTGTGCTTGCAAATGCCTCAGTACCCTTATTACCCTTTTGTGTGGGAGAAGCGCTATAGAAAGGAATTAATTGGGTTAAGTGCTGCCCTTTTGGTATATAACAAGGCAGCACAGGTGTCCAGGCCATGATTTGGATTTCATTATGAGAATCTGGATCAATTACTCTGGGTAAAATGAATATACTCATCATGGTAGTTGATAAGCGCCCAATTAGTAAGGCATGCATTCCCACCTTCAGAGGTCCCCAGACTCCAGTTGGTATCAAAACCACTGCAGCAGATGTTAAAACTATTGGTTCTCTGGAGGCCAGGTCCAGCCCAGTGCTGCCTGAGGTGGCGGCGAGCAAATCGCTGGCGTGTTGTTTGAAGTCGTATTTGTCTGGTTGGTCAGGGCACGCGGTTTCATGCCCTGTTTCCCTTTTCCCTGCGATTTAGTCCCCTCTTTTACACCAACCCGGAACTTGCATTCGCTAGCCCAGTGTTTTCCCTTTCCACATCGGGGGCAGTATCCTGGGGGTCTTTTAGGGCAGTGTCTTTTAATGTGGTCAGTTGCTCCGCATCGGAAGCAACTGCCTTTTTCCTTTTCCCCTTTGGATACATGAAGTTTGGCCGCTAATGCTGTGGCTAGTGAGTCTGTGTGGTGATTGACTGACCCGACATCCTGGCAAGCTCGGACCAATTCAGCTAATGTGCACTGGTCGCGTTTGGGGATCCACTGCAGGGCCCTTCAACAGTCAGAGTTGGCATTTTTGTAGGCGAGCTGCCTGAAGAGCATCTCTCTCGCCTCGTCATTATCAATTTGCCTCTCTAAGGAAGCCTGCAGTTGATCTAGAAACTTGGGGTAAGGTTCAGTGGACCCTTGGAAGACTTTGGAAAAGGATGGGTTAGAGTCTTTGTGCATGGAAGCCTTCATACTGTTCTCAATACAAGCTTTGCAATTACTTTGTATATCTCTCGGGGGTAGTCTATTTGGGACTTGGGCTTTGAATGTGCCCCCTCCCCCACTAATAGGGCATAAGTAATTCTCATTTGTGTGTTAGTTTGGTCATTAATATAAGCCTTACAGCTTTCTCTAAAGTCCGTGAGCCATACACTAAATTGTGTAGTGGTTAGTACCATTTTTAATAGTGTCTTCCAGTCATGAGGTGCAAGCACGTGTGTGCTACTTAGGGTTTCTAGGTAGGAAAACATGTGGGGCGAGAAGACACCACTCTCTTTAATCATCTGCCTTGAATCCTTAATCACATCATATGATAAAGTTTGGTATTGAGAGGCTTGCCGGGGTCGATGTATAACAGGGCTTGAATTTACTACTTTCCAGTCACCCACACGAGATGCTTCCTCCCTGCATTTATCCCATAAACCTATGGAGGGACCCTTGCCCGACCCTGTGGCTGTTTCCCCTTCTGTGTCCTCTATAAACTCACCGTCTATTTGCTCGTCATAGTCATCCCTCCCCCCCCCCGGAGAAATGCCTGAACCTGGGGGTGGCGTTGGAAGTGAAGGCTTCACTTCCGCTGTGCAGCAGGGGCAACACGGCGGTGCCTCTGTTGCCACTCTCCTTCCGCATGTTGGCCGTGCAACCGCCACGGGCTGGAGAGGCACCCCCACCTCTGCCCCACAAGCAGGAGCAAGGCGGCTGCGCCCTCCCTGCTCGGGGTTGCCTCATGATGGTCCTGGGGTCAGGGCTGCCACACAACCTGGCAAAACTAACATACCTCCCCTGCTGCCATGGCAGCCACCTGGGCGCTGCGCCCCTGCCTCCACAGTCGGCAACAGCGCATCTGGGGCTGCCAGAACAGCGACTCCAGCAGTACCGCTTGGTGCTCTATACGGCACGGTCTCAGCTGCAGCATTGGGCGTTGGTATAAAGCCAGCATCCCCCCCCAGCTGCCACCGCCCCAGCTCCGGCTCGTCCTGGCTCTGCGCCTGCTGCAAACACCGCCGCGGGGTTGGCGGTGCCAGCACATGGAGTGCGGCGGTTGGTCCCCACAAAGCAAGCAGCTCCCGCCACTGCAGCTCCAAGAGCAGGCAGCGTGGCCGTGGGCAGCTCCACAATGAAACCGCCTGCCGGCCATGCTGTCGCCTGGCTGGCACGCCCAGCTGAAAGCCCAGTCACTGAGCCTGTGCCACCACCCCCCAAGCCTGGGTGAGGTGGCACGACTGTGAGCAGCTCCGCCGCAAACTTGGTCGGAGCGGCGGTCCTGGCAAACTTTGGCACGGCTGGCTGCACAGCCGCCAAAGCCACCCCAGCAGCCCCGCGCCACTCAGTGCACCGCTCCATGGTGGCTCCGGTCGGCAGCAGCCACGCCGCTGCCGGCTGTAGGCGTGGGGGGGGCGGCGAAAGCAGCATATGGCTGTGTCGCAAACCCAGTGCCATGCCTTTCTACACCACATGCTTCTGCTGCACTGTCCCCCCCAAGGGCTCCCCCTAACCCTAACCCCATTCCCCGCACCAGGTGGTCGGTGGGGGGGCTGGGGTTGAAGGGGGGGGTTGAGGGGAAAGGAGTGAGGGGGGAGAAGAGTCTATTTTCCCGGGTGCATTTGCCTTTCTGTAGTGCACATTTAAAGCTATCGTAATGTCCTTCCATGGCTTTTTCAATGAGCTTGTTCCCTATTTTCCTCCAAGATGATATTTGATAAGGTCCAGTTAGAGGTAAAGTAAGTTCATGCAACGAAATCCAATATAATAAGTCCCATAACTTGCTTTCTTCTATGTTTATGTTCTGTTCTTGTAAAAGTCAAGTGATAGCTTCATCTGTTTGTTTGATTTCTGGAGTAATTCCCTCCTGACTGGTAAACCACCTTCCCATATTCGTCAAAGTGTTTTGGTTACCTCTGTGTGCTCAAACTCTGTTGTCCTCTTTTCGTCCTTTTTGTCCCTTTTTTGCAGAGGTAACCCGGCACACTGAATTCTTCCTTTTCTTCCTTTTGATTTTGGCGATATGGACACCTCCAGACAGGTTCCCCAGAGCTTGCTGCTCCTGGTTCCCAGTAACCTGCTGTAGTCCCTGTTCGGGCGCCATTTTAGGTGTTGTTTAAGGCATGAACCCTGCTCAAACATGAACCAGTGCCAGAGCAGAATTGAGGGTTTTTTTCAAAACACTTAGGTTTAAATACAGCGCTTAAACATGTCACATGATCTTCCAACCAATGACAATCAAGTACTGTTTGAGCATGCGTGAGAGCTCGGAAAACTACAACTCCCATGATCCCTTGTTACATATTATCTTGGCTGTAACCACAGGTTACTGTATAGAGAAGTGACTTGAGGAGAAATCATTAACAGTTCTCAGATGCCTAAGATCTATAAAAGGGAAATCACCCTTCACTTCCATCTTATCAGCAGTTCTTATTTCATCTGAAAGTAGTGTCAGGGTTGAAAGCAAAATCTGAAAAAACCTTAATGTAAATAATTGAATACGAAACCCCACAGAACTAAAATGGTACAAATGTCTTGTATATTAGTTTTATAGATTTTCATGGTCTTCTGAAGAAGATATGGAACATACAGAGGATACAGAGGATACAACTACGTCATTTTTAAGGCAACAGGCCTTCATGGTACTGATAATCATACTCACCTTCACTTCTTTAGAGAGAGTTTTGTATGGGAAGGTACTGTGATATGACTTACCTGGTCATCTCCAGTGTCTTGTTTCTCTTCTCTGCAGCACAATTTCACCTCCTTCCCAGCAGATTCATCCTTGCCTCTTGTGGTAGTTTAGTCTAGGCCTTCCTTGGTGACCAGTTTGTAACCAAGGAAGGGCCCAGATTTACCCAGTATTCCCTACAATTTTTACATAAGCCAGGCTATAAGAAGAAAGGAGGAAAGGCCTTCGCTCTCTTTCCTTCTGGCGGCTTGGAGGTGTGGGTTTCCTTGCTGTTGAGTCTGTCGTACTGGAGAGTGAGGCCTGGTAAAGCCTTGCCGACCTTGGGAGACAGGGGTTGCCAGCGATCATTCCAGCGTGACTTTCTGTAGTCCCAAGGAGAGTAGTAACATAGTCTTTTGCTAATTCTTTTAGTTGCTAGATCTTGGGCTGCTGATCGGGATATATATATATTTTATTTTGGTTTTGTTCCTTTTTTCCCTTCCCCCTTCCCTTTCCCTTTTCCTTGTGAAATTGTATATATATTTCAATTGTATATAACTGTAACATAAGTGTAAATATATTTATATATATTGCTTTAGCTGTCTCTTGTTTCGGTTCTCTTGGGTTGGGTTTTTTTTCCCTCTTCTCCCTGAGGTTTGGGGGGGGGGGGGAGGGGAACGACACTTCTTGTGGTAAGGTTTGGAGACTTGGCAGGGAGCCAGCTTCAAACCATATCACCTCTGCAGGCAGCATCAGCTGCTCTGCCCCACATCCATGACCAATAACAAACACATAGGAAGGTAATAGTTATACAAACATACATGCATGCATGTAGGTACACGTGTGCATGTGTGTGTGTGTATGTGTTGTATTTATGTTTTTTGTTAGATCTTCTCCTACTTTCCTATCTGTCAAAGCTCGTCTTCTAAAGCACTGGCCTGGAAACTTTTAGATACGTTCTTGTCTTTAACTACAGGAGTAGTTTCCCAAGAACTACTTCTCCCAAGACGGGAATACTCATGTACATAGGAAGAGGATTAAAGTGCAGATTTTTTATGAACTCAGACTATTTTCCAACTATTATTGTGAAATAACTGAGCAGGAAGGATTAGAAAGCTGGCAGAAGTCCCAACCCTCTTAAAAGCAGGACAACAACTGTAAGCATTTAAAAGATCAGGTTTGAGAGTAAATCCTCCATCACACTGGTAATGCAACAGCCATTCTGTAAAGACTGGGATAAATATGCTGCTGTAGTTAAATGCTTCATGGCATCAGGTGGTGGCTAACAAATCTAAGGGATGACCAGGGCTGGATACATAATCTTGCTGAGTGTGATAGTCTGCTTTCTTTTTGAGTAAACCTATCCTGTAATATTCCCAAAGCAACCTTGGGATCTGATGGCTAGAACAGGAAATTATTTCCTCACCCTCAGGGAATTCTTTAATGCTATAAATGAATGACTCACTTTTTCAATCAGGACAATAAAAAGGCAGTCTTGAGCTGAGTTTCAAAAAGGTATTTCTGATTTGAGCATTGTGTTTCATGAGCCTACTATTCAGTCATCTCATTCTGATTTTTCTGAGTGCATAGAAAAATATGGCATAACCTGTGTTTCCAAGTAAAAGTCATTTCAATGGAAAATAAAGGGGTTTTATTTAAAATTCACTGCAACAGAGTGGTCTTGGCAATGATGGAGATGGGGAAATCATAAAAATCAATTTTGGGGGTTATATGGTTTGGAGGAGTTTGAAGGGGAGGTGTTGTTTTTTATTTTGCTTTTGTTTGTTTGTTTGATTTCTTTTCAGTTAGAAATCTTAATCGTGACTCAAAAAAATCTTAGGAGCCTATGCTTAATTTTTTCAAGAGTGCATTTATGAGCTTGAAGATTGGACGTTGATTCACCTAAACACAGGTGATTTACACTCTGTAGAGTAATGAATGTGCTTTTCTCTCCCAGGCATTGATGAGGAAAGCTCACAGTTCTTTCAGGTGGTGCCTTTAGAGCATTTAACATGCTTGGCATTTTGCAGAACTGCATATGATACATAAAGGATCCAAGGGTGATGCACAGTTTGCAGGACTGGCAATTAGCACTTTGTCCCTTTGGCCTTCTGTACAATATGCTGTTTATGAAAGGAACCTGGACTAATTTAAAGTATGCTATGCACACTGGTGCTTTTGAATTGCAGCTGCTGAGTGGGGGAAAAGAGGAGAAGACAACCTCAACTGTAAGTAATCAGAGTTTTTAAAGATGTTTTAATAAAAAGGCCTAGACAAAAGCATTTTTGTTGCAAATGAATACTAAGAGAAGGGCAGTTCCCACCACTGAGTAGAGTATTTCTTCCAGAGTTTTTCTAATGTCAGGCATGTTCGTATATTTTTCTTTCAGTTGAAACAACAGCTCCATCCAAAGGTATAGGAGAGATTGGTCTCTACTGGCAAACAACTGGCAGCCATGGAAAACTCCTTGCCTGGCCCCATAAATACCATGCTTGTATAACCAGTTGTGGCCAGATATATACACAAACACTCCAGTCATTCCTGAAATTCAGTGCTGGAGAGACTGTCCATCAGTTTTCATGCTTATGGTGCTGCTCCTGGACACATTGCACTTTTACCCTCAGCTCTCCCCTGGGTCCCTGACGTCATCAGTCTTGCTCCCTCCCCTTGTCATTTTCTTTGTGCCTCTAGACACGGCAGCTACAGCTCACCTTTTGGCTCTCTGTGCCAAAGCTTTTGAATCCTCCCCTACTTCTTTGAGAGCACCAGCATTTGTGGCTCTTGGTCATCCGGCAGGAACGGTGCCTCAGCCTTGAGGCGATGCCCGTCTCCCCTGCATTCTGATTCCTCTCCTTCGGCCTCTGCAACTCGTGGAAGAGGAAGGAAACAGGATTAGAATCCACTCACTGGTGGGTCAGGGACTGGTGATGCTGTTCCCCAGCCTCCCAGAGGACGCCTGAGCATGGCGTTGCCATAGCGACGGCTCCTACTGCTCCCTAGATAAGACAGGCAAGAGCGTCAGCTGCAGCCCCAGCCCCTCCAGCGAGCCTCGACGCCAAACTGCACCTTCCTCACCACCTCGCACCGCTTTGTAAGTACTTCAGCCACACACTCGCATGCTTCTCTCCCGGTTGGTTGGCTTGGTTGGCTTCCTGATTTTAATCTCTCTCTCTCTTTTTTTTTTTTTTTTTTTTTTTTTAGCAGTCACCACCAGCATGGCAAATTGCCTTCTCACCTCTGGGGCTCTGGGGACTAGCAAGAAAGGGTCCCACTCAGCAGGGACTGGGCTTGGGATGGTCCCATTTGGAGAAAATTGGGGTGTGACTGCATTGAGGCTGGAATGCATGGATGGGGTCATGGCAGGGAGAGTACTTAAGAGAAAACTGCTTCGACTAACTTTAACTGCGGGGACAGTTCACAGGCAGATAATACAATCCAGCAGAGTGGGAATTGGTATCAGGACTTCTTATCCCACTACTAAGGTTGGCATGTGCAAGGGGTTAATTGGTTCTTTAAGGAAATAATTAAGGAAGACTTTGTATTTTTTATTATTTCCAAAGGCAAAAACTTTGTGACCAGAACCTGTGTAAATGTATATCACAATTTTTCAGTCAATCAAAAGTTCAGCTGTTGTTATTTTTATTTATTTTACATGTTTATGGATGATATTGGGAATCAGTCCTCAGCCCAGCCAAGGCTCTTGAAATAGTGCCCAGAAGCACACTCTCTGTGAGAAGAAACTGCTCCCAGACAATTCTGTGGTATTTCTGTATCCGTGTTATTAGTAGTAGCAAAGTTTTGGGGTGGAAGGAGGCACTCAGATCCAGCTTTCCAATATCTAAGTGTTTGCTAAGAAGAATTAAATATGCTTTAGAAAAGTAAAAGTCAGACTAATCTGAAAAGAATACCTGGAGAGAGCAGCCTAGTGCCTAAATAACTGAAGAAGAAACTCTGTGTATTAGCATAAAGCTGTCTTCTGTGCCCAGGAAGGCATCACTCCAGGAGGGTAACATTAAACATATGGTAAAACTTGTAACAAAATTTTGGAATGCAACACAAGAACACCCAGACTTTCTACTTTTAGGACATCTGTTTTCTACTCTGACTGCAGTAGACTGGTTGTCTTGCTTTATTTATGACTTGCCAGGAAGCAGTTGCAATTGGGCTAGGATAGGAAGGGGTATGAGGTGCATATTTGCTGATAAAGGTGCCAAGTCTGCCTGCTGAGTGAAGGTGTAAGAAGCCAAATGTAGCCTGGTGGTGTACCATCCCCCTTGGCCCCTGAGCTGTTTCGCGTGATTTCTGTGTTGGGAAGGTCGATGTGAGATGGCTACATCCAGGGGATAGTATCTTATTCCTTCTTTATGCATTTGTAAATGACTTAATGCAAATAAGGAACCTGCTTGCACTATAGGGCCCTCTGCAAAGGACATGCTATAGAAGGAAGGACAGGTCTGTCTTTGCCTCCCACATAGGTTTAGGGAGGCAACAGAAGAGCAGGGAAGGATGCTGGGAGCCTGCCTGACCCTCTTTGCTCATGTGCTCATTGCAACCAGACAGAAAGGGGCAAACCAATTTAAAATATTTTAATAATCAATTAAAACCGTAAATGTGCATGTGATGGGAGAAGAGGTACCAGTCTTAAAGAGCAAACCCTGATGCCAGAGCAGGTCTTTGGGCACGACAGCAATATGCTGCTTTTGGTCAAAGCTGGACTGTAACTATTGCAGTACAGCCTCTATCTCATGTCTGCATGGGGAAGCACCCTGTAAGATATTCCTACTTACTCTCATTTCCAAGTATAGGGTACACCAGCAGCAGCAAGGCCATGCCCTGCCTATGGGAATGTGGAAAAGCATGTGTGCACGCTGTCCCACTCCAGGGCCCCAGTTGCCTCTCTTTCTGCCTCTTCTTCTCTCAGCTCATGGCAAAATACATTCTTACAAATTGCTCTGGCTTCAGAAGATATGTACATAGTGTCACACAGGCTTTTGTGGCAATGTGTATTACCAACTACCAAAATATACTTATTAAATTCAGATTGCCTGCTGCTACCTAACAAGGATCGTCTCAAGAGTACTTTTATTTATGTAGCATCCTTGTCAACATGCCAATGGGTTCTTTAATAATTGTGCATGTCTTGGAAACTAGCACATGCTTTTCTTTGGGATTTTGTCAATTGTGGAAACAAAACACTCCTCCGAACAAGAAGAAAAAAAATTCACATACAACACCACATAGTCTACTGAAGTCTTCAGAAGCACAGTTTGCGGATACCTTACAAAGGGTCAGTTCAGAAATTCTAAGTATTCAACATACAAGGAAACCATGAGCCTTACTATACAATGGTGAGGAGTACTGACATCAATGCCCACATAGCCCCTGTAAACTTTCATAAGAATTGCATATCAGAACTTCATTTCTCCATCTTATCTATAAGAGTGATCACCTATTGATGACTCATTTGAGAACTGCATTGTCCCTTGAGACTAGATACAACTATCCCTAGGTACCTAATTTTCATGTAGCACCTAGAACCATTCAAACCCTAGGAGAAGACAAGAAATGGAGATTTAACTTTCCCCCCAAGCCATTTCCATGCCTAGTTCAGGATCAAATGAAAAGTCCAGCCCTTTAGTTTTGTTCTGAAAGCTTTAGTTTTCTATCTTACAAGGTAGATTTTTCTCATGAGATTTCATCATAAGTTGGTTTAAATGTCACAGTATCAGATGGCCTTGAAAGATTTACATCATTTTAGTAGAAATATGTGAGTAGTTTTACTGAGTATTTCCTAAGCTCTAGGCTGCTTACTTGTGAAACAAATATCTACATTAAACCAACTGTGCATTAAAATGGTAGACCAAAACCAGTTCCTTTGTCTGTCTCCAGCAAAATATTTTTATATAATTGAAGCCTGGAACTGTTTGCATTGGTGCCCTTTTTTATGGAAACCCACAATTTAAGCAAAGAAAAGAATCATATTATTTGCAAGCCTTTGTGTATTTTAAGACTATGTTAGTGAGTGATAGGATAGCTTTATTTGGGCACTTTAATCAAGCATGTACAGCAACTGAGAATTTTGAAAAAAAATAGAATGCACTTCAAGCTATCTAAAAATCCAAAGCTGACATCCAGAAAGTGAAAAGTTCAGATATTTTTCATCTGAACCACCATGTCTTACACGAATGTGTGCCCAAAGGAGTCCTACTGTTATACGACAGTGATTTAGCATGAAAGTTCATTTACATGAGGCTGAAGTAGCTTTTAGTCATACCTGCACTTTTCAGTTTGCCTTATCATTCATTGTCCTCCTCTGTCTGTAACTAGAGCCAATCCTATAGAATGCCAAAAATTTTAACAAGGGGCAATAAAAAACCATATCGGCAAAACTAGAGTTTCTCTCAACTCTTAGGAAAGTATTTCAGGTGTCTCAATCAGCTCTATTTTTTCCTAGAAATAAGAGGCTCAAGGCAACTCCTTTAGTCCTATATCTTTGCAGGGGTGTGGTACAGCCTATCTGCATTGTACCAAAGTCTCAGGCTAAATGACCATTGAATCCTAATTCATATGGAAAGATCTATAGCATTTCAGGAAGTATCTTCTGTTGAATGTGATTTAGAGCTCCACTGTAACCATTACAAATGCATAAAAGATGAATGTGCATCATTATGTCAAGAGATATAACAAAGTGCAAGAAAAAAACACCTTAGTTCATCATATAAATAGCAAGCATTAGCTACCAAGGTGACTGATGGCAGCAGAGAGTGCAAACTGTGCTAGTGTGAAGGCTGCTAGGAAAAGTGTTGCACTTAACACATGAAAATTGAGAACAAGCTTCAATTCAATGGGGACACACAGTCCCCATAGCAGGCTACCTTCACATGTAAAATGTTACTGGGGAATGTGTTTTCCTTAGTTACAGGAGTATATTTTAATGGTTTGGAAAAGTACTATTGCAATGCTCACATACAGCAACCCTCCTTTGAAGGAGAGCTCTGTGTGTAATGTAACAGCTGTGAGGACGTAACAGCACTCACAGGTCCACACATTGTACCCAATGCATATACACCCAAGATGCCAAAACCCATGATATATTTTGGTAATTTGTCTCTTTTTATTCTTTTGTCACACAGACTGCCACAATGTGCAGTGTGTAAACACTTTTGTAAGCAAGGCAATGCTGGCTGAAGGGCAAACTTACAAAAGAAAAAAAAAGGAAGGGAAGTGTCAGAAGTTAGGCTGTAAAGCAGTATTTTAAAGCACTGAAGATGCCAGGGGCTTGGCACGTGTGACCATGAAAATATGAACATAGATCTAAGAGTTGTATTTTAGAATAATATTTTTCAAACTAATATATTAAGAAAAAACAATGGTGCAATTTTCTCATAATCTGCATATACCAATCCAATATCAAGTCTCTTTACAAAGCTTAATTTTTATTAGGTGAAATAATTAATGAAACAACTTAATGAAATCTAACCAAAATTAACCATATTTTATAAAACATTTCCAGTCAATATAATTTATTACCAACTATATGTTTAAATTTTGCTACCTATCCTCAGCCTTTTTGCCTCAAGGCCTGTTCAGAAAAAAAGTCCATAGTGTCTGAAATGGTACCCCTGATTTTACTGGAAACCTTGTAAAGAGAGTATCCTTCAGAAAAGAACATATTCACTACAATCATAGTGTTTAGCCAGTGTGCCCTAATCAAATGCAATAAAATCAAATGGTATTGAAGAATAAAACTCCCTCAAATCACAAAATGCAGTGTGCACTTTCATTTGGTCAGATTATAAATTTTTGTTTTAAATAAAATTATGTCTGCTTCATTTTAAGCCATAGTTATAGTTTATTTATACAGTGGAGAAACAGAGCAACTGTACCATGCTAAGGTGTATTCAAAGATTTCTTTATGTAGGGTCTTCTCAAGTGGGAGATTTTTCTTGCTGTAAGTGCAAATGAAGTCTTCAGGTGGTATAATACTTTAGTAAATATGTGAGGCTGGATGGGGACAGTTCTACAGTGAACATCCAGAGGTCGAACCCTTTATACAGGCCTGATTCAGTAAGGTTTTAAGAATTTGTAGAATGTTACAAATTTTTGTAAATTTTAAATACTAAAATGTAAGGGAGTTAATCCCACATGTACATAAGCTGAGTAAAATTTTATGCTCCTAGGCAGTGTTACTCCACTTACTTTGAAGTCACTGGCATTTAAGACATGTTTTTCCATCCCCTGAAGAATTAGCTCAGTGCAACCTTTCATACTTTCTTTTGCAAATATTTATGTGACTGGATTTTGCTTATAAGAATTAATTGTTCTTTATATAGATGCAGTCATAAAAATGAGGTTAATTCTCCTACTGTTCTGTTTCTTGTTGACAAACAACCACTGCAATTTACAGAGAAACAATAAGGTAATTTCTTTACCTCCAGCAAGATAAAAATAAAGTCCCACAGTTCAGTCTCCTATTTTCCCATCATCCTTTTCACCGCTTTTCTCCAGCTGCCTTTGTTTTCACTTTTCTTTTATTTGCCTTTCCTTCTCCACCTCCCCTTCATTCATTTTCCCAATTCAACCTGTCTTTCATCCACTATTCTTATTGTCTCCTGTGTTTTTTTTCTCTTCCTCATTGCCTTTCTCCTCTTTACAAGGAAGTCAGTCTGCTCTTATTCCCTGAAAATGGACAATAGAGGTCATGCATAAGAAACTAGCACAACTGTTGCTGGATGAAGGGAGATACCAAGATCACTTGGACTGTGCCTTCAGGTTGAAGGTCTTCTTCCTTTAACATTCTGATGGGTTTCTGCTAAGCAACCGTAGAAACAATCAGCAGTGAAAAACGGTCAAATTTTCTTCTCTCTGTGATGGCATCTGTGGCAGCCCAGAGTTAGTGAGTCCAGGATCAACTCTCAGCTTGGGGGAGGTGCTGGGGAAGCTCAGGTAGGAGGATGGGCTTCAACACCGACTGCAGCTATGCGTAAAGAGGGGTAAACCAGCCAAAACAGCAATCTACTGAGACTTACAGAGCATGGACAAATAAACAGCCTAGTGAAATGGGTTTCCGTGCTCTTACCAAAGTGATAAGGAAGTCTACTTCATGCTGGCTTTGGGGTCTGTGTGCACTGGTCATCTTTCTGAGGCAGCCCTTACACTTGGATCTTCAGGGTCTTCAAGGTCTCTTAGAGGAGCCGTACTTATAAGACTAACTCAACAGAATTCATAATTAAAGTTGGATCATATAATAAACACCAAATATGATCCTTAGTTTATATTTGAGAAAAAACAGAGAAGAAAACTAGAAAAACCAGAAAAAACCCCTAGTATTTACTATGAGTATGAGATAGCACTTTCTGTATGATCAAAGTCAGTATTCTTCTGTAGAGCCAACCCGCACTACTGTGGGTTGCTTACAGCAAGGATGCATCTCAGCATGTGTGATTGAAATCAGGCCAGCAGACTGCATGACAGAGGGCAGCTGGAAGACAAGAGCTCATCATGATCTGGCTGGCAAGTGGATACATAACACCAAAATGATTGTGCTTTTTTTGTTGTTTTGGTTTGGGTTTTTTTGTTTTGGTTTGGTTTTGGTTTTGGTTGCAGTTTTGTTCGTTGGTTTGTTTTGGGTTTTTTTGTGTGTGTCTGTGTGTGTGTAGTATCTTCAAAGGAGGAGAAAAGCCTATTTCAATGATGTCAACAGAATATGTTCAGCCACTTGATATGCCAGATGACAGACTGGATAAGCGAGATTCACAGTGTAACCATTTAGGTAAGTGTTATTAGATGATGTCATTGCACTAATGAGAGGTGTTGCCTTCACATCATAAAGTCCTGTCCAGTGTCCACTTTTCCCCTCCAGTGATACAACTGAGCCCTGATGAAAACGGATAATTACACCTTCTGCTGACACTTCTGATGCCAGATGGAAAGGCAAAGAGCATTTTTCCTGCATATAAATATCAACTGAAATTCTAGAGTGAAATTAATTAAAGAGGAGAAAGCTAAAAGAGTCATTGATCTTTTTCCAGTAGAAAACATAGAGCAGTTTCTTCATTTATATCACAGCAAACTGAAATCTAGGATATAGCTAAGCTTTACCTAAACACATTTTCCATATGCAATTTGAGTAAAAGATTTCAAGCATCCCATTTACCTTTATTGGGGCAGCTTTCTAAAAACGTTTCCTCCTTCATCATCAATCTGTTTCCTTTCTTGAACCTACTTTTTACACTAGGCATACCAGTCGTCTTTGGTCTGCCACTCTCCTGAATACCAGACTCCATACTTGACAGATGTGCTTTTTGCATATTCATGGTCTTTGCTTCTACTTCAAATGCTATTACTTCACTCCCATCTTGCAAAATTGCCCTGAAGATTTAGCTACCCAGAAACAAAAATCTCTTTGCTCACTGTTACCCTTGCGATGACAATAATGAAACACAAAGGCAATTTCACTTGCTTGTGGCAGTTTGAGCCACATTAGAAATCTAAAATCCAATTTTTAGGCTTTCCCCACCCCTTCTCAACAATTTATCCTAATACCGGAGAGAAACTTTCAGGCCAGAGGCTTCTGTAGGGGAAGGGGGAAGTATATACATTTATTTACACAAATAAATACTATACAAACTAAAGGCAACTATATATATATATATACATATATATATATATATATATATAACATTACTATCAGTCAGTCCTTTCAAGCCCCTCCTTTAACTTTAGTCCAGGAGCAGCCCTTAAGGCTGTTATGTAACACGGTCTTTTGCTGTGGGAGTGTTCTGGGCTCCTGAACACTCCTTCCTCACCAAGTTCCAGCAGTTGTTTGTTGTAGTCTCTCCTCCTTATGAAGTCCGAGAAGATAGCTTTGAGTCCTTGCTCTTCTGCTGCTGGTGATTCCTCCCTCTCGGTGTCTCACCTCGGTTCGTAAGCTGTTGTAGTGTAGCTTAGTTTATCAAGCGTCCACATCCTGGAATCCTCATTCCTCCACATCAGTTCTCAGCTGTCCT
The DNA here is from genome assembly GCF_003945595.2 of Pipra filicauda. Classification (NCBI taxonomy): domain Eukaryota; kingdom Metazoa; phylum Chordata; class Aves; order Passeriformes; family Pipridae; genus Pipra; species Pipra filicauda. The sequence continues at coordinate 177,128 of NW_024104667.1, read as the reverse complement.
TGGTCAGCTTCGGCAGGCAACTCTCGAGCTCTTGGCTTGTCTCCAATTTTGCCCATGACTCTTCTCCCGAGCGCCGGTCCTACTTCCACGGCCCAGTCTCTTGGCTCAGCTTTAATTCTGAGCCCCTCCTCCACTTACAGTGGAGGGAAAGGAAAAAAGCCCCCTTCTACAGCTTCACTGCAGAAAAGGAGGGGGAAGAGAGGGCTTGGCTGCAAAGCCTGCCTCTCTCCTCTTACCTCAGGTGCTGTGAATCTCTTCCTTCACAGCACACTCTCCAAATGCTGACTCTAATTCTAGCCAAAGGCTCTCCCCCCCGGAGGGGAAGAGAGGCAGCCCAGCCACCCCCTGGCCTTGTCCACCTACACGCAGCAGACACCAACAGCAAAACAACCAAGACTGCCCTGCCAGCCGTTTCCGGTGCTGTGATATATGATTTTGAGCAGAAGCGAACAACATGGACAGTGATTGGCTCTCCAGGGAACACTGTCCTGGCACCCAATCACTTCTGAGCCCCTCGAACTCTCAAGGGGGGCCAATTTCAAACTATGACACTTGTCAAAAAAAAGTGTCTCACCACAGGCAAGCAGAATTTTATAAATTTTGTTTATTTGTCCCACAAGGAAGGTATCCTAGTTCTGTCATGTCACATGGCATTTCTAACCACAGGCACCATTTTTACGGTCTGCAGGCTCACAGACATAACACGTCTTAAATAGTGTTCAGAGAGCCTGGAATGAAGTTGCGCTTGCATCCAAGTCTGCAGTCAGGGGTTGGGTAAGGGTGTGGGGAACCCAGACGAAGGCAAACAAGCAGCTTTTAAGAATTTAGAGCATTGGTTTGTGTGATGATAATAATGAAAGGTGTCGCAAATGAGTAGTTAGAACATTTAAAGAATCACTGTCAAAGTCATGGCAAAATACAGGCTTTAATATGAATTCATGAGAGTGCGAGTTAAATGGCAAGGTTCATTCTATTACTTACTACATAGATGAAGCATACATAAGTAAATTGGATTAGAAGCAGTTTGGAATAATTTACACAGAGACTGGGGATGCAAGAGGGTTAGAGCGCAGAGGATATGGATACCAGAAAAGGGTGCAAAAGCACCTAATCATTGACTAACTTAACATTTTAAGAAGTGATTCAATAGGATTTGCTACAATTATAACAATGAGTTAATTATAAACTCAAAATAACAACATTCATACCATAATCAATTCACTTGCATGCACACAGGGATCTATGGGTGTAAAGGTACTTGTCAAAAATTCCCTTTAAGCTCAATGAAATATTTATATCAAATCCCTTAGCATTTCTCAACAGGCATGGGCTGGCCCTGAAGCAGTGTGTGTGTGTGGAATCCACCTAGACCTCGTCTTCAGCGACGATGTTTCAAGTATTGCAAACTTGAGGGTTTGTGAGCTCCGAGAGGCATCCCACTCAAACGGAGTTGCTGGTGCAGCCCACTGCTTTCTGGGAGAGCTCAAACTCCGGGAGGCCTCACTTAGCACTGCTGTTTATAGGGTCACAACATAATTTTTCCCAAAAAATCCAGTAACAATAGTACTGTTGCACTCAGGCTATGATTCATTTTTTTCACAAGGTCTCCTAACAATGGTACCATTTCACTTGGGCTACAATTCAGGTAAATTACTTACCAAGGCTAACACGAATAACTGCTTATCCTTTGTTCCTCACCTGGGTTGGGCAGCTGATGTTCCTGGTATGGTCAGAATTGTTCCTACCTTTACCATGCAAGAGCACCCAGTATGGTCAGGGATACTTCCCCACCCAACTGGTACAGTTAAGGGGCACTTCACCGCTCAGCTGGTTCAACCAAGGCTTGTCAGAAGCTGCTGAGATCAAAGAGCAGGCCTGAAGAGGAGGTGAGGGAGGAGGATGCACCACCACAACAGATTACCTTCAATATTTTCAGCTTGCATAAGCACCCAAAAATGCAGTCTCTTGAAGAAAAAGACATGCTGACCCTCTGAGTCATCTGAGTCAAGGCTTGTTTTAGGGGAAAACCAGAAATCCAGTATAATGTTATGTAAATCAAAAGCTCAGTAACTCTTAAAACAAAGGCAACTCTTGAAAGGAACAATATATTGACTGTCTCATTTTAGCAGTACCTCAGGCTGACCCCACACATGTAGAACTTTCTTTCATAAAAGTGCCTTTGTAACTCTTGAAGACACAGTCCACACAGTCAGCACTGGATAAAACAGGGGTAGCCATGGAACCTCTGCTCACAATGATGCAGCCTTCCCTCTACCATGTAAACACACAGCTACCCACAACTCTCCCTTTGTTTTATATCTACTGCCTACAACACAGAAGGACCACCTAAGTCACTTGACTCCCATGTAGTATGGCACAGAGGCCTCTTTTGATAAGTTTCTAAGTATTTAAAAGATGTTTCTTCATGGGCATTTTAGTTTACTTGGATTAAAGCACTATTATTAAAGCATTTCTTTTCACTGTCTGGTTTATTATTTCCCCTTAGTTTCAATTTCTGTTATTCTTTTCCCTGCAGAAGACCTTTCAGAGCAGCTGATTAAGAGCTGTGACCTCAAAAAAACCCCAAGAAAAGGTAAAACCATCCTAGCTTCCCAAAATGCTGAACAGGAGCAAAAAAAGCCAAGGAGAAAAGATACACCAGCTTTGCACACTCCACCACCTCTAACAGGTAAGCAATAAATCTCTTGACTTTGAAATCCCAATTCAGCTGTGGGAACTAAATCTGAGCAAAATCCATAGACCCCTCATTCAGTTATGTCCCCTTGGATGCTGACAGAAACAGAGCTCCATGCATGTTTACCTCGGAAGGCAGGTAAACAGAGTCTGACTTCCTCAAAGGCATCCTCTGTTAGTTGAAGGGTTTGCTCACAGATCTGGGAATACCAAGGTGAGTGGGTGTATGCTCTGGAAAACATGCTCCCTTGGAGCTTGTAGTCTTGCTGCTAAATGATGCTACATTTATGTGTTAAATGATGTGCTGAGCCATGCTCGATGTCCCAATTTGATATGGTCCAAAATCAAAATAGATCCAGCTCAGCTGCTGCGCTTTCTCTTGAAACTAATACCCAGTGCTCAGAGGGAGGCTGAACTGGGCTGAGGCTGGCAGTAGACCAAAGAAGCACACAAGCCACCTGCAGGATTTCCTGCTTCATCCAGGATTTCCTCCTAGAAATCACAGGGCTCATATGCTTATGGGGACTCTGGCAAAGGGTGGGTGTTTCTGGAAGCCAGAAATCACCACAGCAACAAAGGCGCTCCTTGTAGGATGCTTCCTGCTGCGGCATATCTACAGACGTTTGAGAGCCAACCTGGGGAAGGGAAGAATAAGCAGGAGATTGTCAGTGAAACCTGACGATCTTCCAAGAGCAGCAGTGGGAATAAATGTTTGTCACTCTCTGCTAACAAGCACTCCTTGTGCTCTCCAAGGAGAGAGTTGTGCTCTTGTATCATCGAGTTGTTCTTCCCATGCTGCACATACATAGAGGAGTGTTGCGGGTGGGAGTGGAAGGCTTAGACAAAAAACCCTGCCATCACGAGGTGCAGAGTCATTCAGGTGCCCTGAGTCACAAGGTGCAGAAAGGACTGCCTTGCTTTCTAAACTCCTTCTCAGAGAGGAGTCTAAATGCACCTGAAATCAATTAGCTGCAGATCATGTCAACAATTTAAATGTAAGGAATTACAAAGGTGTGATTGAACCACTTTTGTCCCACAGGTTTAATGATTGGCAAAATTATAATTATTATTATTATTATTACAAATGATCAGACAAAAGATCTTAATTGGAATTATTTACTACACAATATAAACACTAAAACTAATTTACTACACAATATAAACACTAGTAGTATAGTATAAGATAGGATAGTGCACTATATCAATTATTGAAGCAATTTTATTAAAGCTAGCAAAAAGAAATAATTATTAAGTAGAAATTTGATGTAACTCATCCATACCAATGCTTGTAGGGAGATCTCTTTCAGCCTCTCCTCCCAAGAGAGGAGTCTCCGCACATAAACCCCAAGAAGGGTTATGTTAGAAGAACCTGACTGTATGAAAGAGAACTAGAACTTTATAATATAAGGTGACTGACTGCTAGTTAAAAATTTACAAGCCAGATACCACCTTATCTGTCATATCCAACTTCAAAAAGTAGGATCTGTGTTTGAAGTTTGGTGAACCAGGCTGGTGTTGCGCTCCAGATTACGCTATAAACTGCCCAGAGCAGTTACATTTTTTATTTAAGACTTTTTAAAAGCCTTTTGGTTCATTATAACCTCTAATTAGCATCCAGAGAAAGAGTCACACACTCTTCTCTAAGAGATATTCTTTTTAATTTAGTGAGAAAAATAAGATATTTTGGAAAAAAGTTTTTACAGGAGTAAAATACAACCAAGAAAAAAGCATTTCACTAAATCATTCAGCACAAAGACCCATTCCACAGGAAACACCCACTAAAACAATCCATGTACCAGCTTTAGTAAAACACAGTTCATTGGTTTTAAGTTATCCCTAAGAGAAGGAAAGGAGTAAAAGAAAATAGATTAAAAGCGGTAAAGAAAGAGAGAAGGAAGAGAGAAGGAGAGATGGGAAAGGAAAAAATGGTTACCAACAAGATCCGATGATTCATATGGTGCTGGCTGGAGAGGGAGAAGAAAGAAGAGAAGAGGAGAGACCGCATGGAGTCTTGTATATTTACAGAGTTCAGTTTTCCCTCCCAGGCAGGATATCCAGTCAGTGCCTTCCAGGCCAGAGTGAGTTGTGCTGTAGTCAGTCACAGGCTGCAGGAGTGTGGTGTGGGTGGGCTACCAGGCAGGTTGGACTTGACTGACAGTCTGGCTGCAGGGCGTTCAGCTCTGCCATGTGCTCTGCATGGGCAGCAGGCCTTGCCTTCCAGCTCTTCCCTGTGCCCTCAGCAGGCCTTATGTGCAGGCCTTACCATGTTCCTGCAGGTGTAGGCCCAGCCCTTCCCCACACGCACACACACTGACAGCAAGTTGGTTCCAACCCATATAAATAATTCAGTCAGATTCAGCTCCAGGATCTCACAGCTGGTTTTAGCATACTTGAATACCAAAAATATTACCATGGCACAAACAGCAACTTAACACAGACAGCTTGCATGAGAGCTTGCATTGTATGCATTCTGATTGGATTCTAGGCCTTATCGGAGCAGGCCCTCCTGCCACAAAGAGTTAGCCAGTAACTACTTGTATGGTTCCCTGTATTTATGCAACAATTCATCAAGTCAAAAACAAGTAGCTGGGATTTTCCAGCATTTGTAATCCAGATATTGAATTTGACTCTGTTCAATTTTCACATGTATCTTCCATCAGCAATTCTCTTTTAGGGAAGAGTGGCTCAGAGGCTGAAGACCTGCATTTTGTGCCTGCAACTACCATACCATAAAGAAAACATTGTTTCACTAGATAAAATAAGCCATTTCTGTGCAATCCCATTGTTCCCAACTAGAGGTTTGAGCATCTGTGTGATTAAGCTACTTTGACAAGATGTCTAAGGTTCTGAAATAGAAATCTTTACCATGATTTCTGATGGGCTGCAGTTTAGTGCATTAATACAATCAGAAGCCAGCTGGCCTGATAGCTTTATTGTCTACAGCCTATAATCAACTTGGAAGAAAAGTAGGGTAGGTATGCCACGCAGCAGATCATGCACTCATGCAGCCTTACATCAGAGTAGTCATTGGGAGAATTACACAGGTGTAAGTTTCTTCAATGTGAACTAGGCTAAAGTGGCATTTTTATTTTTTTTCCTTGCTTGCAGGCATACTTTCAGACTTTTCTGATAATCTGCTGAAAAGGTATGGTATCACAGAGAAGCCACAGAGAGAGAGAGTGAGTCCAGTCTCTCAGATCACTGAACTGGAGCAGAAAAAGCCCAGGAGAAAAGATACACCTGCAGTACACATCCCACCTTTGATAATGGGTAAGAAACCTAGGTGAACGGTCCTCCAAAGAGGAAGCAAAAAGTGGCTAGTGTCAGAGGAATGCCTGGGAGGAGGTTACTCTCTGCCCAGCGTACTTAGCTGCTCTTAATGAACGGGACCTTTTTGGTCTAATAACAATGGTGGCTCATGAAAAGTCTTTTACATATCCCCTGCTCATGCTCTGGGGACAGAAAGGAAGGGAAGTAAGAGAAGATATTTGGTCACTTGATTATCTTTTGCAAACTGTAATCCTACTTTTCTGACAGGCCAACTAATGCCCTGCTTTTCAAACCTCAGCACCTGTAAATTTTTAGGTCACCAGCACTATAATGCCTCAAACAACCTAAAGCAAAGCTGTACTGATTAACCTCCTCTTCACTCCACAGTTCCTGATACGCACTGAGAAAATCAAGCTGTGATGAACTTCTCATTAACAGCACCTTAAAAACAGTTCTGTGCTTCTGGCATAACGTGCAATACATACACGCTTACATAAGATGCTCCTAGGGAAGGGAAGCGAAAGGAAGGGGAGGTGAAAAAAAATTGGTGACCTACAAATGTGTGACAAAATTCAAACTCTGTGCATTTGTTATGGGGAAAATGAGAGAAACTAATGCAATTTTCAGTTGTTTTCAGTTCTACCTCCAATGACACTTTCTTGCCTACTCGTGACGCCACCTTCCAGCACGCAACATGGATTCAAAGCAGCCTGCTAGATGCTGCCTCTCCATGTAAAGCTTTTTCGGATCCTGTATTTGGGTCTGTTTTCCAGTGATTGGCAGACTTGTGCCCATATCAGGGGCAAACTAACTTATGTGTTTGAATGCTTCAATTTCACTCCCTTCCTATTCTAAGGATGCATATTTTCTTTTCAAGATACATATCAACATTCACCATCCTGCTTGTTGAAATTCATCAGTGATGGCTCCATGACTTGCTATGAAAAAGTGACTAAATTGTGGTTGAAGGCTGGTCCACTTGCTTACTTTCATAGTTATTCCATCAGGTAGCAGACAGAGCACAAACAAAATGAACTCTTTGGAACTGATATGCAAAATGAAATCTGAATCATAGACTTGGAGACCTGAGAAGCCCCAGCAGGGCTATGTGTGCTCAACAAATATAGGCAGGCCTTTCTGTCCTGTCCCCCTGTTATTGGAATATTTTCATTAAGCAGCACTCTCAGTGCTACATGGCCTCTCTTGTGACCTGCTAATGAAGACTGTCCCCATTTCTAACATTTCCCCTTCATATCCTCTGCAAACCACTTCTAGATGCCAATTCAAGGGTGATGAAAATCAGTGTATCTACTAGATGGCATGTGGTCAAAATGAGAAGCAGAATCAGTCTTACACCTTACAAACACCCAATACAATTGGGAAATGCAGGTACAGAAAAGGGGCTGCTAAATTAGTTATCTGAATTCTCCTCTACAAGGGTTAGGCTTCTAAATCTATTCAGCCTTCAAACTTCTACTGAAGTGCCACATATAACATTGTACCATGTGCATACAAATAAACTATGAGCAGAAGTCTCCTTCAATGGCCAGCTCGCCTTCAGTCAGCCAACACCTTTTCTGAAGGGATTAGACTAAAACACAAAATAGAATCACAATTCCACCGGTCTTTTTTCTGTCTCACCTAACAGAAAATGGCTTGAATCTGATCTAAGCCTGTAGTCAGCTCTGGAACTCTCTATTGTCATCCACACTTAGCAATATATTCCAGTAACTGAAGTATTTCTGAGAGCTCTTCAGGCCTGTGGGTTTGAGATACAATATAAATACATGCCTAAATATGGGAAGACAGTTCCTGAAATGTGGCTGCTTAGGGTTTCTAAATCAGATCAGAGGTAAATAGCAAAACCACAGTTTCAAACCCTCATTCATTCTTATACCCTAGAAAACCAGTTAAGGCAGCTCCTTTAGGATAACATCACAACTCCACCGAAAACCTCTGGGTAACATGAGAAGCACAGAAGTTTAATGTCACCTCTTGCCTCTCCAGCACGAGTTGTCCATAGGCAGTCTGTAGACAGACTATTTTTTTCTATTTTGTTGATTTTCTGATTTATAGCCTAGGAGGAGTGGCTTAGATCTAGGGGGCACCTGGCAAATAGTTGATTTAAGCTGACTTCTTCTGTCTATGTTTGAGCTTCCTAACAGAAACTCTTATGTCTCTGTGAGCCTTTATGGTTCTAGTCTAGCTAAAAATTGCAAGTAGTTGCAAGTTCTGTTGGGAAATTATGACCACCTTCTCATTTCTTTAGTCAGATCCCTTGGCAGATATTAACAGAACAACCTACCGATCCTTAAAATAGATCTGCAGGATGAGTTGCATTTCATAGTACACACAGCTGGGAAAACAGAGGCAGAAAGGTTAAGTGATTTATTTAATCAGTAAACAGAGAAAGACTAACTCACAAATGTTCCTCAAATCAAATGACCTTCTTGTATCCTTCTGGTTCACACCCAGAACTTCTGAACTGCATTCAGTAAAGCACATTTCCTCCACAAGTGATCAGTGGCACTGTATCAAAGGAAAAAATCCTTTCCCAGTGTTACAGAAATAACTACAACTTTGACATGCCATTTGTATACCCTTTCCACTGTTTTGCATTAAAAGGCTGATTTGTCCTTGCAATTGTGGGTGGTCCATGAAACCTGCATCTCTGGGCTACATCCACGTCTGAGCTCTGAATCATGAACTCTACTGGAAACCTTTGGAGTTCATCAGTCACCAAAGTGATTAATTGGTAATGATCTTGCTATTGATTGTGGTGAGCGTCTGTGCTACTAGAGCTGAGACCTCTGCCTGCGTGTTACCTTTCAGCTGTCTCTAGCATCTGCTAAAAGGACTAGTTTATGTGCTATAACTAGGCCATCAGAATTACATAAACACGTTTTTCCTTCATCACTTCATCATTTAAATAAGAGAGTGGAAATGATCCATTTATTTAGTGTGCATATCTGATCTCTTATTCCTGATTTTACCCAAAAAGCAGGTTAGCTCTCCTCAAATCATCCATTCTAGCTTCACATTTTAAGCATGTTTTAATTATGTTTTCCTTGTTCCTCAAATGCTCCATGATATAAAAAAACCAACAACATAAACCCTCCACTCCCTCTTAAAAGACAAAACCCAACCCCCAAAGACAACAGTAAAAAAAATTTGTCTATATTTGCCTAAGTTGTCTATAGGAATATTAGTCTGTGTGGGGCACATTTACATCCATCTCCATAAAATGTCATCATTCATTGCAGTTAACAATGGTGGTTACTCAATTACTTCTTGAACAAATAAAGTCCTTTGTGCTTCAAATTAACATTTATTTATGCCTTTCAGTTTATTTCATAGTGCTAGTTCACAAGAACTGCATATAAATGGAGTTAACTTAAATGAAGGGCAGTACAGGTTGATATTTTCATTAATTCATCACCCCTGAAAAGATTCTAAAGTTAAAGAAAATCTACCTCTGTGGTATTGCCCTATTTTCAGACCTTGGCAAGACTGAAAGCCTTCTCTGTAAAAGAGTTTTTGATGCAGAAAGAAGCAAAACAGGTTGCTTTGACAGAACAGCTCACCTGGTATCAAACATCAGGAGACCAAATTTGGGAGAGATTTCATTGGTCTCAGCACAATGATATCTCTCATCCTGTTTGTAGACTATGTCAACATCCACACCAAGGAATGTGGACATAAAATTCATCACACAAGTCACTTGTTTTTTTCTGGAAACAGGCAAATCCAGCACAATATGTTAAAATAGAGTTCAAGAACATTTTGTACCTAATGCATTGTTCTCACTTCATTCTTATTTATTTTCTAAATGAAAAGAGCATTTACAGTGTTTGTGATATCTTGGTATCACACAAGAGCCTCAAGACCCCTATAGGGTGGACTTACCAGTTCAAGTACAAAAGAGAAAAAGAAGGGAGGAGAGACAGAGATTTGTGGAAGGTATAATCTACAACCCAAGTCTGTTTTCGCATTGTTCAGTAGCTTTTGCAATTTATTGATACTATATAACTTCAGTGGAGATGGCACTTGTCATGTTGGTGTTCTAACCTTTGTCTCTTTTATCATCTGCACTTTAAAAATCTCAGTAATATGGCTATATACTTAGAGGAAACATATACACATTCACATAAGCTAGTTGAGTCACAAAGATTAATCACAGCATTTACTTAATCGGGCAAGCTCTTTCCCTTATTTAGCTCCTCAAACGCTTTTAACAAACAGGTTCCCAAATGAAACTTCAGTATCTCTTTTCACATATAGGAAAAATATGCTGGATTTAAGAGTGCCTAATAATTTTAGCTAAAAATGCAGTGATTCAATTCTAGTTCACTAAATATCAGGAGACCGAAGTGCTGAAAATAAATGAGGAGTAACTCCCATGATATTGGAAAACTATGTTAGGATCAAGAAGTAAGAGAGGACTGAAAAATTCTTTTTAGCCTGGTACTGTCTAAAAAGTAGTATGCTAAATCAACTCCTTTTTTCCTCTTTTTTTTTGTTTTCTGTGTCCTTCTGTTTTTAAGGCACTAAGCTGTTTACAGAAGAAGAACGAACAGTGATTATGGAAGATGAAGAAAAGGATGGAGACACAATCCACAGTTAAGATTACAGTGATATTTCCAATAATGCAGTGTAAATAATTCTGGGTCATTCAAAGTGGCAGCACATAGAAAAGAAAGTTCTTTCATTTTTATAAATAATAATTTTCTCAAGCATGCACTTGATTTTAAACTATCATCAAGTGTTTATCTGCATCTCATGAATTCCCAGAAAGCATCATAGGAGATGATGACAGAAATTTCACTGACACCTGGGGTTTGAATGATTCTGTTGGTTTACTACAAGTGGCTTCCCAGCATTTCTGTAAATTAGGAATCCATCTCAGAACAGATCTAGCTTTGTGCAATGTGGTGATAAGGCTTAATACAAAGGACAACTCTCATAGAGTGTACCTGGAACTAGATACCAGAGCAGAAAAACATCAACTAATCATTCAAATTGCATTTTTCTCCTGACATTTTACCTAATTTGTCCAGCTTTCCTCTTCTGGAATAACACTGACCACAGTAAAAATTCCCATGTGCAAAGCTGATGTGATAGATGGAGAAGGTGTGAGAGCAGGAGCCAGACCCTGGAATTGAAAGCAAAAATTTCTTCTGCCTGTATCTGCTCATGACTTGTGTTTGTGAGGAGTAAAAGAGAGATTCACTGTAGAATGAAAATTTACATCTAAGGGCTGTCAGCACTGACACATCAGGATGGAGGGAAGAGCTCTCAGAAGAGAAACATCAGGGAAGTGCAGTGCCTGCCTGTTACATCAGTGTAAACAACTGCCTCCACTGGTCAGTGAAAGATAAAATAGTTGGATAGTTGATCCTTTTGCTCCAAATAATTTCTTTTGACATCTGCTTTTTAAATTGAGTTCCAGGTCAGTTAGAAGAGGTGGAAAAGATTGAAAATCTTTTGGAAAGTGGAAAGTGACAACTGAGTAATAGGAATAGTGTTACTCAATGGCATATGCCTACTGCAAGGTGGAACAGCACCATGTGATTTTTTTTATTAGTTTACCTCGTTGATTCAATCAATAATTTTCACAGCGAGCTACAGCCTGGTAGAATGGCCAGTTTGTGCTTACCTTAATAGCTCTGGGATAGATAGAGTAGCACTGCCAGCTGGGCCCTTAGGGACCTGAGCAGAGAGGTTGAAGATCGTAGAATCACAGAATCATAGAATTAACCAGGTTGGAAAAGACCTCTGAGATCATCAAGTCTAACCCTTGATCCAACACTGCCGTGGTTACTAGACCATGGCACTCAGTGCCACATCCAGTCTCATCTTAAAAACCTTCAGGGATGGTGAATCCACCACCTCCCTGGGCAGCCCATTCCAATGCCTGATTACCCTCTCTGTAAAGAATTTATTCCTAATATCCAACTTAAACCTCCCCTGGCAGAGCTTAAGACTGTAAATCATCTAGCCTGGCAGACTGAAATTAGTTATCTTTTTAACTCTCTTAGGTAGACAGCTGAGGACCACACTAGTTTGGACTTCATTTGCCACAGTGACTGACCCAGCATCTTTCATGAGAATGCAGTCTATTCACAAATATCGAGCTTCAAGATGTAATCAACAAGCTTATAATAAATAATTGCATATTAAAGTGTACAAGAGGCCTGCTATATTATTAATGGGATGCCTGATAACTAGGAGGTGTACTTGTTTTTATCCTGTTAACCTATCAGTGAGATATTTAAAATACAAACAATCAATAGTTCATATAACAACAGTAATGTAAGGTACACAGTAAAGTATGTCACATCAAGTATGTGAAAAAAAATACGTGTGACTCAAGTCTAGCTTTACCAGTGAAGCTGGTGAATATTTTCAGTGCACAATACAGCAAGAGTGAGAGTGTGGAATCCTGAAAAGATTCAAATGAACATCAGCAATGGATTAGATATGAAAATATACATGTTTAGACATGAAGGCCCTTAACAACACAAAGCAGGAGCACAAATAGGATGTGACTGACTTCACTGCTCTGAAAAGGATTTGTTTCCAAGCCTGGGGAATTCTGACACAGCTTAATAGGGAAAAAAAACCCCAAACAACAACAAAAAAAGCGCCCTTTAAGCCTAGCACTATATGTTGTTCAGCAAAGAGGACTTACAGTCTGAGTGACATCTTTGATGGCACACCAGCCTAATTTACCATCCCTGTATAGATCAACTCGAAGTCCAGACATAAAAATGCTGCAACACACATCATATTCTGCAATTCTTTTAAAACTGCATATTCACAACCTGGCAATTCAGCTTTTTCTGTTCTTCCACTCAGGAGCAACATAAGCAATTAAAAGTAATTTTTCACTTGATCAATTAAGTTAATAGAAGGTTTTGCAATGTTCCTGGGAAGCAGTGTGATGAATCATTTGTCTGCTTCCACATGCTTCATTGCAGTCAAAGTGTTAAATGTCATTTTGTTTGGGAATAAAATAATTTTTTTTCAAATGAGGCAGACAATTCCCCTTCCCCCAAAACAAAGCCTTTAGGTTTTGCAGAATCGCGTGTGAACTCTACAGTGGTTTATTGGGTTTATTTATTGTCATTCAGTCTCCATTTAAGACCAGATAGTGCTAAAACCAACAAATTGCTCTCCCCAGACAAATGACAGGAGTTGGTTTGTTCTGGGGTAGAAATGCTTTTGTATCCAGTGTCCCCAAAGGCCATTACACCAAAAATGAAAGGAAACTGAAAGCACAGACACACCTAAGCATTTCCATAGGACTGTTAGGACTGGGATGCTCCAGACTGAAGTCACTTACATTGTCTGCTATGTGCATTGACTGCTTTGTGTCTTGATAGCTGGCTTGCATTCAGATATTTATCTGGAATGGCATCTTACCCCAGAAGTCTGCACTGGGTGGGACAACCACTCTAAGCCCTCAGCAGAGAATGAAGTGCTTCAGTTAGTGAATAAAAGACTGCAGTCAGGAGATCATTAATGGCTAATATTTTTGAAGTGAATTCTCAATTAGCGTCTACCTAGAAACTAAGACACAGGTGTCCATTTACAATAAAATTGGGACTAAGGGATTTAATGGTCTTATGCTTTAACAACTTTCAACTAAGGGTTACAGAAAGTCCATCACCTATTTGAAGGGGTTGTGATGAGCATTTTTGTAGTGCTAAATATGAGATTCATGGGATATGTGGAACAAATTCAAAGCAACATTCATGATGCTATTGTAAACTCACACTATATTCATAGATAAAGCAGCATTTGCATGCACTGAGTTTAGCAAAACTTACAATGAATTTATGTCTGGTTGAAATTTTGTCTTAGTGGTTAGTAAATTGATAATTGTATAATGCTTTGACCACATAAATTGATATGTTTAGATATCATAACAGATCATCTTCCTGCGTGTTCTATGCCATCCCTACCTTTTGTGATTACACTTTTTACACATGACCTTACAGTATTCTTGTATGCAGAGAGACTGCCCAGCAATACCATCTACAAGCAAAAATCAAAAAAGCATGTCAGTGAAGCACATTAGAAATTTTGGCTTCTCACTTGTATTTAGATAAGTTAATAAACAGATATTATTCTGTTCCTCACATCCCTCCCAAAAAGCCATGGGCCTTTTAAAGTGAGGTGGTGCAAACTGAAATACCAATATTTTGGCAATGTAGATCCAGAAATAGAACGAGTGAACATTTAAAGCCAGTTTCTACCCCATGATACTGGCTTCTGGTCCTGCATGAGGAACCCATGTAGCCTGTCAGATCCAGGAGCTATAAAGGGAAGCTTAATCCATCCTTATTCCTGACATCCTGAAAAGACACAGACTGGACAGAGAGACGAGTGACTGCTAAATTATTATGCACATTCTAGAAATAAAAGAACTGCATTTGATGGAGCATTTGTGCTTATTCTTTCAGCTGCAATGATCCTCTGAACGGCAACATGTGTATATATGACTGTGAGACACATTACTGTGAGCTTTGGATTTTTCCAAGCTGTCAATTTTTTTCCAACCTTCAAAGAAGATTTTAGGCCCCCAGGTGGTCTTAGGGTCTGAAACAAAGTTATACCTGTCACAGGTTTGTTTTTCTGTATTCTGTTTAGCCTGGAGAAGAGAAAGCTTAAAGGGAAGTTATCAATGCATATAATAATGCACGCAAATGTCTGACGGGGAGGAATAAAGAGGGAGCCAGGCTCTTCCTATTGGTATCCACTGACAGGACAAGAGGCAGTGGGTGCAAACTGAAACACATGGAACACCACTTACAAGTAAGAAAACATGTTTTTGCTACTGAGCACTGTCACAGATAGTCCAGAGAGCTTGCAGACTCTCCATCCTTGGATATTTTCAAAACCAAACTGGACACAGCCCTGAGTAACCTGCCTCAGTGGAACCTACTTGAACTGGCCAACTCCAGAGGTATTGATCATGCTTCAGTCATTCTGTGACTATAGCCCAGGATCCATACCAAGGGGGCTTCTTAGTGATGCTTAGCAGGTCTGTGAGAGATCAGGAGGAAGGTTTGGAGTAAAGGGAGTGATTGCCAGCTGAGTTAAAAATTCACAGAAAGTTCACAATAAATATAATTTAGTCTTGAAACCACAACAATGGGGTGCCAGAGCAATGAGGAGTCCCAAGGAAAAACACAAAATATAAGGAATCAAGGAATAAGTACTCAAGAGTCTTTCTGTGCCTCACTCACCGTGGATTTTAACATTCATATTTTAATTCAGGTTTTAATCCTTTCCTAAAAAAATAAACAAAGAACTCCTCCTCAAATAACAGAGTGACAAACTTTTCTGCTGTAGTGAAGTGATCCAGTGATTAGAGTAAAGACTCTGTTCATGAATGAACTATAGAGAAAAAAAAAAAGATTAAATTTGCAAGTGTTGATAGTTGTAATGAGTTCGTGATAACAAATTTAAATGTCATCATAGATCTAAGATCATAAAATTTGTCTAGACAGACAGACTTATTTCTATGCTGGGAGCAAGTGGTTATCTCCAAAATCATAAATACAAAAACGAGTCAAATGCATTTCAAAGCTGGCCCTCCTCCAGATAACACGGATTTCATTTGTGGAAAATTTTCCTTTGTTGTACACTAGATGTCAGGGTTGGACTAGGAGGATAAGTCCATCGACTCCATTACACATCTCTATGCATCAGGCTGGATGCCATCAGCACAACTAAGTGCTAAACTTGGGAATTATTTCTGTAAAACATCCAAGTTTTACTAAGAACAGTCTGCAACAACATCCTCTCTCCCCCACTTTACAGTATTTCATTTCAGCCAAAAGCCCCAGGCTTTGAAAGAGGAAAGAGACACTCTGAGATATCTTTCCAATACCAGTGAGTATCTGGCAGCATTCTTCACCTTCCCCGGCTCCAGAAAAAAACCAAAAAAACCCTCTCTAAACCACTTGGGTGAACAGCCACCTTCTAGAGGACATTCTAATGGACAGCAGTTCAATACAGAATGGATTTAGCTGGAGAAAAATGAGATCAAAGAGGAAACTGATCAGAACTCCAATAAAGTTTAGGAACCATATACACTCCACATGACACACCAAGATAAGTGGTGCAGTTGATGTTCCTGAAGTACAGAATGCCATCCAGAGAGACCTGGAGAAGCTTGAAAAGTAGGCTCATGTGAACTTCATGACACTCAACAAGACCAAGTGCAAGGTACTACACGTGGATCAAGGCAACCCCCAGTATCAGGAGTCTGGGGGATGAATAGATCAACAGCACCCTGGGGAGAAGGACTTGGGGGTGCTGGTGGATGAGAGGCTGGACATGAGCCAGCAATGTGTGACTGCAGCCCAGAAAGTCAATCATATCCGGGCTGCATCCAAAGCAGCATGGCCAGTAGGTCGAGGGAGGTGATTTTGCCCCACTACTCTACTCTTGTGTGACCTCACCTGGAGTGCTGCTTCCAGCTCTGGGGTCCTCAGCACAGGAAAGACACAAACCTGTTGGAGTAGGTCCAGAGGAGGGCCACAAAGATGCTCAGAGGGCTGGAGCACCACCTATGAAGACAGTCTGAGAGAGTTGAGGTTGTTCATCCTGGAGTAGAGAAGGCTCCAGGACAATCTTATAGCACCTTCCAGTGTCTGAAGTAGGCCTACAAGAAAGCTGAAGAGGGTCTTTCTGCAAAGGCACTGACAGGATAAGGGTCAATGGCTTTAAACTGAAAGGGTAGGTTTAGATTGAATATTAGGAAGAAATTCTTTACTTTGAGAACTGTGAGGCACTGGAACAGGTTGTCCAGAGAGGCTGTGGATCTCCATACCTGGAAGTGTTCAAGGCCAGGCTGGATGAGGCACTGGCCATGTGGAAGATGTCGCTGCTTATGCCAGAGGGGTTGGAATGAGATGATATTTAAGGTCCCTTCCAACCCAAATCATTCTATGATTCCATGATGACACCTCAGGTAGGTAATTTCATTACCCTGTACTTTGACTACATACCAGTACATTCAAGATGACAACTTACCTCTGCTTTACGGCAAGAGAGAGAGTGTGGACCAGGAGAGCAAAGGCAGAAATCAATCCCTTTGTGAGACGCTTCTGACAGAAAAATAATAACC
This sequence comes from Pipra filicauda, assembly GCF_003945595.2. Lineage (NCBI taxonomy): Eukaryota > Metazoa > Chordata > Aves > Passeriformes > Pipridae > Pipra > Pipra filicauda. The sequence continues at coordinate 160,021 of NW_024104667.1, read as the reverse complement.
CAAATAAACTGTAGATAATAATGAAAGGCAAAACCCCAAAAGACTCCTCTTTCAGCTTGTACAGGTGACCTAGTGCTGTCCACTTGTCCAGAGAACAGTCAGGTTCTCTGTTAGGTATAGTGCCCTAAAGGGAAGGAAATGACACAGAAGTAATTTTGCACATATTCATATATATATATGGATGTAATACATGCAGTATACAGCCAATTTGTGTAAAATATCTTAGGGTATTCTACAAGCAAAATACAGTTCTCAGAAAATTCCTGGAGATAAATACATTTCATAAGCAAGAGGCTTTAAAGTGCATTCCTTTTCACATTTGGTTTAGGCAGTGACCCAACCCCGCTGCTGGAGTCACAAGTGCTGGTGGTGTTGAAGGTCAATATCACAAACATGAAGCACAGGGTACAACAGACGAAAATAACTGAAACATGGTGACATGAGAGTACTCAGGCAGTGAAGATGTCTAGCAAAACACTGTGAAAAAGTGTGAGACCTTGCGGTGAGTGTGCCTGGAATTGCAGTGAAGGGCATCTATAACACTGGAAATAGACCTTGGCTTTTTTCATTCAACAACCAGCCATGATTTCAATGTGACTGTCCTGCAGCAATGGTGGATACACCAGCTGGTGTAGTTTTGGTGTTAGACATGATTACAAACTTGTAGTGTATAACAATGCAAATTCACAGTGAACAAATTTTTCACAAATATAAATAATAGAACTAGTAGGTAGTGGGGATACTCATAGCAGGAATACTTATGACAGAGAGTGTTCAGCCAAGTTTTTGTACGAGAAATTTTGCTTCACCAACCTCAACACTCCTTGAAGGAGCCAATATGCTTTGCTGTTCTCTGTTTTGACAAGGGCTTGACCCAAAGACTGTCAAAGCTACTGAGCTGTCATGGATTGAAAGAAGTTAGCAACATATGATCTTAAGATAGGTAAACAACTAGTTAACAATGGGGGAAAAATAAAAATGCAGAAATAAATTAAAAATTGTTATGAAATGGTCAGGATTCATAGTAAAGGAGGATTGTTGTTTCTGCTATTCAATGTACTTATCCAGAAGATGTGATTTGGAAAAGGTGTTGGTAAAAGAAGAAAGCAAGCAAGAAACAGAAATGAAGAATGTAAAGTGGGGAAGAAATAGAAAAATTAGAAGCAGCAGCTTACTTCAGTGTAATTGGCAAAACCACCAATTCAGTGTTGGTAAGTGCAGAATGAGGCATATAGGGAGAGGAAACCCCAACTCCGCAACTCTGTATGTGTGTTTCGGCTATAAATTAATTAGTATTTATTATAGGTAATTCTACAGAAACTACTGCTCAGTCCTCAAGGAGGTTCAAAAATGAAAGTACAACTTAAAAATCTATTCAGAAAAGCTTGGAAGATGAAATGGAAAGTGTCATTACACTATTTTATAGATTTCTGGTGTACCTGACACTTGAGCCACGTGCAGTACTCGTTCTCTCCCTAGAATAAAACAAAGATATAGTGAAGAGTAGCAAGGAAGATATAAAGTAGAGCAGGTTTGCCTCTGAGGAGAGTAAAAAAAGGACTGGAAAGGGACAATTGAGGTAGTATGTAAACCACCAGGAGCTTCCAGAAAGAGGGCAGAGAGCTATTTGCCACTGTTTCTCAAAGTGCAAAATCTGGGGGCAAGAGCAACTTTTTCAGAAGGGTCACGTTCAGCTGTGAAACTGAGAGCCATGGGACACTATGCATCAAAAGAACACATGAGATCAAACTCAACTAAATTAATGCCATAGAAAACAATCAGTGTTATTTAACATTGAACAGAGTTTGAGCAAAGAACAATTTTAATGCTGTGCTATGTGTTCTTTTTCCAGTGAGTGAAGGGAGAGGATTTTGTACTCCAGCCTTCCACCTGCATCCTCCTGATAGGTCACACTATGACAGGAAAACATTTATTCTCAGTACTGCTAGACAGTAAAAAATTTTCCCTTGCTGTCTGAAGTAAGAGTTATTGTTTTACCTGTGGTAGGCAGAAGGTCGCATTGAGAACGCCATAAGGAGTCAAATAATCTAGGAAAGCATTGGCTTAATTTGACAGGAGACAAGCCATATACAGTTACATCTTTTAAAGTAGCAGCCCAATACTTTAGTACTAAGTGGGCATATGCTGCAATAATAAGGCTACTGAGAACATTTCTAACAAAATGTCCATTATATCGTTTAGTTAAATCATACACTTGCTTTTATTCAAAATTGCAGCTGCTGTACAGTGTAGTATGGCTGTGCAATGGTTGCACAATATCCTCCATCTGCCTGTGAGAAGCATCATTCCACAAGATGCCTCTTTAACTCTTCTACTATTTCCTATTCCAGCTCTGGGAAATATGCTGAATCTTCTTCATCCTTTCCCTCTCATCAAGGACTTTACATCTCACTTGATGTTCCTCCAATTTCTTGTGGAAGGCAGGGAAGTAGTCTCCTGAGTTGTGAGTGGGCCTCCTGAGGTGATGCAGCTGAGGTTTGATGGCTGGTGGTGACAAAGGAATAACAACGATGGTTACCATGCCTAGCTTTCACTCACTAGTAGACAAGAAATCAGTTCCTCAGAAGCTCTGTCCATCCCATTCAGCACAGCCTGTATGTGCAAAGGAGGGTTTCTCAGCCTGAAAGCCAGGATTCTTTTGGGTTAGGAAAACATTCAGAAAAAAAAATGCAAATCATAAATATAGATGTAAAACTCTGAAATGAAACATAAGCATTTCCAAAATTGAAATTTGGGCAATTAACCAGTTTGAAACACTGGATCTTGAAATCATGCCCTTATTCAGACATCCCAGCAGACTACATCAATACAGTTGAATCCCAAGGAACATTCTCAGGGTTAGGAAACAACAGTTTAGACAGTAGCTAAATTGTCATACATAAATGAAGAAGCAACTGACCTATACTTACCTATCTAAATATATATAGCTTAACACCTCACTGTACCCAAAATATCAAGATGATTTCAAAACAATAAATCTGGATAGAGATCATGTTTCCCAGAATTCAGGAATAGGTAGATCTGATGCATTTTGTCTGATTTTCCAGCAAACTACAGGTCATTGTGAAAGTCAGAAGTGGAATACATATGAATCTGACCATTATCAACTTCTTGACTCTGTTTATTTGAATCTATGTCTTGCTTTCTTACCTCTTTACATAGATAGACTAAAAAATAACACATGATCATGATCAAAATGCTTTCATCTTATGCTTAGATATTATTTGCAAAATAATCAATTCAATAATTAGTATGATAAGCATTTTAAAAGAAAAGTCATCACTCTCAGCATGAATCCTAAGTGAAAAAGATTCCCCTGTGTGAGCTAGCTAACATCAAATGCTAGAACAGTCACACTCCAATCTTGTTAAGGTCCTTGAATGATTAATCATGCTCCAAAATACCTTGGGAAATAAAAAACTACAGATTTCATAAACTTTAGAAAGACACATCTGGATTTCTTCATAGTCACAATCCTTCCTGTTTTCAACTAGATTAAATTCACATTCATTAAAAGGTTGAAAAATATCCAGGTGAATTACTGCTCTTTGAGGCACATTCACTTTCCATATTTATTCCATTTTCTGTACTCAGTATAGATTCAGCCAAACTGTTATTTAATTTTCCCTTGCTCAGAGTGGGGAAATGTTTATTGATACCTGGAATTTTATTTGAGTTGTTGCCAGAAGATATGATTTTGCTAATAGTTTTAAGAGGTTTATCCAGAACAGTAACAGTAGTATTTATCATCTTCATACAGGAGTGGATAAAGGGGATTCATGACTTTTAATTTCTTAAAGCTTTAGTGACTCAAACTGATGGGCAGAAGACTTTCTGTTAGGACTCTAGAGTTCTGTTCCCAGATTGCTCACTGACTTCTTATGTGACCCGGACTACAACATTCACTCCAGTTTCTCTGCATGTAAAATGGGAATAAAAATGACAATACTTACCTCACAGGGTTTTTATATGGGGCTCCAATAGGTTATGATTCTCAGGACCTTCACATGAGCAGTTTTTTTGTTTGTTTGTTTGTTTGTTTGTCTGCTTGTTTGGGGTTTTGTTTGTTTGTTTTGTTTTGTTGTTGTTGTTGGGTTTTTTTCTTTTTTAATTTAGGGAAAATAATTATTTTTTATGATCATGGCTATCATCAAGGCAATGAAAGCAGAGAATAGGGATTTGGTAGCACACTGTTGGTAGTGCCAGTGTACTACCAACAATATCAGTGTAGACTAGAATAGTTACACAAGTAGCATCATACAAACAGACTATTTGTGTGTTATCCAGACACTAATTCAGCAAGGAGGCTAAGAATGCCTAAGCTGCTCTGTTTACTCTGACTGGCAGGATGTGCAACAGTTATGGTTTACCTAAATGAAGAAGAAGATTTTCTTGTTTTCATATCAGCACGCTGTTTTGGACAGTCGTGTCGTCGTCGTCGTCGTCCCCCTCCCCCCCCCCACCCCGTGGGGGCAGGAAGGGCTGGTGGGCAGGAGAGGTCGCTGCAGGAGATATCACAAGATCTTAGGAAGCATAAAACTGCTGGTGCTACCAGACCTCGCTCTTTCTGGTTCCGATAGAGGGGTGCGAATGCAGAAGCATGATCAGGCTGCTCTCTCTCGCTATGGCTCTCGGCTCTGGCAGTTTCCTCGCTGCTGACCAGACCTTGCCATTCCCTGCAGCTTGGAGCCCCATCGATCCTCACCCCACGCTCCCTGCCGTCGCTCACCACTGATGTTGTTGCTGCCACTATCATCTCAGAGTAAGCACTGCTTACAGCTGCCGTAGCTGCCCGCCACTGCAGCCCATGATCACTGTTCGCCCCACACTCCCTGCTGCTGCTCACCGCCGTTGCTCACTCCGCACCTCTGGCGCCAGCGCTGCTCTGCACATCCCCACACCGTCACTCCGCACACGACCTCCGTCGGAACCTCATTGCTGTCTCGGTGCCACAGTACTGAAAGACTGGTTTAAGGTGACATTTTCTTGTTATTGTTTGGGTTTGGGTTTGTTCTGTTTTGTTCTCCATTTTTATTAATACTGTTATTAATTTTTCATACTTCACTCAAACACCTTGTAATTTAAAAAATTTTCTTGATTTGGGGGGGAGGGGTTTCGATTCCGTTGGAGGTCCCACCTCCTGGGACATACTGTCAGTAAACCAAGACAGCAACCCACCATCTTACAAATCAGCAGCTGTGCAAATCTCAGATTTGTCTAGGGCAGCATCCACACCGTATTTCCTCTTAATCTTTCTTTGATACAACTCTTTCTTTGATTCCTGAGAGAGGTCAGGACTCCCACTTGACACTTGGTATAAACACCTGGCCCCATGTCAACATCATACTTTGATTTGCACTGCAGATGAAAGAATGAATGCCAGAGCTGCTCTTAGTACACTACTGCAAATGAGAAATGAGCCTAGACTGCTGGGAAAAATCTTTCTCCATTTTGCAGCCTTGTCAACAAAGGAGGTTTTCTGATGTAACTATCAGAAAGATCTACAGGACACAGGATCAGGAGAACCAAGACTTTCATTAGAGTCACTCAAGAAATGGTCTAAACCTGGGGAGACTCAGTCTCCTAAGAATGTTAAAGAAAATCTGTGTTTATAAAACTTCACTTTTCTCCAATGAGACATCTCAATGAAAGTCCAAAGACAGCTACTTCTTGGTCAGTACCTGTGACACTAAAGAGCTCTCCATCCTCACCCCCTGTGGAGCCAGGAGCAGAATCTGTAAGAAATGGGATGCAGAGATGTTAGCAGGGGTCCAAGTGGTTTGGGGCATTCATTGGTATTCTGCCAGTCTTTCGCTCAAGGGCATGTGGCCACTCTCAGAAGCCCTGAGATGGCTCCAGACTGGGGGAGAACAGGTCTTGGGCATCTCCTGGGAGGTGTGACCAGCCTGTGGGATGATGCGGAAGTGGGTTTTGCTCACATGCTCAGGGAATAGCCAATCACCAGTGCTGGGGTCAGGAAGGAACTTTACACCAGTGCAGACTGACAGTCATCACTCAGGTTTTTTTGATTCTTCTGCAGCATTGAGCATGATGACTGGTCAGGCTCTTCCAGTCCCTTTTGGCCAGGTTGCTGCCAGCTGCTCATGCACCACAAAGATGGCCTCTCACGCCCCACATCCATACTTCTTTTTTTTTTCTTCTTTTGTGTGGTTGTTCCTGATCCTAATTCTTCATGTTCTCTTCAGGAAACAGGTTTGTTTGGCCTATATTCCTTCTGCTGCTTTCTGCAGCTCTGTCAGATTGACAGACCGCAAAGGGTGTTTTTTCAAACTAAACTGAGACATATCAGCCTGCTCCTGGCTACACATGCTTGTGAAGAGTGGCTCTGATATGGATTTATAAAAATAAAAATTAAATAAAACCAAAAATAAAATCCCAGTTCTGGTTGTTGCTTTTGTGTTATGTGTCCTTGAAAGTGTTTTTGATGCTGAAAAGCTCATGGAATTTCAGGCAAATTAAACTGTTGTTCATTATTCGAGTCATGGTGCATGCAGGGAACAGGAATAGAAATAGGATAGAATACAGTATGTTACTCCTAGAGTTCTGCATAACAAGCTATGACCTAGGTCTGAGGAGTCCATCCCAGAGAGCAGGTCTCTGTAGTGCAGACCCCAGGCCCACCCAGGAGACAGGGGCAGACATGGGCCCATGTACAGCATGGCTCAGGCAGGGACTAAAGGCCCCAGGCTGAGCTGGGACACATCCCCTGGGCCCTTGACAGGAGACGGCGGAGCTGGGGGTCCTACAGAAGGCTGGTCCCAGACACTGAGGCCATGTGAGCTCTCCCAGGACAGAAGTTGATCTCCAAATGTTTCCAAGACATAGAAATAAAAATATAGTCAATATATAAAATATATATAAAAATATAGTGATTGCAAATAATAATAACCTGGGTACATCAATGACCCTATTGTGCTTTCTCACCATACAAAGTTCAGGTTCCTTGGAGAAATGTTTAGTTCATCCTCTTTGTACTGAGAAAAAGGAGTCATTCAAGGAGGCAGCATATGTGCCTATGACAGATGGGTTCCCTGTGGTGCTGGGAGATGCTGCCAGAGGACTCTGGTTTCAACAATGGTCAAGTCCAGGTAGGAAAATTGCCAGGGCTCTTCCTGCACTCAGCTACCTAACCTCATTAAATTTTCCCAGCTTTGTGACCTTGGGTGAGTCTTCCTCTTGCATACTTTAAATTGACAAGGTACAGATTCAATAGACAGCAGTGAGGAAGACTGACTAACCTGCTGGCAAAGAGATGGATGGGATCATGCACACACATGCCTTTTCTGGTCAGCCTCACCCTTTTAGAAGTGATATTAAAGACAGTGTGATAAAGCTCCTCCTTTCTATTCAAGATGATGAGTGCAATTTGCATTAAAAAAGCAAGAAAATAACATTTTCTCAATTAGAAAATTGTGCATGTACGTTTACGGCAGACTGTTAGTGGCTTCTTTCAGCAAAACCAACCCCCCCAAAACAAGATCTATATAGAGCATAGAGAAAAAACACCATAATGGCTGTAAACAAAACACATTACTGTCACTGGACTACATACATGGAAAACATTGTACTATTACGTACTCTTCATCACATACTGTAAATAACTGCACAGAAAAGACTGATTTGCAAACCGTACCAGAGTAAACAGTTTGCTGCGTAAGCCATGGTAATAGGGCATGGGTAGGAAGGTACCAGTGTTAAAATAGCCAAATAAAAATCCCCCACTGAGTCCCTAAGCCAGCTGGTGTCAAAACTTACACTGAAGTGGGAAGTGTCTAATAGAGAGTCAAAACACAGCTAGTCATTTCTGTAAGTGCCAGACAGAAGGCAACTTCCTATAATTCAACATGATATTGTCATAGTGAATATTGCTAGTGGAAGCAAGGCTTGACTGGCAACAAACACATCAAGTCTTTTTGAAAAAAGGGACAGTATTAGATTGATTGCTCCCATCTTTTGAAGGTGGATCCTCCCTACTTCTCTTTTTCTAATTATAACAGTTAACAGATCTCCAGATCAGATAGGTTTAAAGAGGAGTAAATGTTATCATTCCCAAACAGATGAGGAAACTGGGCACACAAGAAGGATTTGAGCAAGGTCATTTAGCAAGTCAGCAATAATGAAGGGACTGTACTTGGTAGCTTATGCCAAACCCTTCTCTTCTGCATTTATATTCTCTCCCTGGTTATTATAATGGTGATCTGAAGGCTCAGAAGTACCACACATAAGGGATGCGCAATTTGTTGTTTGCAGGTACTCGTTAATGGATCAATGGATTAGAAGTAATATTGAGGTGGAGAAATGGATGAAAAGCCCTGTGTAAGCATTGCTTATTAAAAAAGCCCAATAGACCAATGCAAATATTCTAGAATGTATAAAAATTGAGCTAGTTTTATGAGTATATCTGTTTACATTAGATGAGTTATAGAGTGACATTTCATTCCACGATTTTTCCTTAAAACAACTTTTTTCTCCAAAAGTCAAGACCTCTCCAAGATCTCTCCAAAGAGCAAGACCTCTGAATGCCACCTGCAAGAAAATCCTGAGTGAAGCCTCTTTAGAAACATGCTCTGCCTAAGCTTTAACTTTACCCTTTGCAAAGGTTATCAGCAGTGGATTGAGAAGGCGGATCATGATGCTTTTGGTTTGAAGAATGCTGAGACCAGCCTGACTCAACAATCCCAAAGCTAAACATTCAAACAGTGTTTCCTGACAGAAACTGGCACAAGTGAGGATGTGGCAGGCAAAGTTCCTGATAAAGGAACCAACAACTGGATAGTACCAATAACTTGTTTAAATTTGCTGAGCTAAAGGCTGCATAGCTGACACAACTAGCCTAAAAACATATGACCAACAGTCAATCGCTTTATATTATAAAAGTTCAGTCCCACTTTTTAACAGCAGGGACCTATAACATACTCCTTCTAGAAGTGTGTTGTGTAGATTCCTCCCTTGAGAGGGGATGCCCCTTGAGGTTAATCCTTGAGACTGAGCATGGTTGTTGGTAAGGGTGAGTAACATCATTCTCTACTTAATAATTAGTTAGCTTTAATATCAGTGCTTCAAGATTGCTTCAATAAATAGTGTGGAGGCTTGGGAATTTTCTCCTCACTGGCTAGCTTAACCCAGTTTTATTGGTATTGTTATGGGTAAAGAGTTATTTTTTCCCTTACATCCATGCGTATTTGGTCTATCTCTCTCTGTATTGGAGAGAACCAGTGGTATTGAATCTGAGGAAGTAGACTTCCATCCGAGGTCTTCACCCCTCCAAATTGTCTCAAACTGAGACACTGTGAAAGAACATCACACCATGAACAGCTTGGAGAACTGAAACAGCACAGAAACATGCTACTGCACATTGGCATCTATATATGGAGCTACACCATACCTCATCTGCTGGCACAACAGCTACTTGTGAAAATATCTTTAGTAAAACTTGTAAGTGCTTTGCCTGAAGTTTGGGCTTTTTTATTGGTTATTGATGATTTCCAGCAAACTTATGCTCTCTTTCACCTACTGTGAATTATACATACATTCACAGTAAGCCATTATTTTGTGTAATTGCTTCATATTACCCTCCCTTTCTTCTGACAGTTGTGGGACAAAAATTGATTAAGAAAATTGTTATTGTGGTGAAATAGAGACAGCAGGATTTGGTAGATGGGAGGAGCACAAAAAGACCTATACTTGGGTCCACAAAACAGCCTTATTTTATCCCTTCAATATCTCTGTCTATAGGATAAAAACTCAGATTAATTTGCCAGTTGACGTAAAACAATTTGTGAAGCCTGTTCTGCAAGACAAAAAAAATCAGGTATTTAAAAAACTGGAATGTATTAAAAACAATAATTCATTAGTTCAATCCCAGTGAATGGATTTAACTTTTTAAATGTGTAAAAGTCATACTGTACGTGAAGAAGTCATCTGTTTATATCCATCTCCCAAACAGTAAATCATAGAATCATAGAATCATAGAATCGATTGGGTTGGAAAAGACCTCCGAGATCATCAAGTCCAACCCTTGGTCCAAATCCAGTCCATTTACTAGATCATGGCACTCAGTGCCACGTCCAATCTGCGTTTAAAAATCTCCAGGGATGGTGAATCCACCATCTCTCTGGGCAGCCCATTCCAATGCCTGATTACTCTCTGTAAAGAATTTTCTCCTGATATCCAACTTAAATTTCCCCTGGCGGAGCTTAAGCCCGTGCCCCCTTGTCCTATTACTGAGTGCCTGAGAGAAGAGACCAACCCCCACCTGGCTAGAACTTCCCTTCAGGTAGTTATAGACGGTGATGAGGTCACCTCTGAGCCTCCTCTTCTCCAGGCTAAACAACCCCAGCTCCCTCAGCCTCTCCCCATAGGACTTATGCTCCAGTCCCTTCACCAGCCTTGTTGCTCTTCTCTGGACCCGCTCCAGCACCTCAATATCCTTTCTGAACTGAGGGGCCCAGAACTGAACACAATACTCAAGGTGTGGCCTCACCAACGCAGAGTACAGGGGAAGGATCACTTCCCTGCTCCTGCTGGCCACGCTATTTTTGATACAGGACAAGATCCCATTGGCCTTCTTGGCCACCTGGGCACACTGTTGGCTCATGTTGAGCTTCCTGTCAATTAGTACCCCCAGGTCCCTTTCTGCCTGGCTGCTTTCCAGCCACTCTGTGCCCAGCCTGTAGCGCTGCATGGGGTTGTTGTGGCCAAAGTGCAGGACCTGGCACTTGGCTTTATTGAACTTCATCCCATTGGAATCAGCCCATCTCTCAAGTCTATCCAGATCCCTCTGCAGAGCAGAGTAGGCACTGTGTGTGCCAATTTCTACAGCTGCATCATATAAGGAAATTAGAGTGAGGCAGTACTGACTGACAATGTAAGGTGGTTAGCCAAGGAACACAAGCCTGGTAAGTCAGCTGAACATTGCACTGGACCTTTGAAAAGAAAGAGTAGTTTCAGCAAAGATGGATAAATGGTAATCCCACTAACAATCAAAATGCTTTTTGTAGTGTTGCCCCTACTACTAATTGTTTGTTGTCTTTTTCTGCCATTTCTTATTCATGGTTCTAGGTGAGATTAACTGGGAAAGTAGTCTCACTTCTGGGGCCCTTTCAATCTAAAGGAATTGATTTCAAACATTCATGTAACTTACCAAGTTTGGGCAGAGATACCTGATTTATTGATTCTGGAAGTTTCATGTTCTTAAGTTTTGGATCTATGAACTGTTGACAGACCTCAGATAGCTTTCCCTTCAGCTATGTCTGTGTCCTCACAGAACTGGCAAATGACAGTTTTACTGCCCAGCATGGCTCTGAAGGCACACAGCATTTACATTGCTCCTGTGGAGGTTCAGCAAGTGGCTGACATCACCTTTGGGAATACCTCTGGAGATTTATGTCATGGGCAGAGAAAAAACTCTGATACTGTATTTGCAAGTGGAGGTTAATCACCCAAATCAGTAGATGCCATCTCCAAATCATCTTTTCTCCCTTCTTGCTTATTTAACAGCATTTTTGATCACAGTCAACTACACAAACACCCTCAATATCTAACAGAAATTGACAGCTTAGCTTCATCTCTACTTGCACTAGACTGGAGGTACCAAGCCAGTAAGGTATGAGAATACAAGCAGCTACAGTGGCAAGCACACTGGATGTTCTTAAGGAAATCAATACCAGTGAACCTCCCTGAGAGGAAAGGAGTGAATTAGAAGCGAAGTTTTGGGCAAAAGGAATGCACAAAGCCTTTAATGCCTGTAATGAACATCTCTGAACATTAGAGAGAGAATGGTTTGGTTTCTGACGCTCTTTATCATGACCACCTTTGGGGTTTTTTTAAAAGAAAAGATTAAACAGAAAAACAGCAGTGCTACACAAAAATTCTGGTTGTTACTTATGTGTTGTAATGACTCCTGCACAGACACCACCCACGTCTACGAGTGGATTAAGTTACTTTCTAGAAGGTGCTATGTAGAGATGTAACATAATGGTGTAAAAGGAGATCTATAAGCAATACTGTAGCACAGGACACCAGCTCTGTAAGACTGATAGTCATGTTTCAAGTGGCACATTTAAAAAGAATCGAATGAGCAAGTATTTCAGTGGGCACCAGTGTGGTGCACTGTTCTTTGTTTAGGTACAATTACGGCTTGTGATTTGAGTCAAAAGAGAAAAGTGGAAAGGTGAGATTTACCTTGGGGTCCTTAAATAAGCCAGTTGAATTCCCTACCTCAATTTCCCTATCTTTAGAAATCAGGTAATGACACTAACTCCTCCTCACAGGGGCAAGTGTTAAGAAATAACTGCTGTCTAAACAATGTTCCCACTATGCTTAAAAAAAAAAAAAGTGGGGAGCTGAATGCTGAAAAGCAAACAGCAAGCACCACACCTGGATCAGATGTAGAAAGAACCAGAAAAAAATTAACTCCTCTACAACTTTAATTCAAATGAGTGCAGAACTCATTGTTTCTATTTGGTAATAGGATGAACATACATGGACTCAGTTACAAAAAAACTAAAAACGCTGAAAAATTTTTTAGAGATCATAAGCCTCTTCTTTCAAATCAAGAACTAACAATAAATACATACTGCTAAAAATCAATCTCAGAACTGAAATAAAGACAAGACAAAATAAAATAAAAATTTAGCTATGTTAGTGTGACTTTGCAAAATTGTAACTGCTTGAAAGAAGGTTGCTGCCCAAATTGTGGGCAATTAAGACAAAGCTAGCTTACGTAAACCAAAAGGGACTGTCAGGGAATGCGGAAAAGACTTTTTAGCATGTAGTATTGCAAGGGAGACAGAAGAGGGTTGGGGGGAATCTAAGCTGTTTGACATTATAAAACTTTATGTAACCACTCTATAATAAGAAGAATTGGAGTTAGGCAACCAAATGTCTATTTAGATAAGGCAGACTTCGTAAAGAGTGTATATGATAGATAATTTTTGAAATTCACTCCTTCCAAATGTATAAAAACTGTTGTGTTTCTTTTCTCGGTGGAATGCATGGGGGAGTGAAACCCCTCTGCATCCCCCAGCCATAATAAAAGTGTACTTTACATATTGTTTAAGGATTTCTTTGAATCAGAACAATTGAGAATACTTACCACTACATAGTGTCATTAATTCTGTTTTCCTATTTTTTCCCTTACGAGTCTTAAAAAACCAAATAGGTTTTTTTCATTACTCTACCCACCCAGTCCCAAGAGCAAACTTGCACTGAATTTTGCTGTCAGCATGTATTTTAGTTTGTTTTCTATGTCCTGGTGAAAAATAGCACATTAACCTACCTTTTTCTTCCTTGAAAAATGCTAGAGAACAAGTGTTTATTTTAATTCAGTTCAAGAAAGACATCTCCATCATCAGTTCTGCTAACATACTCTAAACTTCATACATATAACTTCATATATAGAATTTCCTGCAAAATGCCAGCAAGAAAATGTTATTTTATAAGACCAAGATCCTTGAATTTGGTTAATTTCCTCTTATCCCTCCTACCAAGAGGTTTAATATTTCTTAATTTTATTTAGAACCTGTCACTGTAGGGTTAAAACCACAAAAGCTGTGAAATCTACAGTCACAGATAAGCCATAGTGTCCACCCTTCCTTCCTGCTGAAGGTAGACAGTGCACTGTGGAATGACTTTGAAGTGCCTACAAGAAGCAGCATCATCAGAACAGAGATAGTCTCTCATTTATGAAACTCAAGGTGGTTAAGCTCCTACAACAGCAAAGGAAGATGGCCCCACCCTGATGTATTGGCTTTACAGATAACACTCTGTGTGTGGCGAGCTGCATATGTTCTGGTTGTTTAGCCTTTAACTCCAGATGCTGAAGTGGGACCAGCAGAACTTTTCATGCAACTTCCCTTGATTTCAGTGCAAATAAAAGGGTGGTCAGGCCCTAGATGTCATTTTGCTCTAAGCTGATGTTGCAAATGCAATGACCTTTTTCTATTGGAGGAGAAGAGGGTAGCAAAATATTCCTCTGAGAATCTGTGCCTGTAAACCAGAAGACCTGATAAAAAACCCAACCAGAAGTCTACAATAAAAACTGTAAAGATTTTTAAAAATATCATAAAAGAGTGTATAAAAATATCATCCAAGCAAGAAGAAAACCAAATGCTCCTCTGTCATTCTACTGCTAGGTTTTTTCACTAGAAAACCCCATAGCTGCACTCCTACAACCACCAACAAAGACAATGGGATAATGTATATTCTTCCTGCCACTGGACAGCATCTAAACCCAGGGTGTTGTAAGTACCCATACATATGTGCTTGGAAGAATAAAATAATACAAAATGCCAAGAGTGTGCCATGAGGCTTGTGAGAGCACGTTGTTTTGCGCTTAAGTATGAGGGCAAATAAATTCACTAAAACTGAGTTTCAAGTCCTCATCTAGCTTGCTTGCAAGTAGCTCTGTTTCCTTTTATCTGGTGGTCAAGTCCCCAGAGCAGGAAGAGCTAATGCCTCAAAGACAGGCTTGCATCCTGGTCCCGCTTGGTTTCATAGCAGAACTCTCTGTGCTTGCTAGAGGCCAAAAGGGATGTTGCAGCAACAGGAAGGCAGTCTCAGCAAGTGAAAATGCACAGACAGCATTTAATTTTAACTGAAAATAATGTCATTGGCAGTGGTACCCACGCTGGTCCTGCTTTGACCACAGTAATCAGACAGGAAAAGGGATATTTGGGATCACGAAACTTGTCTATCCATGGAAGCAGGAGAAGCACCATATTAGGATGCACAATTGACACTGAACTGAGACTGAGCAGACCTGCTCATGTTGTGGGTAACACAAGTGGGAAAAAACCTCTGTACCCACTTCAGAGAAAGAAGAATTTATGTCTTAAAATATGAAAGCACAGGTTTTTTTCCCTCTTTTGTATCTGACCAGCATTGATGTCAACTCCCTGAAGTGATTTGTGTGGAATCAGTGCCACAGGGTTCCTTCTCTTCCTCATCCAGCATATTTCTGCTTTTGAGTGCTGATGTTCAGACACCATGCCAGCACAGCTCTGAGATCAGCACTGGTTTCACACATGTGAAAGCACAGCATTGTTCTGTTTTTAATTGTTAGGTGAGGATTAAAAAAGTGTAAGAGAAAAGGAGTCAATTATACTGTCATTTGCTGAGTATAAATGGCTAAAATACGGTATGGATCATCAGAGGATGAGGAGTTTCATTATTTTAAAATAAATGTGAAGGAAAAGGGGACAATAAGAAATATTTAATAGCATCTTGCAAGTTCCTGGAAATATATCCGTTTATTGTAGGTAAAGCAAAATAAGTACTGTACTTGTCAGGTTCTGTCTTTTCTAATTTGGATAGGCTACTGTGCTTTTTAATTAAAAGCCAGATTTGGGAGCCATTGCAGAAATTGCAAGGATTAAAAGCAAATTGAGGTGACATTTACCTTCAGCTAGGTGAGCTCATGGACCTTCTGATTACAAAGCAGCACAGCACTATCAGCTATCTAGTTTGAAATATACTTGCTTGTAAGATTGAGCTTCTAAGACTTTGCAAGTACATATGCAAACATTTGCATGCTCAAAGAGTAGTTTGCAGAAACACAGCATATATCAACTACATTTTGGAAAGCTTCTTTTCAATCACAAAATTTATGCTTGAAAAAAAAACACCTAGAAAAAGGAATCTGCCTCCTTAATTCACTTGTCAGGAACTAGACTCACAAATGTCAGATTCATTCTGATGCTAAACATCCTACTGTATTAATAGGTAGTACGTTTACACCAGCTTGAGCTATACAAAAGGCTGTGCTTTTGGATGCGCATCAGTCTGCTTAGACTGACTGCTCTGAAATACGTTTTAAGTCTAAAATTGCAAAATTTCTTTTTTTTAAATCTACCACTTATTACCAGAAAAAAAAATTAGCTTCTGGCATCTATCTTTTTTCTCAAACATAGAAAATTTAGTAATATCAATAATCTTTTATAATTAAACATATCTGACCATATACTTTTGGAAAAAAATATTATATAATTTGTAAATGTCAGAGACTGAAACAGGTAATGATTTACACATTCTAAGATCACCAAAAGACTGTCTGCAAACTGAAAAGAAGCAGCTGCTCATCCAGCAAAGCCAACCACACCCCCTGAATACTGCTGAAGGATCAGATAAGTGGGTGCCATTGTCCAGCTATCATGGGTGCAGATACCTGCCTGAGAAAGGGAAGAGGCTAAGAAGAGGCTCATGGCATGGCTCATGGCACTACCAATTGTTTAACTCCCCACCCCAGGGAGGTACAAGGTATTCCCACCTGAGCTAGAAGTGTGTAATAACTCATAACTTCTTTGAGTTTTGGGGGGGTGCTTCTCCCAGCCCCAATGGATCAAGACCACCACTTCAACTAACAGACATTGAAGTTGCAACTACCAAGTTTCATCGCTGGACCCTGCGGGTGGTGACTATATATATATATATATCTATCTTTCCACCTTTATCCTTTCTTTCCCTTTTCCTCCCCTATGCATTTCCTTAAGTGTTATCCTTATGCTCTAATGATTGCTATACTGCTGTGGATGATATTGCTATAGATGCCTTAATATTGCTATGCTTTAATAGTATCATATTGCTATGTTCTAATGTTGCTTTATTGCTATAGATGCTTTAATATTGCTGTATTGCTATAGAATGATAACAACCGAAACGGCCACATACCTGTTTACCCTTTGAAATAAAATTGCTGCAAAATAAACCCTACACATATATGTTTACAAACACTGATTATTCAGTGTCATTTCACTCTAATCCACTCCAGGGATTTATTAATAACCTTGGTTACCCTCCGCTTTCTTGGGTGGGTCACAACAGTAAGGAAAGCTGTTGACTTCAGTATTTTGAGAGGGTACATCACAGGTTTGTACATTAAAAAAAAAAATTAAAAATAAACAAATACCTTCTTTCTCATGTGTGAATAGTTCTTGCATATTGTCACAGAAATGGTTCAAATCACTGCAGCCCAGCGAACTGTCACCCTTTGAGCCATTTAAATAATGAACAGAATACAATGAGGGTGGTGAGACACTGGAACAGGTTGCCCAGAGAGGCAGTAGATGCCCAGCTTTCAAGGTCAAGTTGGATGGGGCTCTGAGCAAGCTGATCTAGTTGAAGATATCCCTGCTTACTGCAGGGGTGTTAAAACAGATAACCTTTATATGTCCTCTACGTCCCTTCCAACTCAAACAATTCTGATTCTATGAAAACATATTGACACTTTTTTTTTATTATAATGTGTACAGGAGTTCAAACACTATGTCACCGTGAGTCAAAGGTCTGCGAGTTCCCTGAACACCAGTCCCAGACAAAAGACAAAACACTGATAGGGATACTTGCAATAGCATCCTTCTCTATTTTAAGAAGGTAAAGTGCCTGATCCTCCCTCCTAAATTATACAACAGTTTTTGGGAAGCAGAAGAAATGGTGCTCTTCCAGCAAGGCAGAGCTTTCTGAGAGCATTAGCAGCCTCTGTGCAGAGGCAGAAGAGTGTTGTCTCTATCACACAGCTTCCTAGCCTATGCCAGCCTCTGTAAAAAGCACTCTGGCACCAGAAGACACCTTTGTGCCTACAGGTGGGTGCTCCCAAATAATTCTGTAAAATTTCAGCATGAGGCAAATGGTATAGACCCTATATTTGCAGACTTTCTGGCTTTTTCATTGCTTGTATAGTCTTATTGAGGCTGCAAAAGGAAGGCGTCTGAAAACATAATTTCTATATATCCAGGGAAAGTTAGGTAAAGATGTAAAACCAGAAATACTTTCTCACTTTTTATAAAAATAGGCCATTAGCTGATGAATACCTAATATTTTTTCCACTTTTTTTTTGATTGTTTCCTTCTGTGGAATAAAATAGGAGAAAGCAGTTATGTAATTTTTTAAATTATTTTTTATTTTTTTTTACACATTTGCACAGTGGTTGATCTCAAGTTTAACTGGGAGGTGTCTAAACATACCATCCTTTGGCTCGTGATGTACTAGCACAGTGCTGCAGAGTATTTCTGGGAGGTGGCGGGGGCAAAGTAAGGAAATGTAGGTGTGATCCTGGGAGGCAACACCACAATAGATACTGTCACCCGGCCTAATCCCTTTGTAGGGTTTCAATTTCTGGATTTCACTTTATATATTCTCCCAGCTAATAGATTTTACACAGATTTTTTTTTTACATGACAACAAAACATTCTAAGAATGCTAATAATCTACTGTACCTTACACAGATGAGTTAAAAACAGGGGCATGTTAGCTGACTGTCTATGTATTACAAAACATTTTGCTGTATACCTGTGTGCTGAGACCAATAACTTTGCCTATAGCATCTCTTCTAGAATGGCAACTCTGATCTGCAGTCCCCAAGAGACAGCAAATTCACCACTTCCCTTATTAGCTCCCACCAATAGTGAATAACCCCAGTAACAGAGGAAAAACATTTTCCAACCTGACTTCACACCTTTGTGCTCATGAATGAGAAACAAGAACTGACCAGACATGAATTAAGCTGTTTGGTCTTACTATCTGAAAGAAGTCACTCCCAGAAAGAAAGAAAATACATATGTCAGAAACAGATGAAGAAAAAGATTTAGTGTTTTTTACAACTGTTATTATTCTACTGGGGGCCGCTCCCGCGGTTCCGCGCGGGGCCGCCCCGGGGTCCCGCGCGGGGCCGCCCCCGGTCCCCTCCCCCCCCAGCGGGAAAGGAGAGAGGGAGCTTCACCGGCGTGACCTTATGCCCTCGTGAGAAAGGAGAGAGAGGAGAATTGAAGCCTCGGAATACACAGAGGTTTGCCGGTCTGGTTTGGGGAGGGGGGGGGGTACCAGGCAGGCTGTGGGGGTCCTCAGACTGGAGGGTGGTCAGGTGCGTGGGAAGATATGAGGAAACACGGTGGGGGGAGGACAAGATCAGAGTGGATAATAGTTTCCTCTGGGGCTTGGAGATCTTGGTCGGACTGGGGCCTAGAGAGGGCCTCGAGCCCTAGATGGGTACGGTGGCCAGAACAGTTTCGCTCGTTTGTTTGTTTTTGGTTCACCCGTGGCTACTGCCCAGGTTTGGTATGTCCTGGATTTATCTGTTACATCCTGTAAGGTTGGTCAGGACAAAGGGCTGTTCCTGGGTGCTTCCCTGGGATTGAATATAGACAGATGGCAGAAACCTAGGTAGTGTAAGACTTGGCCTAATCATTTTTAATAGTAAGAATGCAACCTGTATACCCCTATGTGGTTGCGAGCTACGCTGGCGATGGTACATGCCTTCAGTAGGGTCACCCATGCCAGACAGGTCAAAACTACAGGGTCGGATACAATAAATCTGTGGGCAGGATGAGCTCATTAGCCTTCTGGCAGTCATCCTAGGAGAAGGTCAACTCTAATCCCAAACCCGGGCAGATGGAGCTCGCTTAGCCCTGTAAGGCCATCCATCTAAGAGAAGGTCACTCTAATCAAACCTACGTCCTGAGGACCTCACTGCCACCGTCCAAGCTCGCTCGGCCCTGGCAGATGAACCTCAGGATTAAAGGGTGGGTTCAGTTCCGCGCATACTGCATCTCACCTAAAAAATCCATTGCGCAGGCTTGAAGGCTTTACCCACATGCAAAAAGTCCTGTAGCGACGGGCGAGGGTCGAAACGGCAGGTGAAAGATGCACTGGGAGCCGCAGACTCAACCCTGCATGCAGGCGGTTCAGGATATTGGTCATTTGAGACTGACCGGAGATGACAGTCTCTTGGGGCAGCACCCTGAACGACCAAGCAGCCTTTCCAAGGACAGCACTGCTTGCTCCACTCGGAGAGGGGCCTAGAAAAGGTGGCCTAAACAAAGCTCATCTCCACTTTCACCCGGTTGGTTAACCGCAGGCCAACGGGCATCTTCCTCCAATGCGGTCGCACAAAGAAAAGTCAAAGGCACGCACCTGCCTCCAAAGGTGTACCTAAATTAACTCTAGCATGTTGGAACATCAGAACCATGCTCGATTCTGCGGATAGCGGACGTCCTGAGCGTCGGTCTGCCCTAATTGCCCATGAGCTGGCTCGTCTCAACATCGACATTGCCGCTCTCAGTGAAGTTCGCCTTCATGAAGAAGGCAGCCTCAGAGAACATGGTGCCGGTTACACACTCTTTTGGTCAGGCAAGCCCAGAACCGAAAAACACCTCTCAGGAGTCGGCTTCATGATCAAAAACTCTATTGTTCCTAAACTCGAAAATCTGCCGACAGGTCACTCTGACCGCATTATCTCCCTACGCCTTCCACTAAACAACAAGCAACATGTTGTCATCTTTAGTATATATGCCCCAACTCTCCAAGCTGACCCTGCTGAAAAAGATAAATTTTACACTGACCTGCGCCTCCTTACCCAAAAGGTCCCTGCAGACGATAAGATCATTATCCTTGGTGATTTCAACGCCAGAGTAGGCAAGAATTTTGAAGTTTGGAAAGGTGTATTAGGCAAGCATGGTGTTGGAAACTGCAATGATAATGGTCGACTTCTGCTAGAATTCTGTGCAGAGCAACAACTCACCATCACTAATACTATCTTTCAGCAGAAAGATAGTCTGAAGACAACCTGGATGCACCCCCGTTCTAAGCATTGGCACCTCATCGATTATGTCCTGGTGCGACGGAGAGATGTCCGCGATGTCCACCATACCCGCGTGATGCCCAGCGCAGAATGCCAAACAGACCATCGGCTGGTGCGCTGTAAACTCAATTTCAAGATCAAAATCAAACCAAAAAGGGGCAGCATCCCAAGGAGAAAACTCCAAGTTAACAATCTCCAATCAGCCACAGTAAGAGACAGTTTCCAGGCAAACCTTCAAACTAAGCTCGATAACATTCCCACAGTTTCTGCAGATTCCTCTCCTGAAACAATCTGGCATCATATTAAAAACAGCATCCTGCAATCCTCCGAAGAATCCTTAGGGTTCTCCCTCAAGAAGAACAAGGATTGGTTTGACGAAAACAACCAAGAAATCCAAGACTTGTTGAGGAAGAAGAGAACTGCCCACCAAGCACACCTTGCACTGCCATCCTGTCACGCAAGAAAAACAACCTTTCGTCTTGCATGCAGCAAGCTCCAACAGAAACTCCGTGACATCCAGAACAAATGGTGGATTGATCTAGCTGAAAAAACTCAATTATGCGCAGATACAGGTGATCACAGAGGTTTCTATGAGGCCTTGAAAACAGCATACGGGCCTACATACCAGGTACAAAGCCCTCTACTCAGCGCTGATGGTCAAACACTTCTGACAGATAAAACCTCCATTCTGAATCGATGGTCTGAACACTTTCAGACTCTATTCAGTACCAACCGCACAGTCCAAGACTCAGCAATTCAGTCCATCACACAACAACCAGTAAAGTATGAATTGGATACTGCCCCCACTCTAGGAGAAACCCTCAAGGCCATACAGCAGGTGAAAATCGGCAAGGCAGCTGGGATTGATGGAATTCCACCTGAAATCTGGAAACACGGGGGCCCTGCACTCCACACCAAATTCCATGAGTTCGTGGTGCGCTGTTGGGAACTCGGCGAACTACCATCTGACCTTCGTGATGCAGTCATCATCACCTTGTATAAGAAGAAAGGAATTAAATCTGACTGCTCAAACTATCGTGGTATTACTCTGCTCTCCATTGCTGGCAAAATCCTGGCAAGAATACTCTTGAACAGACTAATACCCACTATAGCAGAAGGTATCCTTCCTGAAAGTCAGTGTGGTTTCAGAGCCAACAGGAGCACCACAGACATGGTATTTGTCCTCAGACAACTGCAAGAGAAGTGTAGGGAACAGAACAAAGCTCTCTATGTAACCTTTGTCGACCTCACCAAGGCTTTCGATACTGTGAGCAGAAAAGGTCTGTGGCAGATTTTGGAACGTTTAGGTTGTCCCCCTAAATTCCTCAAAATGATCATCTCACTCCATGAGGATCAGCATGGCCAAGTCAGATATGGCAACACACTTTCTGAGCCCTTTTTAATTAAGAATGGTGTGAAACAAGGCTGCGTTCTCGCTCCTACCCTATTCACCGTCTTCTTTAGCTTGATGCTCCAAAGGGCCACAGCAGACCTCAATGATCAGGACGGTATCTACATTCGATACCGTACTGATGGAAGTCTATTCAATCTAAGGCGACTGAAGGCCCACACTAAGACCTTAAACCATCTTGTCCGGGAGCTGCTTTATGCTGATGACGCCGCCCTTGTTGCCCACACAGAAGCAGCTCTGCAGCGTTTAACATCCTGCTTTGCAGATGCTGCTGAGCTCTTTGGTCTGGAGGTCAGCTTAAAGAAGACAGAGGTCCTCCATCAGCCTGCACCTCAGGATGTCCCCCATCATCCCCACATCACCATTGGTCAATCAGAGCTCAAATCAGTCCAACAGTTTAATTACCTCGGTAGCCTCATCTCCTCAGATGGTAAGATTGACGGAGAGATAGACAACAGATTAGCAAAGGCATATAGTGCTTTTGGAAAACTCCATAAAAGAGTATGGCGTAATAAACACTTGAAGAAAAGCACCAAGATCAGTGTTTACAAAGCCATAGTGTTGTCTACTCTCTTATATGGATCTGAATCATGGGTCATCTACCGCCACCACCTGCGTCTCTTAGAACGCTTCCATCAACGCTGCCTCCGTACAATTCTAAACATCCACTGGTCAGACTATGTGACCAATACATCTGTTCTAGAGCAAGCAGCTATCACAAGTATCGAGGCCATGCTGATGAGAACACAGCTGCGTTGGGCAGGGCACGTCTCCAGGATGAAGGACCACCGCCTCCCTAAGATCTTGCTTTACGGTGAACTTGCCACTGGCTGCCGCATGAGAGGAGCCCCGAAGAAAAGATACAAGGACTCCCTGAAACAACATCTCAGCCTTGGCCATATTGATCACCATAACTGGTCTACTCTGGCCTCAAATCGGGAGGCCTGGAGACACACCATCTATAACGCAGCTGTCTCCTTTGAGAACACACGCAGGATCACCCTCGAGGAAAAAAGGCAACGCAGAAAGAACCGTGTATTGCAGAATACACCATCTAAGGAGTCTTTCTGCTGTGCCTTTTGCAATCGGATTTGTCTGTCACGTATTGGCCTCATAAGCCACCAGCGTGCCTGCAGCAAATGTGGATAGAGCCTTCCCAAATCTTCGTTCGCGAAGCCTAGCCATGATGATTATTCTACTGTGCATAATCTAAGGCATCTTCAGTTGCTATAAAAGGTAAGGGTAACTTAAAAAATACTGACTAAATCATTCTGCACCTCTGACCAAACACTCGGTTAGGGTATGTTCCCCCTGATCTCAGGAAGAAATCTTACGAAGCAGAGACTGAGTCACCACTACGGCATTTACTTCTGCATTACTGATATTTCATCAGTGTGCCTTCAAAGACCCTGGTCAGAGCTGGAAGTTATATTCTTCTTTTATTGGGGCTGAATGCTGATGGAAGAGAGGAAAGAGGAGGTGGGAAAGCACCAAGTGTGACACAGCCCTCTGCCTGTCACACAACATGGAATGTGCTCAATGATGACAGTGGAGCTACTGTCCTCCCAGCACTCCACTTTCCTCAAAAATTTACCCCAGAGCTTCTACTGAACCAGGAACTCATGAACAGGAACACTATATCCCCTTATATTTTATTTAAATGAGCTGGTTCAGTGAAGACAACTGCGTGTTCTAACAACTTCATGTACTTCTTTCTGAACATGTAGTTGAAGTGCAACCTTATCGCAGCATGAATGTAATCTAAATCTCTGACTTTGAACAAATTCAAACTCCGGTGTACAAAAAAAGAACTCAAAATGTCTCTAGCCTCAATAATGAGAATCCCAGATACAAACACTTTTAAGTGAGAAGTGGATTTAGGTTGAGTTCACTGATGTAATTTTTACTAGTGTCACAGGAAGCTCATCCCTGTAAATGCACAATTTAAGCAGGAACAGACCCCAAACTCTGTTTTTAAAGTTCTGTGCTTCTGGACTTGAAATGGAAACAAATATTTAGCTTCCTAAGCCAATGTTTTGCATGTTCTTTACACAGAAAAGGTCCATGACAGGAGTCTGATTCCTTGTAAAATACATATGTGACTAACACAGCAAGAAGTCATCCTGAACAGAAGGGTGTTCAGCAAAAACAGTTGTATGTACATGTACATATCTCAATTTCTGAATAGACAGGCAAAATTTCATACAATTAACTGGATCCCTATCAAGATCCCAAGCCAGAAAACCACTTACATATGTGTTTGATGTTTCTCATACATTCTTATTTTAGTTTTGTCTGTCCATACTTATACAACAACACTTTTCCTTTTCTTTGGCCTATCCATTCAGTCAGTGATGAAAGACCACATTGAGATGAAAGTTAAGAGCTGATCCATGTGATGCCCTGCTGTCCCTCTTCTCCTAGATCTTCAAGTCAGACAAACAACTATTACTAGTGGCCCATGAAAAAATGTGGGTAAGAGTTAATTACCTGCAATCTCAAGCAGGCACATCAAGACATATATTAATACATACTATGAGAGTCTGACAAAAGAATTTGCCCCAAGGGAATATTACTTTCATTGGTTATTCCTGTCCTAACTGCAAAAAGAGAACAAAACCAAGGGTTGAGTGAGTCCACTGCTGTTTAGAAACAAGCTGTTTAGAAACAAGAAAGAAAGAAAGAAAGAGAGAAAGAAAGAAGGAAAGAAGGAAAGAAAGAAAGAAAGAAAGAAAGAAAGAAAGAAAGAAAGAAAGAAAGAAAGAAAGAAAGAAAGAAAGAAAGAGACACCAAATCAAAACAAAAGAATCAAAAAAACCAAGGCTCCCACCCTTGAACCCAGAGTCGTTAGCTGTGAAGTAGCCAGTGGGAGGAAGAGTGTTTCAAAAGTTGTTTAATGCCTTTCTCAGAAACCGGTCTTTGCAGAAGGAGGAGAACAGGAATGAAGAAGCTCAGCTAAAATGACGAAAGTGATTTCCAGTCTCTTTTTTAATATATTTTTACTCTTCTGTATCTGGGGAAAAAAAAAAAGAAAAAGAAAAAGAAAAGTGTCAAATGCTGACTTTCTCCCCTTTGTCCAAGGGGTAGTAGAAAGGAAGTAGAAAGAAGGGTATCAATTTAGACAGCCTCATTTCCTGCAAGTAGTGCAGCTTTGCTTAACTGTTGAAAGGGTGCAAGGTGAGGTACACCAAGGCAATACCTCTTATGGGCTCAACTGGAAGTATCATTCTGTCCTGAACAAATCAAAATCTATTGCAATCAGACTAATCCAGTTGGAATTTAAACTTTGACATCAAGAAGATCATGTAACAGAGTCCAGCATGTTTAGATCAAGAGATTCCATTAGGTTTCTTTGCTGTAGGACTCTCTGATCACCCTTGCTTAACAGCTTTTTCAGTATCTTTTTGCTTATGAAGGCAACAGCATTGTACCATGTGGTTTGAGTTTAAACAAAGAAAATGCTCCAAACACAAAAGAGCATTATATTTTAAAAACTCTTTTCTCCCAATGAGCTTTCAATGAAAAGCATAGCCTTACGTATGGAGAGGTGCCAAAGACATAACAAAATATGTGCAGTTTAGAACCTGCTTGCCTCTTCTGTCAAATATTTATAATCCTTTGGCCTCATAATTACGCTATATTTGACTAACATTATCCTGAATGTACAAACATAACTGTTTTCTATGTAGTTATACCACAAGTGCATCTTCACAATGAACAGATCCTGAGGAAGAAATGTAGACAAGAAAACTTTTTTGTTATTTCTAGTGTAAGAGGACAGTTTCTATTTAAAGAGGGTACTCTATCCAATTGTCCTCATATACCTCTCTAGAAATCCTCTGGAAAAACTTCAAACAGGAACATGAATATTTTACTCTATATTGGCTGTCCACCCTGCTTAGTTACAGTTATTCTGACGATGCTTATGTCATCAGAGTTAGAAAGTGCAACCAAGAAGATTCAGCCCAAGGAGAGATGGATTCATCTGTAAGGCTGGGCATGCCTGGGAAGATGTGATTATATCAGAATGTCTTTTGGTTCCTTTCAGGAAACCTGTTTATCTATGTGTTTGTATATGTAGATTATACAGATGTAGATGTAGATGAAGATGAAGATATACATTTTTTTTTTTTTAAAGTAGTATTTGGGCAAAGGAGAAAAAGGATTGCCAAAACAAAGATCTTTTCTGCTGGATTGCATTGTCTGTGATGAATGTATACATTGGCTGCACTGATCTATTAGTGAGTTGGTATCTTTTTCTTCTGCACAGATAGCATGGGGACCTTTCCTTTCAGGATGGTCCCCTGTAAATTGCTCACTGATGCAATTCTAAGACACTGTTTTAAAAAACTAAGCTTTCAGCATTTCATTGGATTTATTTAGACTGAATTGTCACATTTCCCACATAAACTACAACAGGAAATGGTAACAGTCATAACAAAAGTACCACATTTCCCTAATGTTTCCCAACTAAAAGGTTCAGTCTGATTTACTGTCCTTAACAGGATCATAACAATCCTGTGACATGTATCGTTAGACATGTAACATTTTAAAGAGAAAAGACTGGCCTAGAAGGAAAGGTAATCATTTGGGGTGGGTAGACTAAATAACATATTTGAATCTCTTAAAGGATTTGCTGAATTAGACCAGGAATATGAAACAGAGCTCAGAGTACCACCCAACACATGGTCTTTTTCCTATGCCATCCATACGCACAAGAATTTTAATCCCTCCCATCTCCATTAATGAAACAAGGGAAAATGCAATGGTTTTTTTCTGGACTCTAGAAGTTTCCAGTAGAGAACTGAGTCAACCCACAAAGGCTCTGGATGCCCCAACCCAGGCAGTGTTCAAAGCCAGGTTGGACAAGACCTTGAGCAACTTGGTCTAGTGGAAGGTGTCCCTGCCCATGGCAGGGGAATTTGGGACTAGACGATTTTTAAAGTCCATTCCAGCCCCTTAACATTCTATGATATATTGCTTTTTCCTTCTGTTAGCTACATCATCAACTCCAGTAAGAACATTCCATTGTAGTATTTGCTTTGAATTGTTTTTCTACCTTGATGGAGCAGATGTGCTGGTTTTCTAGCCAAATTTCCCTCTGGATATAATTCAGTTTCCCTACAACGACCTTAACTTTGGCTGTGACTCAGCCTCTCTCTCATTTAAACACAATAGTTCTAGTGCAAATATAGCATGTATCCATAGAGGTAATTGAAAGAGGAAAAAGAATGAATATGGAGTGTTCTGTATACAGGAAGTAGTTCACTTGGCAACATCATTAACTGAAGTAGCCTTGCCTGAATGTACGTCAGTCTCAGTCCTTCAGTGACACTGACAAACTTACTTTGTTTGTCAAGGTTGAATATTGGCCTTCCCTTTGATCACTAATGTAAATGCTCATGACTTCTACAGTCCTTCACGTGATACTAGCACCCACCACAAGGAGATTATTAAGTCCATTTCTGCTATCAATTTGTAGCTTATATTAAAGCATTTTTAACTTCTGCTTGCTGGACTATGAAACTATGTATCTATACAGACTGATGTACAGAAGTGAAAATACACTGTGGTTTGCATTTTCTTCACACAGAATTACTCAGCATATGAGTATATCCATATAGCAAGGAAGCTGACTGTCAGTTCTCACATATTTACCTCTCTTTTAGTGATAAAAAATTATTCGGAGTCCAAGGTCTTAAAAGAACTACCAATTTTAACAGTTGGTATTTACTATGCCTGTCTAATGCAAACTTTCAAAATCTACCACCCAGTTGGAGGACAGGAACAGAACCCCAGAAGCATTTAGACTCACGTGAGAGTTTAGACTAACTCAAAAACATCATCTGTTCTGTACTGACTCATGTTCCTCACTGAGTGTACATCACAGGTGTGACGCTGGTTGCACCAACAGAAGTGGAGAGCTGACCCCTCACAGTGTTGCTTCTGAAGGTGGCCAGCTTTGCTGCTCCAAACAAATGCCTGCCCTTTACCTCCATTCCTTCCTCTCCAGCTCCCAAAAGCACAACGCTGCCCAGAGAGGGCTCAGGAAAACTCCCCATGGCCTCCAGAGCCAGGCCAGGCTATCAGGACAAGATATGATTTTCAAAGTGCCTTTAAATGAAAAATCTCTTTTCTCTCCTAAAAAGAATAAATGCTGAATGCAAACTGCAGGACAGTGTCATGTGGAATAAGAATTCTGTGGGCAGGTGGTTGTTTTTTTTTCCACAAGCTACTTAGCATGCTTGAGTCCTTTTGAATGAAAGTGTTTGTGAGGTTTGTTTGCAGTTCCTGTTTTCCCTGCTCAAATATGCATTTCCGCAGCATTTTAACCATACTTAATTCTGAAGGAAGCACATGATGACACCACAATTATCCAGGATTACACTGTTGAAAATTTAGGGGAAAAAACTGAATCCTACGGGTTTTCTCATTTCTATTAAAATCAGATTCTGTGGTCACATCCCAGCAACTCTGTGTGTAACACAACTGCTAGCGTTACATGCTAACACAAACAGCAGATAGCAAAAGGGTTGCACTTGAAGGAAGGCTGAATACACAAACTTTATGTGTTATGACTCTTTAGCCTGAAAAGAGAAAGTTGCAAGGAGACTCTAATAAAAAGTAAATGAAATTATGATTGGCACCAAGAATGTAAAAGGGAACAATCACTCATTGTTGCTCACGGTCCAAGAGGGGAGTTGCCAAATGAAATTATCAATAATAATAATAAATTTGAAACCAATAAAAAGATGTGATTTGTCACCTAATGCCTAAGGAAATTTTGAATTGTATTGCCTCAGTGTCCAGTACACAAAAGTACCAGGGTTATAAAGTTAATTAGACAAAGTAATGGAAGAAATATCCATCAGAGTCGAAGCTAGAGATTTGACTTCTGCCTTGGCCCTCTGGAACACAGAAAGCTGCAGGGGGGGTGGGGAGGACACACACATTGTGCTGGTTTTGTTCTTTTTTCATTAAGATCTCTACTATGAAATGTTGTCAGGTATGTGATGGAGAGCTAAAGGGACTTTTGGTCTGACCCAGCATGGTTGTTCATGTGTTTATAGTGAAGATGACATGGTGTTTGAAAGCAGCTTCTACCCTCACTTACTAAAAGCCCAGGCTTTTCAGGATAAGACTATTAATTCCAAGATCTTCTCTCCCGCAGCACCCAATTCCATCCAGACACTGGGTGACATAACAAAAGAAATGACAAATTCCTGTATGGTCTTTGATATCATAAAACAATTACTACTGATGTAGTGCGCAATGAGGTGAAATAGTAGTCTGAGTAATTGCATCTCAGATAACACAGTTATTATCTTTCCTACTACAAATGATGGAAGTATTTGCAGCTGCTGGAGCAGATCACTAAATCTATCGTCTTTAATTCCTTTGTGGACTCACTCAGCATTTTGCAGAAGTGCCTTTTAATTTTTGTAAACTTTTTCCCCAAAACCTGGTTATTTCTTGTCTTCCTGAGTGCTAAAGTGGACTCAGTCATAATCTGTAGCTTTTCCACCTGAAAAGCACTGTTATAGCTATTCCTAGTGCTCAAAATAAAATGAAGATGTTGAAAATCTAAGTGCTCAGTTCTCAGCACTGGATGATCCTGTCTCCTGCTAAAGGCATTTGAAAGCCTTTTCAAAGATAATATAAGGTGATGAAGAAATAAATTCTACATGCTTATGGTATTTTCTTCCTTCCATTGCACCAGAGATGTATGAGGCTTAAGAAACAAAGTTCAGAAGATCAATGAAATAAAGAAGAAATACGCATTACAAGCTAATTCATCTCTGTTATTCGTATTTTTAATGGATGAGAAATTTTAGTGTTTTTGTGGTTTTGTTTGTTTTTTTTTTTAAGAAAACAAAATGTTACTCAAAGATGCCCGCATCCTGTTTAAAGCAAGGGAAAACAAGAATAAATACTGTTGGGAAAAAGTTTTGAATACTTGTTTTGTAAGTGAATTTAAATACCATCACTCTAATTTAGCAGACAACCCAAGTGCTTAACATTCATTTTGCTAGGAGAGGAAATGGCATTAGCATAGAAGGTATTCTGATTTTGGAGTTTTGGTACATAATTATCTCTAAATCATTCATGATGCCAAACAATTTCTAGTCCTGTTCATATTGATGTTGAGTTTTATGTTTGCTTGACAGTTTGCATTACACTTGGCCTGGGATAACATCAGTGACAAAAGAGATTAGTTTTTTTTTTCATATATGTTGTTTCCCTACCAGCATATTATGGAAATACATAAAATAAGATAAAAACACAATGAATGCATTGACAAAGGTTTGGTTACACCAAATAATGTTTGAGTTTCCTGCATAAGCATGTATGAAAGAAATTAGACACTTAGTATGTAAAGCTATCTAAAAGATTAAGTCCTAAAGTTTATTCTATATTTGATAATCAAACATAATTCAAAGCTCTGAACATGTTTGGGGCAAAAGCTAGATCACTGTTTTCATAAAGAGATGTGGACAGAAAAAACCCCCCAGTGCTTTTCAAGGCACAAGAAGGATGAGTGGTGGGTTGACCTTGGCTGGACACAAGGTGCCACTTTATCACTCCTCACTGAACATGGGGAGAGAATATATAAGTCATGGTTTAAGAAAAGGGCAGGGAGAGATCATTCACCAACTACTGTCACACATAAAATATACTTGACTTGGGGAAACTGATTTATTACTGATGAAATTAGAGTAGGATATTGTGAAGTAAAACAAAATCTTAAAGCCCTTCCTCCCACACCTCCCTCCTTCCTGGGCTTAACTTTATTCCTGATTCTCTACCTACTCCTCCACAGGGCACAGGGGAACACGGAATGGAGTTTATGGTCAGGGCATCATACATTGTCTCTGCTGCTCTTTTCTCCTCATGGGAAGGACTCCTCACACTCTTTCCCTGCTCCAGTGTGGGGTCCCTCCCACAGAAGACAGTCCTCTACAAACTTCTCCAATGTGAGTCATTCCCACAGGCTGCAGGTCTTCATGAACTCCTCCAATGTGTGACCCTTCCATGGGGCTCAGTCCCTCAGGAACAGACTGTTCCAATGTGGGTCCCACATGGGGTCACAAGTCCTGCTTCAGTGTGGGTTCCTCTTTCCCTGGGGCCACAGGAGCCTTCCCATGGGGTCAGAGTCTTCTTTGGGCATTCACCTGCTCCAGTATAGGGTCCTCCAGAGGCTGCAGGTGGATTTCTGCTCCACTGTGGACCTCTGTGGGCTGCAGAGGCACAGCCTGCCTCACCATGGTCTTCACCTGCTTTAGCACCAGGTGCACCTCCTCCCCCCCTCCTTCTTCACTAACCTTGGTGTCTGCAGGGCTGTTTCTCTCCCCTCTCTTCTCTGATGCAATTTCTTTGGCACAGTAACTTTTTCCCCTTCTTAAATCTGTTACCCTAGAGGTTCTACCACTATCACTGATGGGCTTGGCCTTGCCCAGTGGTCTTGAAGCTGACTGGAACTGGCTCTGTCAGAAATGGGGAAACTTCTAGCAGCTTCTCAGAGAAGCCACCCCTGCAGCCCTTCCTACTACCAACACCTTGCCACGCAAACAAAATACAATATTCTACAGGCAGAAGGATAATTGAAGCCAACAAAGTTTTCGGCCACATACGTAATCAGAATTGTGTAATAAGCACTGGGCAAATAGCAGCTTCTTTGGTTCAGTGACTAAACTGAAAAATCAGTATAATGCTTAGCTCTGAGTCAGACACAAGTAAGTGGGTTTTTTGTCTCCTGGCAAAAATGTTTGTTGCAGAGTAGGGGCTTTTTTGGTGGGGTGGTGGAGAGGAAATGAATGATCAAGGTGACATTTTCATCTAACTCAAACAAAACTTGTTATTTTTACCATTTACTTAAAGCTGGCTAAAAATGCGAAACAACACCCCGAAGCAAAAATTCTCATTTGGATTTTTTCAGTATCTCTTCAATTTTTGACAATCACTTCTTTTGAATTAGACTTAAGCTCCTAAATGCTTTAGCCTGACACAAAATACCACTTTACAACTAATAACACTTGCTGTCTTTCTTCTACATTTATTATTGCCTCCAAGTCCCAGGTTTTGAAGTTAAGAACAGCAAAGAAGTTGTTTAGAAGCAGAGAAAAGAATTAATTGTCTAGCGATGGATCAAGTAATGATCGTAAGTAATAAAGATTACACTTTTGGACTATGAGTATCTGTGCACCTGCATGTTCCTTTCTGCTTCGGGGTAGGATGCCACACCTTGTCAGAGTCCCTACCAGGTAAGATACCTGTAGCTGGTACGCTCAAATTGGAAGGTAGTTGTTCTGTGAGGGGAACAAGGGGATAAGGGGAACAAGGGATAAGATGCAATTTAAAGGTCACCAATGTCTTTTGAAGAGCCATTTCATATTCTTCCTTCTCTTTGGACATGATCTTGTTTCTCTTTCAGGGCTAAGTGCTATATCAGGAAAAAGAGGCCTGATTGTCACCAGATACAACATAAATTTATGGAGCTGGGGAGCAAGGAGGACTCTCCTCTTGCTGAAGCAGAGAATTTCTATACATTATTGCACAGGCAAATTTTCCTAAATGGGCTAAGGATTATAACAGAAGCAAGGTCACAGATCTCCATTCCCTGATTGGTGCAATAGAAGAGCTGACGGTGAAAAATCAAGGAGGAATTTCTGCAATGTTCTGTGTAAGTTACACATTCCTATATGCCTCAAGGAACATGAATGTTATCCCTGTGAAGCAATGCAACCATATGCCATCTCTGATGGCATATGTAAAGGACCAGAAGTAATGTGAAAAAATGTTCCCCATAAAACCCTCAAAAAACCCTAGTTAAGTTGCCCTCAGTGATTATGTGTTTTTCCACCATGTAACTGGATATTCCAAATATTTGCTTAAATCAAGACAAATTGTATTCACAATTTTTCAAATTGTCACATATATTTGTGACTTCATGTGAAATAGAAGCAAAAAGCAATCAAGCATCCTAAAAACTAGGTATCTAGCTCCTATGGCCTGAACAATGGAAAGCAGGCACATGAAAGTCTCAACATGAAAGGAAAACCAGGCACTTTCCATAAGATTTACATACACACCAAAACCTGTCAAGTTGCGAAATCATCTGCATATTTATAAAAGGTACCTTGGGGATGTACTGTTTGCCCCGTCTAGATGCTAGTAATGTACTTTGAATTGAGCTTCAAAGATCACATCACATCATGTTAATCTTCTATTAAAATTGCCATAAATTACATTATTAAAACTGCATAAAACCTTCAGAATGCATTCTTCCATGCAAATTCCAGCTCACCTCAGGTGCCACTTGCTAAATTAGAAACACTCATTTTTTCAAAAGAGCACAAAAAGGATTTTAAAAAGCGGAGAAGCTTTTTCGCCCTCAAGTTATTCTACACTGCACTACTATGGAACAATTCTTCAGCAGAGATAAATTATGCTGAAATACATCTTTTTGGATAGCAAAATGCCTTCATGTTTCAAGTAAGCTTTTCCAGAAGCTAACAGTACAAAACTTTCTGATTTGTAACCTGAGGCAATAATCTCTAATGCAATTCATCTAACAGGCCATAAAAAAGAACTGAGAAAAGGAAGGACACTGTCTTTAGAAGTAGTCTTACACTCCTGTAATTCCAATTTGCCACTGTTGCCAGATTATGACATCTAATATCAAGAGCACTATCAAGCAGCAAGGAGAAATACAACGTGTCTGCCTTATTAACTTTTTCTTCTGACAATAATGGAGAGATCAGCTTATTTTTGGAACAGAATTAGAAATAGCACCATTATTTATATGACCTGAAATTTACCTTTTTACCTTTCTCAAGAAGACATAGCCAAATGCTCATAATTTATACGCTTGAGTAACCTGTTTTAAAAACCCACCAGCATTACATATATTACATAAGCAGGTTTTCATCAGAATTCTGCTTAGTGTTCATTGCTATGTAGCAGTCTTGGCTAGATTGACACATACAAAAACTGTATCTTGCAGGAGGCTGCAAAGACAGGCAATTATTAAATGGGTGAGCAGCGTTGCCAAATGAAACTGTGAAGAATCTTGTTAATTCAACTTTGTCTGTATAATTGTGGAGGCACCATCAAGGCTTCTTCACACCACTATGTTCCTGTACCAAAGGCATTCTCAGATAACAACATTCTGTGCCAGCTACTCTGCCACTTGATTTTTGGGACAACTGGGACAGAAAGAAATGAAGGCCCCATATTTTAACTTAATAATCAGGGAATTTTTCACTTGCTGGTCAAGGAATGATTATCAAGAAAAATTAAGACCAAAAGGCAGCTCTACATGTCAGCATAGGCACTGTATAGAACATATAGGAAAGGCTTTTCACTACTGCGAAGCAACAGTATATCTTGACAAAATCAAATAAAGCAAGCTAAAAACCTCAATTTCTGGTAAGCCTGTAATACAGTCCACATATTTAAAAGGCTGCATCTTGTATTATATTACATTATTTTATAGTGACTATACTATATTCTATTGTGTTGCACTGCATAGAAGAATGTGGTATTGAAACAAAGACCTGTCAAAACGCAGGATTTCGATTTGACCACAAGGTGGGAGCACTGCTCATCACACATACCCCCGGCACAGGCTTTCACCATATGCAGCAGCTGTTGAACACGTAAATATCCTGTATATTTCTGTGCTAAAACGTGCATGTTACCACTGAAATAATAAGTTGTCAGGACAAACACACAAAAAGGGAACCTTTTATTTGTCTATAGTTTGTAGCTGAAAAAGTATATTTGATTCAATAAACTCCATTTTGGTCCCTGGAACAAAGTGTTACACTGAAACCTTTGCATAAACATTGCAGAATCTCTTCCCAGTGAGAAAAAAAAATGAGGAGGTGGTAGAAATACTCTGTGAAAGTGGTAATTACAGAATCATGCAATCAGAATAGTTTGGGTTGGAAGGGACCTTTAAAGGTCATCTAGTAAAACTCCCCTGCAATAAGCAGGGACATCTTCAACTAGGTCAGGTTGCTCAGAGCCCTGTTCAACCTGGCCTTGAAAGTCTCCAGGGATGTAGTATCTACCACCTCACTGAACAAACTGTTCCACTGTTTGCCTACCATCACTGTAAAAATTTCTTCCTTATATCTAGTCTGAAGTGGGGAAGAATAATTTTCTCATTTGTTGTTAGTTTCATGAGCAAAAAAAAAAAATTGCAAAAAAAGAAAGGTTGGATTGTAGATAAAAATCATGTCCATGTGACTTCTTACAGTTTCACATGGGAAAATTAAGTTTTCCAAAATGGTTTAATAGTGTTCTATCCCACAGGAAACTTTTGATAAACTACTTGTGCTAATGATGTCCCTGATAGGGCTGCGTCTTTATGTGGGAAATGGCAGCCCCACATTTCTTTTCTTGGAATGGAAAAAAAGGGCAGTACTGAGTAAGAAGCAATACCTCCCACAGAAAAAAAAGCCAATACTATGAAGATCAGATTAACATGCGGAGACTAACCTTCAAGTTCAAGAGACTTGCACAGGATTTTGAAGCAGTTAAGTCTGAAATCCAAGGCATGCACCTTGCATAGCCATCCTCAAGCTAGGTTTAATATCATTTGCTTTGGTATGGATAGACTCAGTGGTACAAAGCTCTGGCTAGATTCATAGTTCGTCGCTGTCTCAGCAAACTTGATTCCCATTCCTGGAGGCACTGGAAGTATTATTGGGTAGCTTCAAGGTAACTGACACAGAAGCTACATTTCACACCTGTGACTACAGTGTAGATGTGCAGTTTCAACGTCTTTGTGTCAATGGATGGATTTTATTATGTGTCCCTGGTCACTAGGTTCCTCACATAGTAGAAGGACAAACATATCAGAATCACTTTGGCATGTATGTATTCCTATAAGAAGATATTACAATGACTTTCTTTGTATATAATTAAAAAAGCAACTTGCATACAGATCCTACAAAGATTTATTCAAAATATATTCTGAACTTTCTTCTCTGGATGTAGGATGCCTGCGCCACAGGACAGGGTAGCAGTATGATGTCGATTGAGTTCAGGGCTTCAGCTGATGCTAATGGGTAGTGGTGAGAAAGCTTAAGCCCTTGTGGTAAATCTACACACACAGGCACCTGTTTAATACAAATACCCCCTGAGCTACATACTGAATAGAGGTCGGAAAACCCAAGAACAGAACAGAGGTTGTAAAATCCAAGTACCCTTGACCCTGAAAAAAGTCCAGGCTGAGTTTAACTCACCAGCAAACTACATGTGGTGAGTGCATTATAGCCATAACCTCAATCTTTTTAACTCCCCAGCTCCATCTTTTTCCCCAGCATATGGCATGTGAAAGACCATGCACTGGCACCAAAGAAAACATATTTTCGCGTAAACATTTCAGTAGCTTGCAAACAGCTACGTATTATCCATGGATCA
The DNA here is from genome assembly GCF_003945595.2 of Pipra filicauda. NCBI lineage: Eukaryota > Metazoa > Chordata > Aves > Passeriformes > Pipridae > Pipra > Pipra filicauda. The sequence goes on along the minus strand of NW_024104667.1, from coordinate 123,563 downwards.
TGTTCCTTTTTCCATATGCCTCACATGGCTGGTAAGGAGATTTGCTCTGGAGTAAGCAATGGACAGAACAGGTTGTGCTGTATTTGGCAAAACAGAAGTGCCACGTGCTTTATTTTCTTAGGTGCATAATTCACAATTTTTCTCTTGATTTTTATCAATGAGATCATTATCTATAATCTGCCTCTACAGTGTCTGAATGAAAAACATTCAGCTTACAAACTGTCCTTCTAATGGACTTGCATAGTTACAGTTGCTTATTCACTGTATTCAACTGGTCCCATGATATTAGTCTTTTCCCTAAAGGGATGATTTGTACTTGTTATTTGTTATTTTTTCTCCTCTTACAGGAGAAAAAATAACAAATAACAAGTACAAATAACATCAAACAAAGATGAGCAACTTGCAAGCAACCAAATTCACACCCTCTATCTTCAAGTCTGCATGAAAAATTGGTCCTCCAGCCTAACTAAATAGGTGCCCCTAATCTTTCTAAGACCTTGACAGTGAAGGCCTTCAAATGTAACCTTGTCCTCAAAGTTAGGGATTCATGGGTCTACTCTCTTGGCTGGGCTGGTGCTCCTGAATACTCTTTAAAACGCCACAGTGTTTCTGCATCCACCTGGTCCTGCAAGGGTTGCAGCCTTCCAGCACAGCTGTTGCTCAGCCATCACCCACTGGAGCAGGGAGAACAGTCATTCTGCCCATTAATCCTTCTGGGGTTTTGATAGTTACATACAGAGCTGCACATACTCATGAACATCTGAAGAGTAACATGTTATTTGAGTATTTGTGCTTAATTTCTGCATAACCGCACTAAGAGCTGTAAATGGTATTTGTTCAAGACTGTTTTCCTGACAGACATATAACTCAACTATGTAAATAATGTGACCTCTTAACAAAATAACTGAATTCTTACAAACAATTGCTACTAAGGAGCCTCTTAAGAAAAAGCATATATTTATGTCTGAAATAAATACAAGCTTCTAGATGAAATTTTCTACATTTTTAATTGAGGTAAAATATTTTCTTCTTATTTGCCACATTTGCTAGAGCAATAGGAATTTAAATATTTCTTAAAAAGAAGTAATAAAAGAAAACATGGTATCATACTAAACTGCAGTACTTACAATGAAGTTGTCTTTCTTGACCATCAAAGCAAAGCACTGTATTATTTACATTTAGGAATAGCTATGATTCAGTGAATTTCACTGAGACATACACAGAAAATGCTAGAAAACTTGTTTCCATTTAGTTTGCTACCTAATACTTCAGCAACTGCCTTAAGCAATGTGGATTCAGATACTGAGAGCCCTGTGGTACACAGGTGAGGAAGTGCATGAGTAAACGCACCACAGAATTTAGAGTTATTTTTCCAGTTTGCTGAGGCTGCTGAAAATGTCTGTGAATCTCTACACTAGGCTCAGACTCATTTGAAATTATTCCCAGATGACCATGAAGTCATTCTACGGCTTGGAATTGCTTCAGTTCAACCATGTTTCATCAATTCCCTTTTCAATAGAGGACCTCTATGCTGATATGTTCGCTGCTGCTTGCTTCTCACACCACTGGTTTGACAACATTGGGCAAATTCCCCTTCAGACAATTAAGTCAAGAAAGCTTTGTGTTTGTATTGATGTAGTATAACAGGGACATCTTGTGCAGTATTTTTCTTAGCTCTGTTTTCTTCGTCTCCAATGCAGCCTGTCCTTACAGACAGCAGAATACAGCCCAAAGAAAGTCAGAAGGATAGAATCTCACAAATCCGCATTTCCTACTATGCAACTCTAATAATCCAGGATTTTTCTTTCAGGCACTGCGCAAAAATTGATGGATAAGGCTTACCAGCTCAACTAAATGGTGCTAGGCATTATGTGAAAGGAATGATTTTCCCTCAGAATGCCCTAATGGCTTTTTTTTCAAATCTAATGACTGTTTCTCTTAAGTCTGTTTCTGGTTACCACATTTTTTTTTTGTTTTAGAATAAACTACAGATATTTAGGAATCAAAAGACTGCATATAAAAATTGGTGACAAAATGCAATAAAACGTTGTCCTTACCATCTGTTTTCTTTGATTCATCCCCCACACTGGACTTATCTCTTTTGTCCAACTTATTGTCTTCCTTTAATTCACCTAGAAAGAAGCAATAAGAAACATTATAAGGATTTTAATGCAGACTGCAGTTTATTAATGCCTATAACTCAATCAAATGGGAACATCCAAAGGAGATGTTCCTTAGGAGGAAAAGTCTGAATTCAAAAGGAATAAAGCACCAAAAAAATTTATCCATCTCCTACAGAAAAGCAAGCTTTACAATCTACTTTTAAATGTATTCTAATTTTTATAACCATTTAAAGTGCACATGCAAACTCTTAATCCCTCTGATTGTATGCAGGCCATTAAAAATCTGAGTATAAACTTAATTTCAAAATCAGGACTCTGAAACATTTATGCTTTTAAGGGACTAAGATGCTGCAAGACTTCATCATAAGTTTCTGTTTTAAAGAACCACCTTAGATATCCTAAACAGGCCTATATAATTTTGTCTTGCTTTCTCTTACCAGATTCTGTTAACCACAGATTCATTTGGGTTGGTCCTTTGATGACTGTATCAGGGAACAATCATCCTACCATTGATAACTGCCTTTAGAGTCTCTGTAGCAAACCAGAAAATCAAGGCCTTTGGCAGAGCAATGGTTGATGCAAAATTAAAATGGCAGCTTGAGCTGGGGGGTATTTTATGAAGCCAGGAAAGTTAACCAGTCATTCTCATTTTCTGTCCTCTATTAGTCATACAGCAGAGCACATCAGACTTTCCTAGACCATCCCTTCATTGAATGCGAATGCTGAATGCAAGATCAAATAAAAAATAACTTAAAGGGAGAGTTGCAGCAGAACAAAGCTATTTCAGTTGCAGTGTCCAAACAGCAGCAAAGAAGGTGTCCTTCTTTCAGATATCCAGTGAAACAAGACCAGTCTGTCCAGATGGGAGCAGGCAGTTTGTCCTTTCCCCATTGAGTAATGGCTGTGAATTTGTAACACACACTTTAACACAAAAAGCTGTAAAAGTCTTGCTTCAGAATTTTGTAAACACGAGGTATGCTACAGGGCTGTATTAAAGTGATGCTTATTTCTATTCCTGTTTTGGTACTTCCCAGTCTTTGGATCAAGATTAAAGGTATTACATGTTAAAGAGGATCTGTTCTGCCTTCAAAATACTCATGGGCAGTGGATATTTATTTTTGGAACAGCTCCAAAAAAAAGAAAAATTGAAAAGAAGCATGGTCTCCCTCCTCCACAATGTGCCCTAACCACTGACATGTTTGTTATTCTTGGATGGCAGTGGATCAATCTCTCTCTCCAATTAAGATCCATCATAGTAGAAAAGAGGAATGGTTTTCAAATCTTAAAATATTTAACAAGATGGGAAAAAGCATGTTCTGTTCAGCTTTTATACAAAACTTTTCAGGTTTTTCTTCCTAAACTCACTGTATGTGTGAGAAAAATGAAAGCAAGATGATACAGGACAAGAAGCACCCTCCTCAGCTGATCACACTGACACTGACTTGGGGTACTTGAACAGAGAGGTATGAGCAGATCCAAACAGGGTTTAGGTGTCTGTTTGATAAGGGTGGCCTTAAAAAAAAAAAAAAAAGGATACTATCTTCAGGAAATGAAATAAAAATGTACCTAGCAAAGCACAAAAGTCTTCTTGCATTTCCTCCACCATCATACAGATGATAGTAATGATAAGATAATAATGGTTTCTAACCATTGCATAAAGAAGTTGCTTGACCCTAACTGTGTGCAGGCAAAGATGCTGAACACCTACACACACATTATTTCACAGTTCAGTCTCTCAGAGAAAGAACACAGGCAGTTAATGACAGAGAAACTTTAAACTCACCTGACACACAATTTCTGAACTTTCATTGAATATTATGAATAGGTGACTTTTGAGTATTGTAATATCTACCCTGCCATAGTGCCAGCAGCAGAGCAGAATGATAATCATAATGATCTTTCTGAAAGGGATTAAAGAAACAGAGAAATAATGAGGTAAATACATTACGATGAGATATTAACATAAGGGAAGTTGTGCTGAATCCAGAGATATGAATGTGAAGATCTCATCAGTCTCCAAAGACTCTGCAGTGATTGTACCTCCTAAAGGTACATAATCCCATACATTAAGGAGCAGAATTTCTTTTCCTGAGGAAGATGCTAATTTTCAGAAATCACTATAATTCCTTTCAAAGCACTTTTGACACCTGCAGCCGAGAAGCATTGCAGAAAAAGATACTATCAAAATTACTAGAGAACACTTAATCCCCATACTGTTAGAAGCATGTAAAACAAAGGATTTCGAAATAAATGTTTGATGCAGTCCAACTGGGATTTCATAGGTCCCTAACATTTTTGATTTCCTGGGGGGTCCATTCCTATTCACCCATGTAACACTGAACAAAAATCATAAAGAGCATGACAGCTCTGATTCCCACAGTCCTTCCAATCTAGAAAAACCCTAATGATGAAGGAATTAATGGGAAAGGCAAGCAACCATGAAAATAATATCAGGAATGTTTTAAATAGAATTTCTGCATCTCCTGCCATCTAAACTCACTGCTTGAACCTGGGACTTTCAAAGCCTATATGCTCACTCAGTCTTTTTCTAAGACAAAGTTTCTAAGTGTCTTTTTTGCTAGTTTTGCACTGCCTGATACTAGCCAAGTTTGTGACAAGTCAATGTGCCAGTACTGCCATTTTTTGATATCGGCTTCAGGGAACAACAGTGACACAACCTAGAGTAACTGATCTGTTCTCATGGGTATATGTCATGGGTTAAGACTGGGCCCCCCTGAGAGTTGGGGGCTCAGAGGTGATTGGGTGCCAGGGCAGCATTCCCTGGAGAGCCAATCACCACTTGTCTTGTTCGTTTCTGCTAAAAATCATATATATACAGCACCGGAAGCTGTTGGCAGTTTTTCTATTGGTGTCTGCTGTGTGTAGGTGTAGAAGACCAGGGGGTGGCTGGGCTCCTTCTTCCCCCCTCTGGGGGGGAGAGGGGAGCCCTGTGGCCCCCCCCAACTCTGCCTAGGCCAGAATTAGAGACAGCATTGAAGTGAGTGCTTGTGAGGGATGTGACTCACAAACAACTGGTAAGTGGGAGAGAGAGAGAGAGAGAGAGGCAGGCCTTGCAGCTAGGCCCTCTTCTTCCCCCCCCCTTTGCAGCCTGCAGAAGGGGGCTGTTTTTCCCTCTCGCTGTTTAGTGGGAGTGGATGCAAGGCTCAGCACTGAAGCAAAGCCAAGTGGATGGGCTGATAACAAAACAGCTCGAAGCCAGGGAAAAGAATCCCAGGCAAAATTGGAGACGGGCCAAAGGGCTTGGGAGTTGCCCTGCCGAGGTTTGACCGGGGGCAGCCGAAAACTGACTTAGAGGACGGTACGTTGATAAGCTACACTACAGCAGCCTACAGAACGGAGGTATGAGACCAAGAGGGAGAGATCACACAGCAGAAATGTCACAGGACAAAGGACAAAGGACTCAAAGCTACCTTCTTAGACTTCATGAAGAAGAAAGAACTGCAGCAAACAGCTGAACGTTGGTAGGGAGTGTTCAGAGGCCCCGAACACTCCCATGAGAGAGAGACTGGTTACTTATCAGCCTGAAAAGGCTTTTTCCTGGATTAAAGTTAAAAGGAGAAGCTTCGAAGGGACTGATAGAAGTGTAATGATATATATATAGCTGTTTTTAGTTTGTACAGTATATTTATTTGTGTAAATAAATGTAAATACTTTCCCCTTCCCCTATAGAAGCCTCTGGCCTGAAAGTTTTCTCTTCGGTGTTGGGATAAATTGTGGGAAGGAGTGAGAAAGCCTGGAAATCTTCTGTGGAAAAATGCTACTCAGAAGTTAACATACAGTTTCTGATTTCCATATGCAGGTGACTATGCCTACACACAGGAAGAGACTCTGGCCCCAGAACATCCTTTTTCAGTATATCACGTTCCCCCATCACTAAGGTGAGATACTGGTTTTAGGGCTGGATTTATGTTTCAGCGGAAGGAGAGAACTCACCATTCTGGACATGCTGTTTCTCTTCTCCCACTGTGTGATGAGAGTCTGTTCCCTTATCTGTCCTAGGTATGTTTTTCCCTTGAGAGGCTTTGTGTTTGTTCATGCCCCTTTGCTGAGTCTCATTTACAGAATTTTTACTGCAATCTGTGCTTTTGCTTTCCCTAGGATTTGGTTCTTTGCTGTTCTCTGTATTTGTTGCTGTGGTATCTTCAGTTGGCTTCTCATCCTTTTCGCTTTCCTTTTCATCTGTTCCCTGATAGGCATTTTCCTCTGCTTCTTTCTTAGTTTTTTCTTCTGCATCTTCAGCAAAGAGAGAAGCAAAACAAGGACAGAAATCGCAACGATCAGTCAATTTGACAACTAACATCTAAATCTACTTCAGTATTTCACATACAAACAGCTTTTACTTAAAAAAAAGTAGGAAATGACCTGACAACAGAAAAAGAGCACAGGAGAACATTTAACAAAGTATTCTGAAAACAATATCCCAGGCTGGCCTAAATGTATATTATGTGTGTGTCCTTTTTTTACCATATAAAGTTCACCTTTGAAAAAGTGGTTCCACAAAATTCTTAAAAGGCAAAAAGAGATATTAGCTACTGAAGGCTCTAGGGGTGCCAAAGCTATTTTCATTTTTGACACACAAGTCAAACAGCATTTAGTCTCACATTGTACTAGCTAACTCTAAGCACATAAAGTCTTGGTTCTTTGATATCTACTTTTTCTCCCTCTTGTTCCAGGTTGCTTCCAATGCCAGCTTCTTTATCTCTTCCCTTCCACTTAGTGTTATCCTTTCTTTATGGCTCCATCCTTTCCTGGCAGACTAATACATTGCTATTAGTGCTTGCCATGCCATCCCCAAAAGTTTTACAGTCAATCACAAATATACAAAGGTATAAATTCAAAAGTGAATGTTGAACAACAGCAGCACCTCAAAATAATGTCATTCGATTAAAAAAAAAATCACGAAGAAGTCGTTTTCCTCCATCCAAGATACTATTCTTGTTCTCGTCCAAACATTAGGTACTTATGTGACACTTACTTGTAAGACAGGTTGCAAATTACTTTTGCTTCAGGTATAGAGACCACTACATTTCTAGCCCAGGTCAGGTACAGCACTCCCCAACAGACTCAGCTGCAAGGGCTTTGTTTGGCTTCCTGCATCCCACTGAAAAGCAGAACACAACCACAGTCCCTCAAGACAGCCCTCAAACTAATAAACCTGACTGGGTGTGCACAAACTCTGGGCAGAGAATCCATAATTTTCTTCCCCTTTTGCATGATCAATAGAGACTTAATCTGCAAAAGCAGATGAGTAGCTCAGCAGACACTCAATTTGGAACCTGTGAGCTTATGCAGCTTCAGATCATAACTGTATCTATACTGAGTCTAGCACAGAGATGTAACCAACCTATTATTGGGTTGGGAATATTCAGGTCTACTCCTTATGACCCCATCAAGCAGTGATTTTAATCGTGACAAGAATCCACAGATGTATCTCTTGTTTTCTGAGAGACTATATAAGCTGACAAACAGAGGAGCAGATCCTATAAAATGCTGAGGGAAGTCTACCTCAGTCCTAGGGAAGTATTCTTGACATGTATAAGGAAGATGTTTTGTTCCTTACAGGAGCAGGATCTTGGCCAGTATGTAAAAATTACATTGTCAAATACTTCTCATGAGTGAATCAGAACCAGTTTTAAGAACAATGTACCAATGGGGTACAAAAGTGGAAAGCTGTCCTTATAAGAAATGCCAATGTGCATTTCCCTTGTCAGCAGCTACATAAAGTAAACTAATTTTTAAATTAATAAATTATGGTTCACACAAAAACATAATTCGATTAGTCTTTCTCACTCCACTAATCATTCCTGAAATCTGTGCTAGCTAAGCTATACATATTGATATTTTTTCTGGAGTCTCATAGATTTCACAGAATATTCTGAGTTGGAAGGGACCCACAAGGATCATCAAGTCCAACTCTTCAGTGAATGGGCTGTACAGGGATCAAACCCATGACCCTGCTGTTATTAGCACCATGTTCTAACCAACTGAGCTAATCTGAGAGTCCCATTGCATACAGAAGGATTCCTCTCATTTGAGGATCTGAAAAAAGTTATGTTTTGCACGTGAGTCGCAGGAGAGGAATTTGTCTCAGGAGACTACAATACCATTGGATGAGTACATCTTGTCAAAAGCAGTGTTAGAAAATACTTTATCTAAATAGTGCTTTGCACATCAGGGTGTTTGTTTTGTAGCTATTTAATGATGATTAAATTTAAATAGCTATTTGTAGCTATTTAATGATGATCTTTTAAGTAAAAAAGATCAGTAATAAACCCACTTATTTTGCCTACACAGTATGAGAAATTTTCTATAAATACCACACTTAGGATAAAAACTGCTCACTGAGGCTTCTAGGAACAATGCCATTACCAACGGGAATAGAGCATTGTACAAATAATTTAATAACAATATTAGCTACAAAAGTAACAATAATAGATTCCTTCCCTTCTGATCCCCAACTGCTATTTGCTGTCAACTAACAGGTAATGTTGTATTCTCTTAGTAGTAACTGTTTTTATTGGCAGTGCATCTTGACAATGGCTTGGCAAGGGTCTGCAGTTTCAGAACGTGCTGGGTGGCAGGCCTTGCTGCATAAGACTAAGGTCAAGGTAGATGGACCCAGAGTGCAGAAAATTGCTGCAAGTCAGGAGCAAGACAGCAGCTGAGCAAAAGATATTGACGAAAGTGCTCTGGAGTCCAAGAACATAGAAAGGTATGCTGAGCCATATGTTTGTATAACTCTTCCAGGATTAAAAAAATATGTATATTTGTACTGCTAAACACACCTAGAAACATTAAAATCAAACTGTTTCCATTTACATGAAATAAAACAACTCCATTAAAATAGGGTTTGAGTAATAACCATCCCGATCACAGAATAAATTGCATCCCAGTTTCATAAAGAAAAAAAAAAAAAAACAGTTGAAACATTCCTCCTTTTTTGGTTCCAAAATCACCTGAGGGGTCAAGGAGACCTTGGGCAATCATCCAGCCCCTGGAGGTAAGGGGTAGTTATAACTAAATCGTTCTCAAAATATGGCTCTCATTATTTCCAAAAGAACTCCAATAACAGAGATTTGCTAATGTCTAACTTATTAGACATTATAATAACATTTATAATAACCTGACAATTTTTTTCTCCTCTTAACAGCCCAGGGTATTTGAAAAAAAAATAGTTCCCTTATTTTTCAGCTGAAGTAGTCTTCAAAAAAATGCTTTCAGCTATACACCTATAATGCTTTCAGCTATAGACAAGTTATCATAATTTGCACTGCTGTACTCTGCATTGTCTACAATTGGTCCACATGTTTCCTGAACAGCAGTGGCCAAAACTAGGCACAGCAGGGCTTTGAGGGCCTTGTTACTGCTGGAAAGATGAGAAGAATGCCAGAGGAGTCTCACTAAAGTGTGTTGCGGTTTTTTTTTTAGTGTGTGTGTTTGGGTTGGGTCAGGTTTGGTTTTTTCTTCGGTGGTGGGGGGATGTTGGTTGTGATTTTTTTTCAATTGCATCAGAGTATTGAACCCTGGTCAACATTTAACCAACACAGTGCTCATATTCTTCTGAAATATTTACAGTCTCTCCCAGATTGATGACATCACAAGCATTTGCAGCATATCTTCCAATCAATTTTCCAAGTTATCACCAGAAATATGAAACCAGTTATGAATTCAGAATATTCTGTCCTTCTCCCCTGAAATATTATCCATGCCTCTTTCAACCTTAACAATGAACTACTGATAACCTATATCTACAAATACTGTTCCAGCTATTTTTGCACCACCCTGAGTCTGATTCATGGCTTTAGGGGAACTCCCTCACAACTTTTCTCCCTCCCATTGTCCATATCCTCTTCATTAGGTACACTTACATAAGAAATATAAGGTACTCTTAAGAAGTGTATAAGACACCCTTAAGAAGAGTATAAGGTACTCTTAAGAAGAGCATATAAGGCAAGTATAAGGCACAGACGAGTCACAATATTCCTATCCTTCTGAATACAGTGTAGGTTGTTGAACTCAAAAAGCAGATTCTCTCGAACTAACAGTGCTTACTTGGAGAAAAATCTGATTGAAGAAGAGCTTGAAGAAGATGAGGTCAAAAGAATTTTTATTCTTTCGCTAAGAAGCTTGGCTGTTACCTTTGGTGGCTTGCGCTTTCCATTTCTCCCTGTTCTGCTGCACCACCTCAGTCCAGGTGGCTTTAAAACATTTGAAGTCCACAGTGAGTATGGAGCAGTTAAGTGAGGCACTTCCTTCGGACCCAGTGCTCTTGACACTTGATTTTTTAACTTCGGAGGGACTAATGTTATTTAGGCTGGGGCACAATATCACAAAACACAGAAGAAATCAGTATCCTGTACACTCAAATACAACTACGAAGAAATAACAGCTGTAAGTCAGATAACAGAGTCACCCAGGAAAAATTAAGCTTGAATCCCTTATCTTTCGCTTCTCTCCTGTCCCACCCCAGGCCAATCAATGTTAAAGCAAAGAGCACAACCAAGCCATTGTTAGAAATAAAAGGCATCTTTTCTCTGACTATTTTTTGGTATCCATGGTCACTATGAAATAGAATCAGTCAAAGTGCTGTCACTACTTTTGTTGTACATCTCCACTCCCTAAATATTATTGGAGAGTAAGACAATTCTAGAAATAAAATACGTCAGAGGAGTCGTCTCCTAAAATTCACTGAGGCACAGGACAGAAAATCCACCTCTGTCCAGGACTTGGTGACCTCAGATGAGGCTGAAATCAGGCACTCGTTTCGGTTACAGATCCTACAGTTGTCTTTCAAGGATGGATGCTTCATTGTGCACATTTTAATAAAGGTAACAAGGTTACCGACAAAGAAAGATATAAGTGCCTGTTCTTTGTTCACCCAAGAGTAAAGAAGTCACCTGGGAGAGGGAACCCTGAAGGTAGCCCTACTTTAGGGAGCACTAGCCATGAGGCATTTGAATCCCAAAATGTGCCCTGTCAATAAACTACTAAAAGAGCGGTATCTCTATAATACAGTTTGAATGGGCCAAGACTTCTACACCTGAACTCCAGGTGAATTCTGGTGGTTCTTCACACATTTGCATAACAATACTGTCACAAGAGTGTGCTTATACTTTCCAGTCATCATTTTTGTTTCAACCCCATTTATACTTCTAGATGTGAAGAACTGAGGGCCTTCCAATGACTCTATTTACCTTCTCTCTGACATTAGTGACTGAGAGAGCACTGAAGTGTACCTGATTGCATGGCTACAACCATTTGTGCTCACTGCCTTTGGAGGCATGACTCAGGTTCATGCCACCCTACCTCTTTGCCCTCCCCCAGGCACAAAGCCACCTCACAAGATGAGCTGTAGTGTTGGCAATGCGGATATGGGTCTTTAAGCCACATGGAAAACATATACTGTAGGGGAGGAAAACAGAGGAGTTGAGTGCAATAGCAGCACGTGCAGAGTGAAGGGGAAGGTGCAAGGTTATTCACCTGGAGCGCCTGAATCCGGACATGCCAGAGTGGGAAGCTTCATTGATGAGTGGAGTCACAATCTTCTCTGTCATGTCAGTCAGCACAGTAAAAGTGGGTTCCACAATGAAATCAATGAAACCTGAGCAGAAACACAAGGAGAGCCAGGCAGGCAAGAGGAGGATTTATGCAGAGTCCCTGCTTCAGTGAATACAGACAACCACACTGTAGATGACAGTGTAAAATATTATACTTGAAAGAGAGATAGGCAAATAATAAAAAGAAGAAATTGAGTTATATATTAATCCCTGGCCCAAGAGCCTGGATACAGCATGCAATAAAAGATACCTACTTAAATACTGGCAAGAAACTGTGGTAAATCATGACATCAAAAGATTCATCAAGACTTGTTTTATATGAGGAGTAGTGTGATATTGAAGTCAAATTTCTAGCAGATTTGGATAAACTCCAGTTTCAAAGAAGAATTCTTTAAAAGCAGAAAATAAATATAACAGTAATGATACCAGTAAGTTTTGCTGGTGTGGAGTTACACAAGAACGTCCTTTACTGCGCATCAGCATTCACGTTGCTGTGAATACTCTCTCCTCAGTGCTTGGCCAGCTTTTTCTTGTTGATAAGAAAACAGATTTAGATGCTTTCCCCACATTTTTAAAATAAGTAAAGGAAAAAAATAAAGGGCCAAATAATTTCTACTTCATCATACAGCTTGACAGAGATGAATATGGCTCTGATCTGAATGTTGGGAGAGCAGACTTAAGGGTCCTGTGGCCATAAGCTCATGAGATGGATGAAAATCCAAGTTGCATGGACAAAATTTGAGAGTGAGGAGCTTACAGTACCTTACACGTTTTCCTAAATTCCTTTACCACTTCAGTTAGCAAATTTCTTAGTGTTGCAGGTAGCCAAGAAAACAATGATGTCCTTAATCTCTCATAAGGCACATTGGGATCCAGGTTACAATTACTGTTGTCAGATGTTTTTTGGTAACGTTATTACTGTTACAAATCCCTACTGTTACAATTTTCAGAGATTTGTTAATTATCAAGTATTAATTATTCCTTAATAATATTGTAGTTTCTCTGACTTGATCATTATATGTTTCTACAGCACTGGTGATTCTAGGTGATAACAGAACAACAAAAGAAGAAGAGACCACATCGTTCAGGCACCTGAATTCACAGATGCTTTGATCCACATCCCAAGTGCAAAGCAGTTGAGTATCCTTCTAGTTCAATTTCCCTTCCCTGATTTTTGCTAGATTTCTAAAAGAATGGATTATTAAGTGTATTTTCATGCCTGGTCAAATTAAAAATGTTACTTTTAAGTAACATTCTGTAAATCTGGAGAAAATACACATTCGGTCATATCCAAAAATCTGAATACTGTGCCTCCATAACACTGAGTCAGTCTTATCTACTCAAATTTAGGAAAAAAAGAACTCCCAGGTAGTTAATAAAAAATGTATGTAGCATAAAGTCTGAATAGGAAATTGTATGCTAGATGACAACTCAGATAATCCCAGCAAGTTTTATACAATTTTTTAAAGCACTGGAAATTTTACTGACTGAGAACAGTGTTAAGTGTGCCACAGGAATCCTAAGGATAATAAGAACCTGATTTACATATATTCGTGTGTCTGTCTCTATACATCTCTATTCCCCTTCAAAAACTTATTTACCTCTTAGTGAGCAAAGAAACCCAAGCCACGGTACCCTGTTATTCTGCTCAGCAAGTAATACCACTGCCATTTGCTCCATCACCACTAACAACCCTAAGAGATTCAAATCTCTGATACCAGACACATGACTACATCACTAACTTCAGTAGCAAGGTGTTGAGATTTGTTTCCTCAGATAGTCAACAACTGCACACAAACACAATCTAGTTGTGTTTAAGAAACAGGTTTTCCCTGCAAGAAGTCTTGCAACTCATCAACAAAGATGAGCAGAGGTGGCACAGGTAAACAAACTCAAATACCTAAGAGAACTTTTCTTTGATAAGTGAAATTTTTCCCTCTGTTCCCTACAACATGAATAAGTTTTTCAACTATGTTACCTTAAAATGGAGATCATAATAAAATTTAAATATGCTGATTTAGTATGCTAATTAAAACCCTGACTATCAAATAACGAACCTGAGCTTTAAACCTATTAATGCTAATGACCATTTTATTATCCTTTATCTCCTTCAACAGAATGAGCATGATAAACATTTCTGCACCTCAGTGACTAAGATGATTTTACCAATTAATGCCACATACTGAGGGTGAATTCCAGGCATATGACTAGCGTTCATTCATTCCACCTGCAAACATCATCATCATGGCTAGGCTTCGCAAATGAAGATTTGGGAAGGGCTCTACCCACGTTTGTTGCAAGCGTGTTGGTGGCTGAAAAGGCCAATACAAGATAGGCATGTCCGGTTGCAAAAGGCACAACAAAAAGACTCCTTAGATGGTATATTCTGCAAGGCACGATTCTTTCTGCGCTGCCTTTTCTCCTCAAGGGTGATCCTGCGTGCGTTCTCAAAAGCATCAGCAGCGTTATAGATGGTGCGTCTCCAGGTCTCCCGACTGGAGGCCAGAGTAGACCAGTTATGGTGATCAATATGGCCAAGGCTGAGATGTTGTTTCAGGGAGTCCTTGTATCTTCTCTTCGGGGCTCCTCTCTTGTGGCAGCCAGTAGCAAGTTCACCATAAAGCAGGATCTTAGGGAGGTGGTGGTCCTTCATCCTTGAAACGTGCCCTGCCCAACGCAGCTGTGTTCTCAGCAACATGACCTCAATACTTGTGACTGCTGCTTGTTCTAGAACAGATGTATTAGTCACATAATCTGACCAGTGGATGTTTAGGATTGTTCGGAGGCAGCGTTGATGGAAGTGTTCTAGGAGATGCAGGTGGTGGCGGTAGATGACCCATGATTCAGATCCATATAAGAGAGTAGACAGCACTATGGCTCTGTAAACACTGATCTTGGTACTTTTCTTCAGGTGTTTGTTTCACCAAACTCTTTTATGAAGCTTTCCGAAAGCACTATATGCCTTTGCTAACCTGTTGTCTATCTCTCCGTCGGTATTACCATCCGAGGTGATGAGGCTACCGAGGTAATTAAACTGCTGGACTGATTTGAGTTCTGATTGGCCAATGGTGATGTGGGGATGATGGGGGACTTCCTGAGGTGCAGGTTGATGGAGAACTTCTGTCTTCTTTAGACTGACTTCCAGCCCAAAGAGCTCAGCAGCGTCTGCAAAGCAGGATGTTAAACGCTGCAGAGCTGCTTCTGTGTGGGTGACAAGGGCAGCGTCATCAGCATAAAGCAGCTCCTGGACAAGATGGTTTAAGGTCTTAGTGTGGTCCTTCTGTCGCCTTAGGTTGAATAGACTTCCATCAGTATGATATGGAATGTAGATACCGTCCTGATCCTTGAGGTCTGCCGTGGCCCTTTGGAGCATCATGCTGAAAAAGACTGTGAATAGGGTAGGAGCGAGAACGCAGCCTTGTTTCACGCCATTCTTTATTAGAAAGGGTTCAGAAAGTGTGTTGCCATATCTGACTTGGCCGTGCTGATCCTTGTGGAGTGAGATGATCATTTTGAGGAACTTGGGGGGACAACCTAAACATTCCAAAATCTCCCTCAGACCTCTTCTGCTCACAGTATCAAAAGCCTTGGTGAGGTTGACAAAGGTTGCATAAAGACCTTTGTTCTGTTCCCTACACTTCTCTTGCAGTTGTACCTGCAAACATCGACATAATAAAAAAAAAAAAAACAAAAACAAACAAACAAACAAACAAACAAAACCAAACATACAACAAAAAAACCTGGGTAGAGAACAGTTTCCCTAAAGCCTAACATTAAAAAAAAAAAAAAAAAATCTGCAGCATGCACTCATCAGCCTCTATCCAATGTTTTCTGAAGGTGTAATTTTCTTTTTTGCTAATCAAAGGAAAAAAATAAAGGCATGCAGCTACTTTTATCAGCTGCAAAAGTGGACAATGACAACAAAGGCTGATCTTCAGTGAAACAAGCTTCCTAGAGTTTAAGCCAGAGAAACTCCTGATATTCTTGTTGGGAAATACAAAAGTCTTGGTCTGGTTCTCTTTGCAGTTTGTTTCTCTCCCTCGCTCTGATAAGCAGCTTGACTTCTGGACACAAATCTCTCCCATCTTCACTATGGTACAAAAATATTTGCCATAAGAAAAAGGATGATAAATTGGTCATTATCATTAACATTAATAGGTTTTCCAAATAAAGTTCATAAAGTGATATTCAGGTTTTTTTATTTATCAGTTTAAACTCTGAACAAGTTTTCATAAACTGAAACAACATGAGGGACACGTTCTTTCTTTTGAGGAATTTTTTTCTGTTAGATTCCTTAATTTCATGTAAAAAGGCCATATTGCCAAAATCTTTTGTGAAAATTTTTGATAATGAAAACGTGTGTCCACTATTGTTGCATCTACAGTGACCCTACAGCAGCAAACCAGTAACTACAAACAAGTCGAGCCATCAGAGCAGGATTTCTAGGCTCTGTTCTTGACAGAACTAAAAAATCATAATTTTATTTCACAAAGGACAGAGTTTTTTAATTTATGAGAACTGATGGCTGCTTGATGCAGATGACAGAATCATAGAATCACAGAATCACTAAGTTTGAAAAGGACCTTTAAGACTGTAAAATCCAATCATATAATAGCACAATTTGGAATTCAGCAAGAATTTACTTTTGAAAATAAATGTTCTAAGTACTACTACAGGGAAAAATTTGTTAAGACTATTAATCAGGTAAAGAAATGAATGGAAAAAGAATCTACAACTTTGAAAGTCTTATCTCAGCGGATAGCTAGAAAACAAAGGAGGTTTCAATTTAACAAGGGGTATGTTAGAGAAAGAAACTGTCGATATGTGCAGTAGACTGAGAAATGAGCATTTTATAATGTTAGGAGGCAAGATTTATAAAGAGTAGACTACTAATGTCAATGGATTACTAAACCCCTTGCACAAATCAAATATAATGACAAATAGTATATGACTAAATAAGGTTGCCTTTGCCTACTGATAAGTGCCTCTTTTATAAGGTGGAATTGTATTAGTGATGGTTTAATTCAACATTAATTTTACAGTGGTTTGACACAAAGGGCATCAGAACATTCTTGGCTCTCCTTGTCTTTCTGAGCAAAGGAGCACAAAAGGAGAGAACCAGAAAAACTAGCATCCAAGCACACACAACCCTATGTAGAGAGACCCTGTGAGAGGCACAACTCCTCTTCCCTGTAAGGAGTGAGGAACATATCTGAAAGGGGTGTGAAAGAGAAGCCCTTACATGCACTTTCCTTCACATCGACCAGACAGAGAGAGTTTATCTTCTCTCACAGCACAGCAATAGATGTAATGTGCCCAGGAGTCTTCAACATGAATTTTAGCTGAGACTGCAGCATTTCAAGTTTGTTGCTGCTTTCCTCCACTGAGCTGCTGGCAGAACAACCCACAGTTGTATTGTGGGTTATTGTTGCAGAGGAGTAAATACTACAAGTCTGGTAACCAGGCCAGGCTTGTATAGGGCTTTTCAAGTTCAGATTCCTAGCTGAACTGTCTAAACTTCCAAAGCCAGAAAAATCTGGGATGATGTCCCCCAGAGAATGGCTTGCCTACCAGGAACAATGAAATAATTTTAAACAGAAATGGTTCTTAGCCAAAGATATGAATCTGCACTTTCCTAGGTTTTGGGATATCTCTGTCTTGTTCTTCTAGAGAAATTTCATGGTTCAAATATTTTGTTTGTTTTCCTTCAATATTTCCTTCATTCTCTGTTTGTCTTTCTCAATTCCCTCAATTTTAGTATCCATGTTATCTTTCTTTCGCTATTCTATTAAACTACCTATTCTCCAGTTGAGATTAGAACATGTTTCTCTATCTAGTTCACTTGCTTCCTAGATATAAAAATCCACCCCAAAATGCACCTTTTCCCTTGTCCTTTCTTTGCTCCAAGCCCCCTCAACAGTTTTACTTCACTTAGCCCCTCTTATTCTCTCACCAAATGCCAGGCTTGTTGCCTCATCCTTCCCCTAATTTTTCATTCAGTAACTGAAGGAAAGGTAGAGAAAGTGCTGTTGGTGCGTTTGTAAAAAGATCTCTTTTCTGAAAGGGTGGCACAGAAAAATATTTGCTACTTGCATGGCTTCAGTGAAAAATAATGGTTGGTTTAAAGTATTGGGAGGAAAGGGTTGGAGGCATAAATTGAAAAACACACAGCATTTTTGCACAGGTCATCAAAGGGACTGACATTACATTTTCATATACACCAATGACACTAATATCACATGATGTTGCCATGTGCACCCATTCTTCACAGCTCAGAAAACTATGGAATAAGTGTCATGATCAGGCACTGTAGCTATCTCTGCAGACACATCAGAGGTAACTTGGTGAATGTATGGAACCATTACCATACACGTAAAGGCTCCCCAGCTTTGAATGGTTAATCTGGGAAAAATAATGCTATTGTACTACATTTTTTCTCTTTAACATAGTTCCAAATGATGAGAGATCACTATGATCTTAGCCCTACAGGAAAGAGTAAGTTTTGCTTTTAAGATGCTGCTTCACATGCACCAAAAGGGACATACCTATTTGAGACTGAGCAACCATAGTAGATTTGCGATCACACAGGGGAGAGAAGGGCAGCCCTAGTTCTGCTTCTTTGTCACCCTAGAGAAAAAAAAATGAGAAGAAATTAGAAAAGGACAAGACACATTGCACTTCTATATCTTACTTCACAACCGTAAAAGCCTCTCATTTTACTTTCTTTAATTAAACTTTGATTTTATTTGCATTTTTTGTTTGTTTATTTTTAACACAAATTGTGGATAATTTGAGTCTTTCAGATAAGGAATTCATAGGCCATGGCTGGCCAGATGCAGATTATTGACAACACCAACAGTTTTCTACAAGAAAGTAACCTGCTTGGTTGTTGTGGGCCAAGCTGTGGGCATTCTCTACCTGGACTTTTCCAAGGCTTTTGATAGGGTTTCCTACTGCCTCCTCCTAAAGACACTGATGCATTACAGTATAGACAAGTGGTCCATGCAGTGGATGGGGAACTGGCTGACAGGCTGGGGCCTGTCAGCAGGTGGTGGTAAATAGCTCCGTTTCAAACTGGCAACCTGTCATAGGCAGGGTACCCTGGCAATCAATACTGGGCCCATAAATGGGGGCACAAGTCCTGTTAGAATTTTGTATGGAACAACAAGCAATAGTATTCTTCCACTGTAGAACAATTCTGCTTTATGTTAGGAGTCTAATATACAGTATCAGGGTAAAACTCTCAGAAAAACCATCTCTCAATGCCATGATTTTTCATTATTCCTTAGGCCTCTTAAAAACTCCAGTGGCTAATTCTCTTGGGAAGGAACACCAAACTGCCTTTGTGACTGCTCAGAGAGACACTTGACTGTTTGGGCAGCTCCCCCATGGCTACCTAAAATGCATTAGTAAAACAAATTAATTAAGGCAAGGTGTTTGTCATAGCCACTGAATATAAAAAGGCAGTAGTGCTCAATATCATTCACACCTACAGCATGATTACTTAGTGTAGGAAGACCTATGACATGTCACATAGCGAAATAGTTGGAAACCAAAAGGGTTGGGCGCCTGTTCTGATATAGGTTAAGTCAGGCTTTATCTCTGCAAGACACTTAACAGAAAGGACAGAAAAGAGTCTGCAGGTGAAGAGCATTAAGGAAGAGCATAAGAATATATCTAATCCAAAACCAGACCAGTTCCTTACAACCATAGTCCCCTCTGGCTAGCAGCAGTTCTCAATCTCATGGTTTAGGGATGGTATTCTCTGATTTAGTATGCCCACTAAAAACCTCCAAAGCATGTGCCACATTTTTCACATCTTGTGCTGTCCTGACTGGCCCAAAGGCTACTGTGTGAACAATCTCCTGTTTAATTTGCTCAAAAGCTCCACTCGAAATTGTTCTCCTTCTGGATCACTTGATACAGAGGTCTCACAATCTGACGGTAATCTGGAATATGCATCTTCCCCACAGTACCTAGGAAAGCTTGTGTTTCCTTTTGGTTGGTTGGTGAGGACATAGCTGCTCTTTTGTTGACCACGTCTGGCAGTTTGAGCCACATTAGAAATCTAAAAATCCAATTTCCAGGCTTCCCCCCACCCCTTCCCACAATTTATCCTAACACCGGAGAGAAACTTTTAGGTCAGAGGCTTCTATAGGGGAAGGGGAAAGTATATACATTTATTTACACAAATAAATATACTGTACAAACTAAAAGCAGCTATATATATATATATAACATTTCTGTCAGTCTTTTTAAGCCCCTCCCTTTAACTTTAGTCCAGGAAGAGCCTTTTCAGGCTGCTGGGCAACACAGTTTCTCTAGTGGGAGTGTTCTGGGCTCGAACACTCCCCCCTCACCAAGCTCCGGCTGTTTGTTGCAGTCTTTCTCCTCACGAAGTCCAAGAAGATAGCTTTGAGTCCTTTCTCTTCGGTCTGCTATGTGATCTCTCCCTCTCGATCTCATACCTCGGTTCGTAGGCTGCTGCAGTGTAGTTCAGCTTACCAAGCGTCCTCCGAGTCAGTTTTTGGCTGCCCCCGGTCAGCTTCGGCAGGCAACTCCCGAGCTCTTGGCCTGTCTACAATTTCATCTGGGATTCTTCTCCTGAGCGCCGGGCCTACCTCCTCCAGCCCGTCTCTTGGCTCAGCTTCAATGCTGAGCCTCTCCTCCACTTACAGTGGAGGGAAAGAAAAAAGCCCCCCTCCACAGCTTTAACTGCAGAAAAGGAGGGGGAAGAGAGGGCTTGGCTGCAAAGCTTGCCTCTCTTCTCTTACCTCAGGTGCTGCAAATTCCTTCCTTCACAGCACACACTCTAAATGGTGCCTCTTAACTCTGGCCTACACAGAGTTGGGGGCTGCAGGGCTCCCCCTCCCCCCTGAAGTGGGGGGAAGGAGCCCAGCCACCCCCTGGCCTTCTACACCTACACACAGCAGATACCAACAGCAGAACTGCCAACAGCTTCTGGTGCTGTGTATATATGATTTTTAGCAGAAGCGAACAACATGGAGGGTGATTGGCTCTCCAGGGAACACTGCCCTGGCACCCAATCACCTCTGAGCCCCCGAACTCTCAAGGGGGGGCCAATTTCAAACCATGACACCACATCCATTGGAATCTGACAACATCCATCTTGCCATTTTACTACTAAAAACTGAATTTCCTGGGCAGGTCCCTTGACCTTACTTTGCTTTATGGCAAAACCTGCCTTGAGGAGGATTTGGATTATCTTTTCCCCTTTCTCAAAAACTGCCCCTGCTGTGTTGCCTCACGTGATGATGTCATCAATGTACTGGAAGTGTTCTGGAGCCTCACCCTTTTCCAGTGCAGTCTGGATCAGTCCATGGCAAATAGTGGGACTGTGTTTCCCCACCCCTGGGGCAGTCAGTTCAAGTATAGTGGATGCCCCCTGTAAGGGGGGTACTGTTGAATTAGATGATCAATGGAGCATAGAGGCGTGAGAACGAACTCATATTAGGATGTGAAACCAGCTAGACTATGGTACAATGTAACTTATGGCAGAAGCTAATTGTAAGGTCCATTGTGCTTTTTAACAAGTCAGCTTGTAAGGTCCATTGTGCTTTTTAGCAAGTCAGCTTGATATCCCCTATTATCAGAGCTGAGTTTTTCCTTGGTTTTGCTACATATTGCAAGATAGATACATCTACCCTTGAAACACAATGGTAGAGGTCATCCATAGGGGTGAGAAAGATGATGATGGGAGGAAGATTATGTGGGCAGGGGTCGCTCGCCCCTTGCCCTACAAGTAGGGCATGCGCAGACTGTTGCCATGAGGTCATGATTAGGCGGTGTTTGGCTGCCATTCAGGCATCACCTTATACTACGTACTGGCCCTACGTAGTGTAATGTGGAACTGATAAAAATGGGGTGTCGGAGCTGCTGAGTTGAGCGATACTCATCCTACCACCGAGACTGTGTTGCTCCGCGGGGACGCCCGCTAAGCATGGGTACCGACCAGCTGCTGCAGATCCTGACAGCCCTGGCCTGTCTGTGTGGGTAAGCACAGGTTATTGATAGGAAGCAACTGAGAGAACAAACTTTTTAATATCCTTTTAGTGTTCCTTTAATTCCCCTTTTATGTTTATAGTTGTTTGTTTTTTTTTTTCCTTTAGTTTCCCTCTTTACTAACCAATATCATGTTATCCATAATATTGTGTTAAGATCCTTTTTTGGTATCCCTTTTTCACTAGTTAATACTGTATTAAATGCTGTTTGTAGTATTTGTTTTAATGCCACCCGATAAGATAGTTATTTTGTATCCTTTTTTAGTTTTTAATTCCTCTTGCTAAGTTTATTACTATTATTATTATTCTCACTGTAATAAAAGATATTTTGTGTGCTTGAGTATTTTTTGGCACTTGTCTTTATTCCGGACATGTATCCGAACGTACTGCTACATAAATTGGCGTAGTCGGCAGGATACATGGAGGAATAAGCAGTGCCCCAGGGAATTCGTTGGTGGAGTGCTCAGCTGACGTTTCTCTGTGTATTGGTGGGAGATCTTCAGGTGGAGTGCACAGCCTGGAGAGCCGCGTCCCCGTGTGTGTTGTGTAAAAGGGAGATTCTCAGGTGGAGAGCATAGCCTGGGAAGCCGCGTCCCTGTGTGCGAGGTGAACTCTGTGTGGGTGCCGTGGGTGCCAGTGTCTGGGTTCATATCTTCTGCTAGTTTTACTTTGTTTTAAACTGGGTTTTGTTGTTCTTGTTGATTAAGTTACTATATGGGTGGCAGTGCTTGTGTTTTATATGCTTTGTTTGGTTTTTTTTTGCATATGGGAGGTAGTTCTGAGCAATTAATTGTGATCACACTTCTTGAGACCTAGAATTAAGATTTGTCCTTTTTGTAACTGTTGTTTATATGTACGACTTCATTGTATTAATTGTAATAAATATATCCTGGGACCTAGAGGCAGCCAGGAGATAAGGCTAGATCGTACTTTAAATTTTTATTGTATTCGGTGTGGAGCGAATCAAAGCCTAGAAGATACCCGGTGGATTAGGTTTTATTGTTGTTTCACTCATAGGTATGTCTTTCTGAGGATTCATTCAGAGTTATTGTAGAGTGTGTATTTTGTGGTTGGTATATAGAGATTTTAGATTTGATGTGTATGTGTAGTTAGGCTTGTTTGTGATGTAAGAGCCATAGTTTGTGGATTGGTGTGTCTCATTGTGTTTAGCTTAAAAATTGAGAATCTTTTGTCATTGTTTTGTTGGCAAGAACGTTAGTAGATTAAGATGAAAAAGTGGTTAGGAGGGTCAGCCGCAGGCGGCAATGAACCCAAGAAAGCTCCTCCCCGTGAATTAATAGAACTGGGGCAGGAGCCATGGATTACTTTGTGGAGTAAGTGGGAAGCATGTACAAAGATTCCTCTTGAGTATTGGGGGCAGCAGACCCCGATGGAGGTATTGCGATACTGGGAGCAGTTTACCCCTACTACTAAATCAAGCAGTCGTCTGGAACAGGCTGGACGAATGGGGGGTGCACTGCTTACTGCATATAAGTTAACTGTGGAAAAATGCACAAAACTGCAGGAGCAGCTGAATGCTGTAAGAGCCACTCAGTTGGTACAACGCCAGACTTTACTTGACCTTCAGGCCAAGAAGAACAGGGTAGAAGATAAATGTGTTACTTTAGCTGAGAAATATGCTGTGAGAACTGTTCGGCGCAGACAAAAGAAAATAGACCGAAATGATCGGGGGCCACGGGTGCGAGCCATAGTCACTTCCCCTGATTGGGATCCAGAGAAGTGGGATGGTAACATATGGAGTAGTAGTGATGATTCTGATGAGGACGATTTTATAGAAAATTCAGAGAAGTTATCAACATCAGATGAGTTGGCACACAGAGCAAGAGGCTGACTCTGTGATAATAGACAATGTTGATGCCACAAAGTTTTTAGAGTTAACTAATGATGTATATGTACAAAATGCCCTTTGGCGTTTAAGACAAACACCAGGAGTTGATAGAACTTTAGTTTCAGTTATTGCTGAAGGTCTTAGTGACCGTTTTACTAATGATGAATCACGGCAGGATGGAAGTTCATCCTGGGTAACTCTTCATCAAGCAATCAAAATATTAAAGGGGGAAGGGATGAAAGTAGCTATTGAGCTGCAGAGCCCTGAACTTTACATGCAACAGCCTTTAATTCCAGTAATGTGAAACAAACTGTTAGAAGGCTGTCCTGTACCCTGGAAACCATACATTATTCCACTACTAGTGTCTAACTTGGGGGCACCCATAGAAGAGATCATAGAGAGGTTGCAGCAACTTGGTGACCTTCCAGGCCTCCCACCCACAGAACAAAACCTTAACTTGATACAATTATACTGTTGTAATGAGGAAGAGTAATATGACACCTCAAGTAAATATTAAGTTGTTAGTATTTGGAAGGGGGGAGTTGTTTGTGTTTTGCCTCCCACAGGACCCTGCTGGCTTCCAACATGTTAGATGAAACCTTATCATGAACGGCAAGAATTCTGAACAGAGATCAGTGAACGTTGAGCAGCACAAGACCAGCCCGAATATCACATGGAAGAAAAACATATCCTAAATATAGTTAATTGTGTCTACTAACTTTTGCTAACTGGTGTAATGACTCAGTTATCGTGTACCTGTCTCTTGTGTGTCTTGTCCACACCTGATGTTGTGATTCATGTAATGAACAATGTCCTGGTCAGAGGCTGGGGGGATATACCTACCACAGCCATGACTACTCTTGCATTAGCCTATTCAGTGCAGGTCATGTATCTTGAATAACAAGATGGATTGGTTATTCTTTTCTGCATAGCAGGTCTCGTGTCCCAATGGATCCCTGGATCTACTATTCCAGAGATAAGAAGGTTTATATTTCTTAGATGAGTTGCACCAACAATCTGTATGCTTTGTTTTGTATTACTGGTAAGCAACAATCAGAATTGGAATATTATTCCTGAACTGTGTGCTGCTAAGTTGTTTTGGCAGCAGTGTTAAAGGTAAAGGCTAAAGCTAAGCCCTGGCTTCAAGAAGTGAAAGACATATGTGATGCTGTGTGCAGAGGGACTGCAATTGTACTTGGTTTTGTCTCCTGGGATGAGGCAGACATACCACTAAGGGGGGAAAGAAGACAATGGAAAACTATAAAACTTGTAACATCCTGAAGCCTAATGGTCATCACTGTATAGAATGATCCGTTTCTGTGCTATTCATGTCACACCAGTGATGTTTGTGAAGATCAGACAGAACGGTGTGGTTTGAGAATTCTAAATCAGACACTGATTGTTTTGCATGCTCATATTTGTATGTGTTTTGTCCCAGTAGTGTTACAGCAGGTGGCAAGAATTATTTGGAATCAACAAATGACAGAAACCTTTTAGCTTACGAGTCTATACAAGAATATATGTGACTGTGAAATAACCATGTGTGAGGTGCTAGGCCTCGCAGAAGAAAAGTTTATGTTGAAAAGCTGGTTGGCAAGACTGCAAATGAAGGACTGATGTTTGTGGACCTCCCTATGGGCTCTGGCTTGCATCATGTTTACAATTTTCTTATGATGAATTGGTAATATTCTAGTTAAGTACAGAAATGATTTCACACTCAATGGTATAGTTAATGTAAAGATAGATAAAATTCTTTTATAGCATGGAGGCAAGAGATAACCTGTACTATCACTCCATGAGGTGAAGGGGGATTGACTGCAGTCAGGGGTAAACTGGGGCAGGACGGTTTGCTCCCGATGAGGCCTGGAATCTGTACAGAGAGTGCAAGCTTTCTGTGGGAGTGGTTGGTGAGACCAGGATGTTGTCTGGTGTTGCATCAAACTCCAGATATACATTGCCTGTGATGGCTCCTAACAGGCCTATAAATGTGTGACTGGCAGTCAACCACTTCATACTATAAAAGATGAATCCAAACTATAAAATTCTGAAATGAGAAGTTCTGTTGTACTAGACTTTATATTTTGCAGAAATTCCTGAGATTCATTGCGTTGTCTGAGCCCATATGATTGGACACACCTGTTCACCTGTCCAAACTTAGAAACTAGGTCTGTCAACCGGGAAAAGATTATCTCAAGTACTGTTGACTCCAAGTAAATGACCACTGTAATCCACTTAGATCTCACTGGGGATGGACATGATTATATTATTGTCTGTATTTTCGCTGTTACTCAGTTGGTATGTTGTTTACATTTTTAGAAATGACACTTCATCAATACGCTGTTCGAGTCATTCACCAGTGTCATGGTCCAACCATGGACCACGCGGTGGGATGGAATCCAACAGCCCCCAGGAGTTGGTTTCTCCCCTGAGGGTGCAGAGCAGCAGAGCCTTTTCCAGACCCAACTGTACCTTCCAGAAAGATATCAGCTATGCTTTGCTTCTTTGCTGACTTCTGTTTCGGATGTCAATGTGTGGACCACCTTGGCCAACGTGACGAAGACGGACGTGATATGTGTGTCCATGGCAACTCCCACGAGTCCTTTTCGCACCTGTCTGGTTGGAGTACCTATTGATAACTACCGGTGGGGAACTCTATATAATGAGACCGTGTTAGCAAACTGCACACATCCAGGAACTCAACAACCTCTTTGGTGGTGCCAGGCATCGTGGCGAGCTAAAAGCGGAAAGGACGCTACTTGGTATATTAAGTCTTTAGCATACATGCATAATTTTCCTGCTTTACCCATTCAACCACAAGAGCTGGACATCTTAGGGACATTAACTGCAACTCGATGCTTCTACCTAAACTATACGTCAGGTACCAAGGTTAATGAAGGAGGAGTTGACATTTTTCCTAGAGATATCTACCGGAATGCATCAGCTTGGTGCAATGAGACTCTGCAAAAACAATTTATTCCTGGATCTGATGCGATAGGTCTCCCAAATGATATGTTTCTCATTTGTGGACAAAGAGCGTGGAAAGGTATTCCGGGAAAGGCTGTAGGAGGCCCTTGTACCTTTGGACAATTAACCTTTTTTTCATCCTCGCAGCGTAACCTTGCCTAAACTAAGAAGACGCAGACGTGACACACGGCGATTTACTCCGGACTGTAACTCAGATGTAAGGTTTTGGAATAAAGCCGAAAGAATAACTGCTAGTATAATATCTCAGATAGGGACTGCTCATGCTTTGGCTTCTTTAAATAAACTAGGATGCTGGTTGGCTAAAGAAGCTAATGCTACTTCTGCTGCTTTGAGTGCATTGCTCACAGATGTAGACTCTGTTAGACATGCAAGTTTACAAAATAGAGCTGCTATTGATTTTTTTGTTGTTAGCCCAGGGACATGGCTGTCAAGATTTTGAGGGCATGTGCTGTATGAATTTAAGTGATCATTCTGAATCTGTTCATGCTAGCATCCAGAAATTGAAAGCCCTTACTCAACAATTACATGTTCGTGATGAATGGAACCTCTTTGGTGATTGGAAATGGGGATGGCCCTGGTTACGAAAAGCGTTAATAGGCTTGTCAATAGTTGGATGTATAATAACATGCATATTGTGTATGATTCCCTGTATACTAACATGTGTACGTCGAATGATAAACACCAAGCTAAATGCATTACAATCTCGAGTAGTTCGTTATCACCCTCTTGCTACCATTGATCACGCGGTGGTATGTAAGGGGGGTACTTTTGAATTAGATGATCAATGGAGCATAGAGGCGTGAGAACGGAATCATATTAGGATGTGAAACCAGCTAGAGTATGGTACAATGTAACTTATGGCAGAAGCTAATTGTAAGGTCCATTGTGCTTT
The DNA here is from genome assembly GCF_003945595.2 of Pipra filicauda. Taxonomy (NCBI): domain Eukaryota; kingdom Metazoa; phylum Chordata; class Aves; order Passeriformes; family Pipridae; genus Pipra; species Pipra filicauda. Next base: position 96,114 of record NW_024104667.1, on the reverse strand, counting down.
TTAACAAGTCAGCTTGTAAGGTCCATTGTGCTTTTTAGCAAGTCAGCTTGATATCCCCTATTATCAGAGCTGAGTTTTTCCTTGGTTTTGCTACATATTGCAAGATAGATACATCTACCCTTGAAACACAATGGTAGAGGTCATCCATAGGGGTGAGAAAGATGATGATGGGAGGAAGATTATGTGGGCAGGGGTCGCTCGCCCCTTGCCCTACAAGTAGGGCATGCGCAGACTGTTGCCATGAGGTCATGATTAGGCGGTGTTTGGCTGCCATTCAGGCATCACCTTATACTACGTACTGGCCCTACGTAGTGTAATGTGGAACTGATAAAAATGGGGTGTCGGAGCTGCTGAGTTGAGCGATACTCATCCTACCACCGAGACTGTGTTGCTCCGCGGGGACGCCCGCTAAGCATGGGTACCGACCAGCTGCTGCAGATCCTGACAGCCCTGGCCTGTCTGTGTGGGTAAGCACAGGTTATTGATAGGAAGCAACTGAGAGAACAAACTTTTTAATATCCTTTTAGTGTTCCTTTAATTCCCCTTTTATGTTTATAGTTGTTTGTTTTTTTTTTTCCTTTAGTTTCCCTCTTTACTAACCAATATCATGTTATCCATAATATTGTGTTAAGATCCTTTTTTGGTATCCCTTTTTCACTAGTTAATACTGTATTAAATGCTGTTTGTAGTATTTGTTTTAATGCCACCCGATAAGATAGTTATTTTGTATCCTTTTTTAGTTTTTAATTCCTCTTGCTAAGTTTATTACTATTATTATTATTCTCACTGTAATAAAAGATATTTTGTGTGCTTGAGTATTTTTTGGCACTTGTCTTTATTCCGGACATGTATCCGAACGTACTGCTACACCCCCCCAGGTGAAAGCAAACTCTGCCCTGCACTCTGCTGCTAAATGAATGGAGAAAAGGCATTAGCAATGTCAATGGTGGCACCGCTTTGCTGCCTTGGACTCCAGTTTGTACTGAAGTTCCAGCATGTAGAGCACAGCAGCACTCAGTGGTGCTGTGACTTCATTCACGCCACGATAGTCCACTGTCAGTCTCCACTTTCCACTGGACTTATGCATTGGCCACACAGAACTATTAAAGTGTGAGCAAGTCTTGCTGACCACTCCCTGGCTTTCTAGTTCACAAATCATCCCATGGATGGGATTCATGGAGTCATGGTTTGCATGGTATTGTTGACAGTGCACTGTTGTGGTAGCAGTACTTATTGTTCTTCAACCCTCAGCCAATCCCATAACAAAAGGGTCCTCTGAGAGACCAGGCAAGGTATTCAGCTGTCTAATTTCCTCTGTCTCCACAACAGCTATCCCAAAAGCCCAATGATGCCCTTTTGGGTTCTTGAAATACCCTCTCCTGAGGTAATCTATGCCAAGGATGCACTCTGGGCCAGTCACAACAGGGTGCTTCTGTCATTCCTTCCTAGTCAGGGTCACTTCAGCTTCCAGTAGTCAGTTATTGGGATCCCTCTGCCACCCCAGAAATAGAGATAGATTCTGCCCCTACATATCTTGATGGCATCAGGGTACAGTGTGCACCAGTGTCAGCTAAAGCCTTATATATACTCTTGTGGGTCTGATGTGTCAGGCCATCAGATCCACACAGTCCTTTTCCTCCACCTGGCTGGAGGCAGGGCCCCTTTAGTCCTGGTCTTAGTACTCATTGCTCACTTCTTGTAAATATGAACTGGAGGTCCCTTCAAGAGGATTAGAAGTAATATCAGCCTGTTGTTCTGTCTGAGGACTTGCCCACTGGAAACTGGAGTGGCATTTATCCTTGTAGAATTTCCTGCAGTGGTTGTCCTTTCTTTCAACTCATGTACCCATGCTGCTAGGGCAGAGGTGGGTTTTCTATCCCACTTCCTCATGTCTTCTCCATGGTCAAACAGGAAAAACTACAGGTTACCTCATGGTGTTTGCTCTCTCTCGAGCTGGGGGTGCTTGCCCAACAGCAGAGACTCTGGTCCATACTGGTGGTGCATGGGACATTTCCTCTCCAGTTTGCTCGAGCCTTCTGAATCTGCCCGCAGTCTTGGACACTCTTTCCACAGTCAAAGCACAGATCAGTAAGGAGGAAAAACAATGATCTTCATATTGTCTGAGTTGGGTAGTCACCTGAAGCACTGTTTGTTCTACTTTCATTGACATAAATGCCAACAATACACAGCAATGGCATGCTCTTTGCAAACTTCTGCCACAGGGATTGTGTACACTGGATGTTGTCTATAGGGAACTGCTCATCATTTGAATCCCTACAAATTACCTCCAGCACATCTCTCAGGTACTGGATACCTTGCTTCATGGCATTCCACCTGCTTGGGGGCACTACTAGATCATCCTTGAGAGAATACCTTTCCCTTACACTTGACAGGAGTTGCCTCCAGAGGCTGAGACTTTCTGTCCTCTTCCCAGTCCCCTTGCCAATGCCCCCATCCCAGGACAGGGATCCCAGCTGCTTGGCTTCACTACCATCTAGTTTCATATTTTGGGCTGTAATATCCCAGCATCAGAGCAGCCAGGTCACCAGGGGCTCACCCAACTGGCGGCTCAAATCTTTTTGCATATCTTGCAGCTCACCCAGGGATAGGGATGCAGTGATTATCTCTGGCCCCGCCTCTTCCTTCTGTTCTGAGAGCCCTGCTTCCTCTTCATCCCTCACTATGTGAACTGATTTTGCCTTGGATTTCTTCTTCTGCTACTGGCACAAGTTGTTTCTCTGGTTCAGCTGCAGTTTGAGTGACCACAGTGCCTGTTGGTCTGCTTTTCTCCTCTTCCCCCTGAGGGTGCTGTCTAGTAAATGAGCAGTGTTCGACAAAAAGTAGCCAGGGCCCAGCACTTGCATAAGTTCACACCTCTCTGGAGCTGCCACATCAGTCCTCTTTCAAGTAATCTGCCACTTAATCAGGGTCCTGCAGTTGTTCAGCAGTGAACTTCCAAACCATTGGAGCAGAACAGTCCCTTAAAAGCTGGCCCATTTTCTCCCACATTCTATGCCACTCATGATTATTCACCCCGGGCAGATCTCTCAATAACTTCATGGTGTGGTGGACTGCACTGAGGAAACCTGGCAGACTTAGTAATAAGAATATGCTTTCCTCAACATCCAAAGGGAATTCAAAATTCTCAAAAGCTGTTGTAACAGGTCTGAAGGAGGAATGTGGGGTGAAAAGCTGGGAAAAATCATCCTCCCCTGTTCCCCCCACAGATGAGGTATGATTATTAATGGACTCCCAAAGGTAGTGCCTGGGGTAAGGGCAGGAGAGCAACACTGAATACACATCCCTAAGGACCCTCATTGTCCTTGATATCATCCTATTATAAGCTGATATCACACAGTACAGCAACAACCAGTGAACAGACCAAGCAACATTGTGACCAGTGGCTCCACACCTAATACAACAAATGCTTTGATTGAATTTCTTCCAACCCATTGTGGTCAGATCTGTTTTTATCTCAAAACTTCGAGCCTCACATTGGGTGCCAAACTAGGCTGTTGTGCTTTAGGAATTGTATTCTCCAATTTAGTGTTCCCACCAAAAACCTCCAAATCATGTGCCACTCTCTCTCTCCTCCCGTCCCTTCCTGCAGCAGGCTGGAGAGGAGAACTGGAGGCACAGAAGGTCAAGATTGTAGGTTGAGATAAAAACAGCAGCGAGATAAGAAAATGAACAGTAACAGCAATAATATTAATAACAAAAGTGTAAAAGAGACAGGCGAATGATTCACATGCAAATGCTCACTGCAGAGCCCAACCCAACCCTCACCACGCTATCCTGATCTGGAAGAAAGCCCTTATAGCCCTTACCCCCATCCCCAGAAAATGACATGAGATGGTATAGAATAACCTCGGTGTCCTAGCCATGTCCCCTCCTGGCTACTGCAAAAATTAACCATTACAACTTGAGAGAAGCATTCTTCTGCTGTGAGGTAGGGATGTACTTATTGATCTAGTACTAAATAACTTCAGTGAACACAAGTTCATGCTTCGTGACAAGCTTAATGCATCTGAATTTGGAACTAGAATACAAGTTTTATACATAGCTTCATCTAAGTGTGGAGGCATTCATCATTCAAAGCTAAAGTAAGATTTGTTAGTTGAAATGAAATTATTCTTATAAAAATATAAAATAATAATTTTGCCTTCTTTATATGTGTAAAACAGATCAAAATTTGGACTAGCACCTAGCTAATCTTAATTCCATCACACGTCTTTAGGGGACTCAGCAGTTGTGTATTTTAACACATTTAGTAAAATTTTGAGCTAGAAAAGTATAAACATGCACATTTTTTTCCCTTAAATGTATGTTAAAACCATCCTACTTGCATGAGTCTCCAGTGTGGCAACACAGAGATAGCTGCGGGATGATCTACCTCTAAAGCCATTCATGGTTTGAAAAACAAATAAAGAGATTCATTTCAAAGCAAATTCTTGCAATGTCCTCTTTAAAAAAGGATTCCTGCAGTGTCTTTAAAAACAAACGTCATGTTAAAAAATTGTCAGAACTTTTTAAAAATTGTCATATATTTTTCCCTTTTGCATTCAGATTTACTACATAACATGAAGTTATAGAACTCTGGAGGGAAAATAAGCACTCAATTTTCTGCTTAGGTTACTAATTCATATTAGTGAAAAGTATCCTAAGCACTCCTTAAGAGCTCTGTCTTTACTTCTCTTTTTTTTAAGGCAGGTCTTTAAATGTTTTTATTAATCACTTGAGGACCTTTTAACAATCACACAGAGCTCAATGATTTGTTTAGATTTGTGGGTCTGTCAACAGATGGTCCACTATGAGCTATAATCTTGATCATTTCACTTCACCTAAAGTAAGGGAAAAATAAGCCTTTTTCATATCCACCCCAACAATGAAAGTACAGTTCTTTAAGTACAGCTAGCCAAATCTGGTTTTATGGTTCTAGAGCTGAGTGACACATATTCTATATTTTCCTAATCTAAAAGATACATTAGCTTCCCAAATCAGAATTTCTTCTAGGTAGAAAATGTTTACATCTATAGACAGTGTATCAGAAAATTAACTTTCTAAAAGGCATAATGGTCAGTGTTACTGGTGCCAGAGGAGAAAGCTTCATACTATTTAGGAGGTTCTTACATATACCAGAGAAAAGGAAAATATCTGTGTTCATATTTTCCTACTTCTTTGCCCAATCCTACATACTCCCTCTCAGCTGCAGAAATATGAAGGAATGGCCCTGGCTTTACCTGTCTGAAGAACTCCTCTAGCAAAGACATTGTCCAGCGATGGTGGAGATCCCAAGCCTTGGCTGGATGACTGATATCTGCTGTATGTAACAACAGTGATAAGGCTTTCGGCTTGTCAATTCTGAAAACCCAAAAGATTAAACAAATTAATTGTCTACTCCTGCAGGGGCCAATGACAAAAATGTTACCTTCAGGGAAATAAGGTAATTAGAATCCTTGGCCAGCATATTAATAAAGTGATTTCTCTGCTCATAAAGTCAGACAACTCTGAACGACTGTCTTATTTCTCCAACATACACCATTCCTGTTTTAAAAGACATTAAAAAATACAAAAAGAAATGTTGCTCAGCCTTGTTGAACAACTTTCCAGGCTTGCTTGTCTGCACTAACAGGCTTGAAGAGCTGCTGTGTTTCCCATTTCATCTGGGCTGCATTTTACGCATCTCGGAAGAGAAGTTAGTCCCTACCATCATACTGTAATGAACAATCAGGATCTCATCTCAGGGGCTCTGATGAGTCTACACAGTAACTGATAAATGTTTCACTGATAGAAAACTAGTGTGAGATCAGAAACGAACCCTGGCATCTGTTTTCACAGAAAAAAGGTTGGTGATTTCTTACAACCATAACCTAAGAGGTTAGCCCAAAAGCTTTCTCAGGATGGGTGGTCTCATTTTTTAATTCCTCTTTTTGGCTATCTGAAATAGTTGAAAGAGTTGTAGCTTGTGAGAAGGCCAAGTGGCTAGTCGCACTCTGGTCCGCTACAGGTATAAAATTCTTATACAGGTATAATTCTGGGACGCTTTGGACAGACCTTTGTCCAGGGTAAAAAATTGACCATCACTCAGCACTTTGTGCTGTACAGAAAGAATTTTAAGGGGAAGAGCTGTAAACAAAATATCACAGCTCCCAGTGACATACTGGGAAGAAGAAAAGACCTTTCCCATACTGCTCCATCTATTATTTTCCAGTTGTTCCCTCAGTGGATCTCAAGTTGTTTTCATCCGTCCTCTGGTTATGAAGCAGGCCCCTTGTAGAGTTGGCAGCTGATAGCATCGGCAGAAGGGCAAAAGCGTAAGTTGTGTTCTGCAGATCTTATAACCTTGTGTCATACTTAATCTGTAGAGATGACTCAACTGAATCATGTCCTTGGTGTTACCCACCAGGAAAATGCCCAGTGAGGCTTTTCCCAACAATAGTGAACATTTCCAAGCTTTGGTCCACCAGCACAGAGTAGAGATGTGTGCCAATGCCTTCCTAAGTGAATTCACTACAAATTCAACAGCAGAAAGAAAATTGATGGGGACATCAGAGAAAGTGAGAGCCTCTGGAGAACTGCTTCTGAAGTTAAACACAATGGCAAAGCTCCCACTGAAAATGCAGCCCCACACTGCACTGTGTTGTAAAGTGACTCACCCTTCTGGTTGCTGCAAAGCATTCTTCATAGCTTTGATTTGCTGGAAGTGACAGGACATATCAGTGGCCAACACCATCTCAATCACTAGAGCTCTGAATTCTCTTTTGAATGGCATCACAATGAGAGCAGCAAGGAAAGAGAAGCACAAAACCCAGCATCAGACAAACTCCAGTTTCTTTTGTTGTGTATTTGCAAATTTTTGACAGCAATGCCTTTGTATGTAACTCTTTCTATTATCCCTCTTTCAGGGATGGGAAAGAGGATGAAGGATTTTCTATACAAACATAGAAGTGGGAGGGTTGCAAATTAAGCCAGGTGGCTGATCCTTGGTAGAGAAATCCTAGATGTTTTTTGAAGAGCATATTGGTATTAGTACTGCTTTCTCAATTAAGCACAAACTTCTTAAATTGATTTCTTTTACAGGGCATTCTTAGATGGAAGCCTCAGAATCAGGTGAACTTGACTAAAACTGGTAGATACCTATGCTGAAAGTTTAATCACACTACTAAAAGAAAAACTACTATGATGCATATATGAACTAAAGACCTTTGAGAACCTGCACTACTTTCCTGATATTATAAATTCAAACTATTCCTGTATTAAGTTTTGTTAAGAAAACTTGTTGTCCTAGTTTTGGCTGGAATAGGGTCAATTTTCTTCTTAGTAGCTGGTACAGTGCTTTGTTTTGATTTAATATGTGAATAATGTTGGTAACACACTGATGGTTTCATTTTTGCTAAATAGTGCTTATTCCAAATCATGGACTTTTGAGTTTCCCATGCTCTGACAGTGAGCAGGTGCACAAGAAGCTGGGAGGGAGCACAGCCAGGACAGCTGAACCAAACACGCCAAACGGATACTCTTTACCATAGAACGACATGCCCAGTATACAAATTGGAGTCACTGACCACTGCTTGGTGACAGGCTTGGCATCAGTCAGCAGATGGTGAGCAATGCTATTGTGTATCACTCGTTTCTCCTGGGTTATTTCTCTCTCATTTTATTACTATTATTATTATTATTAGCAGCAGCAGCATTAGTATTATTATTAATTAACCACAACACTTGTTTAGACTCCAGATGAAATTCTTTTGAAGATGATATGGATGTCCTAAACATTTTTAAATATCAGAACCTTCTGATCTAGACACAATACAAGTTTATTTTCTCTTTCTCTCAGTTCAGCTCTCCACAGGTTTAAAGAGGAAGAACAGTCCAAGGTTGGCATATCAGATCAGGTTTTGTAAGATTCAGAAATGGGTCACCATTCATTTAAAATAAAAGCTACCATTCTCCTTTTCATAAATATTTCATGAAGGATGTAGTCTACTTTGATCACATCTCTTTTGCCTCTAGTGGCTGTGCTCAAGTTCTAGCCCCAGGTCACCAATGTGTAGAGACCCAAGACTTCTGTGCTTACCCCATCTCATGGATGGCACATAATGCAGCCTCCCATCTCCAGTTCTGCACACTGATGGCATCAGCTGGCCTCACTCTTCCCCCAGTATAACCACCTCCTCCTCCCAACCTCTAAGTACAATCAGTTGCATAGTCAACACTGTTGTTGACTATAAAAATATGTCTTACAGTTATATAAGATATAGATATCTTTTATGTCTTATAGTTACATATACTTACATTAAACATGTATGTTGACTAACAATATGGTGGCTGAAAAGCAACTAATTTTAAATTATTTTTAATTTTAATTTTTTTTTCCAGTCCTGGTCAGTTCCCAGCAGCACAGACCTCACTGTCAATACAAACAAGGAGAACCCAAATGCATAGAAACACATTTTTACAAGAAAAGGGTGTGATTATTCTGTGGGAACAATTAGCACTGGGAAACAGCAGACTTTTCACTACATCCTCTGGACTGCAACTGCATCATATTGGTCTGCATGGGCTACTTTGTGCATAGCTTATTGCAGAAGGAATACAAAAGCAAAGGACTCAGTCCAGGAAAATGAGGCACTGACTGCAGTTCAAGCATGTACATATGCTTACAAGCACACACATTCTAGTTCCCCTTTCATAGATGCAAATCTGGAATATGCACATTCTCTGAACTCTGCACATACTTCAGAACATTATTTCCTCTGAAACAGAGATGACAAATACTTCAGAGATAGTAAGGATTTTACTACTGAAGAGTTCTTATTTGTTACTTCAAATAACAGGCATCACAACAGCAAGTGACTTCGAAAAGTGTGGATATAGGGAATGCATGAGAGAAAATCTCAAAAGACATAACACTAGAGGATGATAAACTTGTTCATTTTTTGCTAAGTTGAGATAATGCTGAAATTCATTACCGAGAGAATCATAGATATATGTTTATCCATTTCTTGGTTTCACATCTGAGTCAGATTAGAGCCTGGTACACACAGCTGTTACTTTTTGCTCTGACCATTTTTAGCACTTTGTTTCTGCAATTGTCTTCAAAGTCCACACAACACATTATGGTGCTGCAGTCTGCATGCTGTCTAGCAGTCCTGGCTAAATAGATCCCAGATATTGTTTACAAGTGGTGTTTCCACTGAAGCATCTCTGGACTATATTTAATGATTCTAATAATGCACAAAAGCCTGTTAATGTTGTACATGACATTCCTTCAGAGGAATCAGTCTTTCATCTGGACTAACACCTTTCTATTAGAGAAGCACGGTATATAAAAGCAGAGGAAAAGCAAGTCAACTGAAACAGTTTCCACTTCTTTTATTTTTAGAAAATATATTTGACAGTCTCAAAGTAGAATGAGGTAAGAGAAGAGACTGCACCACTTTCAAATGTCTATACATTGCCGTGAAATTGTGCAAAACTATAGTGCTGGATACTTGGGCTTCATAAATATCGACATATTGTGAAAGGGCACACAGATTCAGCTCTCACTTCATTTCACTTACCAGCGAGATTATAAAGTCGGAGATTCCCCTGGTATTTCTCCAATATCTTGTTCTCCTTCATTCCCTAGTTTTCAAACCCAGTTTTGTAGTCAGGAAGAAGTTCATGAAGATCAAAGTTTAATTCACTCAAATACTAACTGTCCCAAGTAATTTCTTAAATAACTTGACTCCAGAAAAGTTGTCCAAGTCTTTAAAAAATAGGTAACTTAAAAATGTACCCAAGAAAAGAAGAAATCCTGCAAGCTGATGAGAAAGGAAGGAGCATTATACCCCTATAATCTACCCACCATCCTTCTTCCATTATTTGAGGAGGAAAAAGGGATCCATTTCCTCACCATTAATTCAATGTACATATTGCACCTGTTCTTACTGACTACACTCTGCAGCGCATTTTCATTAACTAACGGTCCTAAAAACAACAGTGACCAGTTTAGGATCTCATGGGAGGTTTTGAGTAGGCAGTTGTATTAGCTGCAAAATCTGACCTAAATCCTTTTTATTTCAGGCACAATCAGGAGCAACTGACACAACTTCCATCAGAATCGGGCAGTCTGAATCAGCTCTTGAGACAGATAGGGCCTGACTCCTTTCCAAATCTGCCTCTGATAAACAGCAGTGTTTACTGCTCTAATTTAAGTGTGACTGCAATTCACAGGTGCAGTCTACATGCAACACAGGAGACTCAGGACATTTACAGGAGGCACTGGAGCATGCGACTCCTCAGGGAAGAGCATCCAGGTCTGGCTTCAGAATTGCAAGGCAACAGCTGCGTGGCAATCAAGAAACTGCAGAAAGGCAGATCATATGCACAAAAGGTTGCTCCCAAGCGTGAGCAAACTAAACAGTTGTTGAAACTGGCCTAAAAGACACAGCAAGAGCTGCACTATGCCCTGTTAGCTTGCACCTCTCTGTCCTATATCACACAGTACAAACTGGTGGCAGCATTTCTTCAGGTTTCTTATCTAGCTGAGATAATTCAAAGTATAATTCATTACACTTACTATCTGAGAAAACAAGAGCCATGATCTGGAGATGCTGATCTCTGCCAACTCTTTAGAGCAAACCAGCTCAGCTGGTTTATATAGAAACCTACAGATAGCTGAAGTGTGATAACAATGACAGGAATTGATAAAAGGCTTAAACTAAAATACTTAGTGCATCATACAACATCTCCTGAACTGAACTATTTTGATAATTTTGTCTGGTTGAAGCCTCAGCACTTTATTATTACAGAAATTAATAGGAAAACACTGCATTGAAGGAAATATCATCATTGGCTGGTTCTCACTAAAGGTATAACACTCAGAATATTCACATGTCCATCCTGAATGCAAAGGAACAAAAATTTACAAGGAAAGGGCATGATTATGCAACCGTGCACACGGTTATACTTACAAAAGAAGAGTATGACCAAAGTTGTCTTCAGTCAAAAAAAATTCATGGTTTCTCACCACAATCTTGAAATTAATAACAGTGGTTAACAAAGAGGGCTCAGAATTATTTGAGGGACAAAATGCCAAGCAGCTTTACTGGCAAAGTTAGTATTGAATTAAAGATTACTTCCCAAAGTTGTCCTCCCATACAAAGCTAAGCAACCAAAGATTTTCCAGACACCTTTTTATTCCTGTACTTGGCAGTAAAGAGCTCTGTTTTAATAAACTGCATCAAAGTTATTAGCAATTAAATACAGTGCCAGAAAAGATATCTATAGCGGTATCTTGGAAGGCATTTGTTCACTTTGCAGTTTATTTTCTTAGCTCACTGTGATCTGGTTTTGTTATAGTTTCTTCATTAACTTGCTGATAACTTGCACAAATGGGATTCATGAAATGAGGCAACTCAAGTGATTTTCAAATACTTAATAAGCACCAGAGGTTTTTTTAAAATGGAGGGGAAAAAAAGTAGTTTAAGTACCAATAAGACTTCAACTCTTTTTCTTGATGGTAACACAAAAGTTCTCTTCCATTCTCATCCGCTTTCCTTACAGAACCTGTGGCCATTTATTTTCCAACAGTGAAATGTATCTCCAATTTTCTGCATATCTTTCCTAAAAATACACTCCCTAACTAGATGACTGAATTCCATAAAGGTTATAAAATCCACATAGACATCTGGGATTGCAAAATCCACTGATCATCAGATTTTCTCTTACTAGTAATGTCAAAAAAGGTGTCAGAGTTCAGCTCAGAAAGGCACTTAAGAATTTACTTTCCAAAAAACACTACCAGGGCCTTTTACTGAGAGAGATTTATCAGGTCTGTCTGTAAAAGTGAAGTTTAATTTGGACACATTTTATTAGCTTTCCAAAGCATTCTTCAGTACTGTGTGTCCTATTTTTGAGTGCCAGAATGGAAAACTCTAGGCTTTTTTGTTTTTTTTTCCCAACACCTCAGATTCTGCTGAGTCAGTTGATGTTTACAAGTGCTTCCCAAATGTTTGCCTATGGGAATTGTATGAAATAGTGGCAGTCAAAAGCAAAAGCATGCAAAAATCACAATGTTTTTTAATTAAGAGTCCTTCCAGACAATGGTTTTTATTCTGCAGCTTGATCAGCAGCTATAAAATAAAAAAGCCCTACTTGAGAGAGAACAAATAAGCAATCCAAATCACTAAATATTTTTGCTCAGCCACTTGCAGTATTTCTTAAAGAGATAGATTAATACTTGAAACTTTGGGTCTAAGCACATTGCATCAACAGGACACACATGTTGGTACTATAGAATCAATGAGAAATATCTGAAGCTGGCTTTGATTCAATCAATAACAGTTTAAAGCCTGAAAGCAGACCATTTCCCTAAAGGCAGTATCTATGCAATGAAGCATACTCAATTAGCTGTTCCACTGTAAACAGTGGCTATTCCCTGCAGACAGTGGCTCTAAGGCTGATGTTTCTAGTTAGTTACTTTCCTTATGTTTCCCCACCAACATAAAAGGTTGCTGATATTTGACTAGGCATTGCCAGCTGTAGCTAAAAGAGATTTTTAACATCTTGGTGCAGGTATTTTTTTTCTGTTCCTCTTTACTGCCCACTATGAGACTATTCTCCATATTGGGGGATAGAATTTTCAGGCCACTGCTTCACAACACTCACAATTGACTGAAATTAGCCATCTAAGTTCCTGAGTGTTATTCTTGGTGTTTAGCTATAGGATCACATCACTGTCCACAAGTTAAAATAAACAGGAAATTCAGGCTAAACAGATTAGCAAGCAGAGCCTTCACTGACCATTTTACTAGAAGCCAGGCCCCAGAGAAGGGCTCATTTCCCCACATTTATATTAATATAAGATTAAATGATTACTCAACACTGTGTCACACTTAAGCATATGCAGAAGGCACTGTGTGTTACATAGGGTCCCCCTCCTTGAAAAAGACTACGAAGCAGGATTCCTTCTGTCTAGCACAATGGGCTATTTTTCAAGTACCACACCTTGAAGTTCAAAAGATCCCATAAAAACAGAAAACTGTTATCAGTTTGAATTGTCTGGTATTAGAAAGGAAATCATGGGCTGATTTTGGCACATAAATCATATATTTCTTGAGGTTTATTTTAAATTACAGCTTCTTACATCACCTTGACACATATAGTAGACTGATCTATACTCCAGGGACTGGATTATTCCATTCTTTAAGTCCCATTTATAATTTCCAGGCAGGAAGTGTCAAAGTAGATAAAGGTTATGTTTAGGCTTTAGGATGAACAAACAGTAGGCTAGCTCTACACTCACTTAAAAATGGATGTGTACAAAGAGTGTCTCTGTGATACTTAGAAATTAGATGGGAGTCAATTTCTGTATTATAATGCATCATCAAAAAGTCTAGCTTCAGTATCAGAGGTGAAAACTGAAAGCAGAAATAAGCAAGACAAACACCTTTTAAAGTTCTTTCCCTTGTAGCATAGAAATATTAATATGTAATATACAATAATGCATATCGCTATTCAAACAAGGTAATAGCAGTCTATGGTGATGCTGCAATATTCCTAGGCAGCCACCATGTTAATTTTTACCTCCAATCATCCTTTGAGAGATTAGATAAAATATTCATCTCTTCATCATCTTGCAAAAGACGATACGCCGCACTAACATGGTGATTTTCAAGCACAGACCGGTCATTATATAGAATGGCTGAGTCTGACCTAGCATTTAAAAGAAAACATAGGAAATGTTGTTTCTTTCCTGTCTACAGTCTCACATTCAGAAGTTTTCCTTTGATCAGCTGCAGCAATTAAGTTTACAGAACAGATACACACATTTTAAGAACATTTGTAATACTTTGTTAATTGCTGTTATTCAGTAAAAGAAATGTAAAGATCAAAACTCGCTGCAAAATCTATTTCACCAGCTGACATTCAACAGTTGCTTTGTTACATACTTGAAATCAAGTGCTGAAAGCTGTGAGAGATACATAAATTGGAATTTGAACCATGAGGCTTTTTTCCAGTTCTTCTGTATGTTGCTCTGATATTAAAGCCTGACTGTACCCAAACAAGCAATTGCAAGATGTGACCCAATATTGTGTCCAGAACAGAAAACTGGCTGAAGGCAAGACATAACTGAATTGCATTCTGACATCCGTGTGCTAGACTATGTTGTCCGGAAAGGCAATTGCCAGTGGGACAGAGTAAGACCAAAGGTACTTCATGCCTTACTTTAAGCCCCAGGGCAGAGATCTGTGATAGATGAATAGCTAAACTGGCCTGAAGACAAAGAAGTTAACGGCAACAGAGGATGAGTATGATTTGTTACAGTCCCCACTCAGACCTGGTTCTCAGAGAACAGTGTATATTTTTCTCCTCTGACACCTTACACCCTCTGATGTTCACTGTTACAGAAATTAAACTACAACGGTCCTTCCTTTAATCCTTTTATAAGTATTGGGAAATAGAGCAGATCTCTAATTCTTGCATGGATGAAGCTGTAACCAGTGGAGTGCAGTCTGGCCTAGAATAGAGACAGAAACTTTTTTCTACATTCCTAAACTTTCCTGCACATATGTGTGCTTATCTTAGCAACCACTGTTGATGTACAGCATGATTCAGCTAATACACTAAAGACATATAATTTAGGGTAAGATAAAACGCACCTTAGAAGTGCCCAAGTGTACAGGGTCATTTGAGGACATCTAGACATTTTGTCATTGCTACCAGTACACTCCTATTGTCAAAATAATACACAGATATTAGATGTCCAGTTATCACTGCAACTAGAGATTTCATAATCTTTGCACACTTCTGACTTTTGCTGCCGCCTTTATCTTCTTCTTTCTTCCACCAACCCAAAAGCCTTATAAAATACACCGGTCCGCTCTAGTTTGTGATCAATTAATTACTGTCTAGCAATTTACAAAGCTTTTAAAAAATATTTCCCTGATCAGGTAATGGTCAACATAAGCCATTGCTGCAGGTGTGGTTTTCCACTCAAGTGAAAATAGTTTGTGTAGTGTTCACTGACATATACAACAAATGTTGTTGAATGCCTGATTTATGCAGTTAATGTTTGATTCTTCAAATTCAACAAGGAGAAAAAAATTGTCAAATTACAGTATCTCCTTCAAAATTATAATACATTAAAATACATTACTCTGTACAGCAATTTGTCTTTGGCACCCTTACACAAAAATATTTTGGGACCTTTCTTTTTCCTGATCATTTATGTGAAACAATGCTCAGAAAGCTAAAATACATGCATTCCATTGTATGGAATGGCTGAGCAAGAGAAAATTGAATGCAACCTAAGGAAGTGAACTTTCCTCCTGTATCACTTGAAAACAGAAGTTCCGGCACTTTTCTAGGTGTGCTGTTATTCACCACAGGTTTCCTCCTCCATGTCTCAACCCTTCATCATGATTTACAGTGGCCTCACCGTGTCTGGATGTGGAAGTTGTTAGTGGTTCCAGTGTGTTCATAGTCATGTACGGCAGCTGCAAAGATCATAGCGAAGATCTCCAGCTCTGTCAGCCAGTGCTGAAAAGAGATTACAGAGGAAATCAGGTAAGTTGTCATTTTCTCAGGCATTAAGGTTTTTGGTTTTTAAGGCAAGTTATCTCCTGTTGACAGTCAATGTTGCACATCATTGCCTTTCCCCTGCAGCCTGTCAGCTGTTTTAAAGCAAACTTCTCCGGCTAATACACAAAAGCCAAACCAGTGTGTTTCATGGATCTCCACCTAAATAAACCGAACTTCAGCAAAATGGTTTCAGGAGCTAATAAAGTTTAAGGCAGAGCAAGGGGAAACACAGGCCCTTCTGAACAAGCAATGTTTGCAGAACATAGACAAGGAAACCTCGAGAAAATCAAGGTTCTTCAAAGGAAACTTGATGATACATGTGCAGGTAAACACATACCACCAGGGTATGTATTTTCAGTTCAGCTGACCTGTGTAGCAGAGCCTCAGATACAGAAGAACGTCACTAAATTGCAGTAACTAAATGTCTGTGCCAATCACTGAATCATGAGGAGAACAAGGAAGATAACATCAAAAGATGTACATCTTGTTATTTATTTATCATTTTTAGAAACTTTTGAGAAAGCCCTAAAGTTTGTGGGTTTTTTTCTAATTTCCTAGTCAAAGCATTACTCTTCAATGCTTAAGTCACTTTTCCCTTAGATTTATAAATAACAGCTAGGTTCAATAATTTTTCTCTTGGTCAATCAATCATTTTACTGTCTAGTTGTCTAGACACACAAGGAGTAACACATAGGGAGTGTTGTTAACATCAAGCACACCAGAGGCAAAGGTTTTAGATACTGTAAATACAGTAAATATTTGTATGAAATGCTTAAATGTATTGCATTTAGGGAAAATTTTTACCACAGTGATTGCCAAATAGTTCTGTAACTACCCACTGTCAATCTGAAAGTGTTTTGACTGACATTCACGTATGAGCTGCCTTTTAATTCAATGTACATATTGCACCTGTTCTTACTGACTACACTCTGCAGCGCATTTTCATTAACTAACGGTCCTAAAAACAACAGTGACCAGTTTAGGATCTCATGGGAGGTTTTGAGTAGGCAGTTGTATTAGCTGCAAAATCTGACCTAAATCCTTTTTATTTCAGGCACAATCAGGAGCAACTGACACAACTTCCATCAGAATCGGGCAGTCTGAATCAGCTCTTGAGACAGATAGGGCCTGACTCCTTTCCAAATCTGCCTCTGATAAACAGCAGTGTTTACTGCTCTAATTTAAGTGTGACTGCAATTCACAGGTGCAGTCTACATGCAACACAGGAGACTCAGGACATTTACAGGAGGCACTGGAGCATGCGACTCCTCAGGGAAGAGCATCCAGGTCTGGCTTCAGAATTGCAAGGCAACAGCTGCGTGGCAATCAAGAAACTGCAGAAAGGCAGATCATATGCACAAAAGGTTGCTCCCAAGCGTGAGCAAACTAAACAGTTGTTGAAACTGGCCTAAAAGACACAGCAAGAGCTGCACTATGCCCTGTTAGTTTGCACCTCTCTGTCCTATACTCTATCACACAGTACAAACTGGTGGCAGATTTCTTCAGGTGTCTTATAGAACTCTACAGATAAAGGCATCATCAACATACAGTGGGAGACATAAACATCTCCACAAGTGATGGTGACAGAGAATTTTTACGGTAATTTTGTATAGCCCATCTAAGGTAGTCATGGCATGAGAGTGTTGGAATTTGGTTAGGCTGAGTCACACGGAACCATGATTTTCCCTCATCCTTATTTTCAACAGTTCCCAGTTAGACTTTCTAACAGCTGGGGAGTGTTCAAGAAGCCCTGAGCTTCAGTAAGAGCTTTAACATCTGCTGACCTGGGTTCACCTGTCTGCTCTGAACTACAAAGGCTCCTTGCCTCTGGAACTGCACATGAGTTAGTGGAAGGACCACAGTGAAAGGAAGCACAACAGAACAGAATTACATGTATTCAAGTACCAGCCACAAATACAGCACCACTGAATGCCATGTTGTAACAAGAGAGAACTGTAAAACTGAACACCAAACTTCCTTTTCACTGCCACCTTTGCCTTTACGCTTCTGAGAATGCAAGGGCAAGGGAAAATTGGATACTTGGAAAAAGTGAAGTAAATAATATGAGGAACAGATCTGCCCCACAGGATCAGACTGGAAGTAATTTCATTCCTCTTTCTGGCTGCAGCAGTAACCAGGAGAAAGAAGAAGTGCACACTGTGTGGGACAGAAACTTTATGGGCCTCCAGCTAAATCCAAACTGCAATGGTTGATTATCACTCTGGAATCTATCTGCCTTCAATTTCTCTAGTCCATCTTCAAATGTATTTCTGTTGTTTGGCTTGAAAACCACTGTGGGAACATATTGTACACTACATATTTTTTTAAGCCCTCTATCCATTCCTGACACTGTTGTCAGATATCAGCTGTTTGTAGGCTTCTATGTAAGCCAGTTCAGATGGTTTTGCTGTAAAGAAGTAGATGGGGATCAGCATTTCCAGATTACAGCTCTTAATGCTCAAATAAGTGGAATGAATTATCCTTTGGATGTACTGCCTCCATTGCTTAAGTTAAGAAGACAGCTTAGATAATACAATCCTTCATATTAGGTGAAATGAATTCCAATAAATTTGTGTTGGCAGATTCACACAGGAGATCTGTGGGAGAGTGAAAAACCAGGCTTAGGTCTTTCATTCATCCTCTTTAGATCAGTGTTAGAAGAGTTATCGACAACTTCACCTACCTTCAATTTCTAAATAATCCAAAGTCTCTACTTTTATTAGCCCAGCCATGTCAAATGAAGTTTGTCTACAGTGCAAATGGGTTCTACTGTGGATAATTGCCGGGGTTTGGAAATTGTTAACTCACTTGTCTACCACTGGTTTCTGTGTTGCCATAGTTATTATATTGTCTCCTTGCATTGGCTAGCCAAATGGCCAATCCCCTCCTTCGCCCAGCAGCCCTTATAAGCTGCGGGAAATTTGAATAAAGCTCTTCTTCGCTGCTGGATTCCCTGCGTGGTCTCTGTCTCCTGGCTTAAGTACCTCCACCGCCAGTCCCTGCCACGAGGGACGGGTAGCGGGGGGGTGATTCCAGCCCTGAAAACCTTCACAGAGCGGCCGGCAGTGACCCCCCAGAAACCCCTCGAACTGCAACAGATAATCACAATCTCATTATTAAGCAAAAACTGTTGTAATCTAACTATATATTGAGGATGCCAAGTCCTTTACTTACCACTACACCTGTCTTGAAAAGGAGGTAATGGACTGTCTGTGTCACATCTGCAGCGTGCATGAGGTTGTGATAAGGATTTTTGTGTTTGCTGTAGCCAACCTCCAGAGCTTCCACAAAGGACACCAGGGCAGAAATGGGAATCTAAGTAAAGCATCACAGAATTAAAGAAAAAAAACCAAAACAGCTTTAATGACTAGCATTCAGAGAGGAGTATTTTGATAAGAGGTTTCCAAAGAGCAGTTTTTACTTGACAAATAAACAAAACACTAAAACATCTGAAACAGGCACTCGAGAGAGAGTGAATTCAGGTTACTACTTCAACCTGGTTTTTCCATCCATAATTACATTACAGGTAAATCATTCCCACACATAAACACACAGAAATAAGTATACTATGAAATGCTGTCTGGAAGACACATGGATTATGAAAAGTAGCAATGACCACTTTATTGATTGTCCCTGGAGAAATATTTCTAAATAGGCTACAAGCAACTGTCTGTTGCCTTCACAACCCACTGGAATACTCTGCTTTACTATTCACATTCAAGATTTTCTAATGAAACACATCATATAGCAAGTCATTTATCAGACCTCTAGGTTTTCAGAGCAAAATCCAGCCTGTCCATCCTATGGGATTGCCATGTTTTTCTGACTCCAAGAGTAACTGCAGACACTCAAAAAAATGCAATTGAGGGGATTTCTAGAGAGGAGACTATGCAGGTGCTGTCGGCTGTAATGTATGCAATCGGCAACATGGGCAACATGGGTTCTCCAGTTTCACTGTTTCCATAGAGGAGCACTGCTGTTGTCCTCTTGTGTACATATAAGTAGAGGATGCAGCTCTGATCAGACACCTTCTTCAAAGATGTCTCATCAGACATGGGCAGTTTCTGAAGAAGTACAGGACCCAAAGACCTGTAAACTCTTTCCAGTCAAAGTGAGTGGGGACCCATGGGAATTGGAAATGAAAATGTCAAAAGAAGAAGGGACAGCAGAGTATCTGTGTGAGGGGAATGGTCAAGATCTAGATGGCAATGTTTCTGCCATCCAAATTTAAGCCTGTTCAAAGTTGGAGGAAAAGATACATAACATTTGTATCTGCAAACCTCTGTAACAATTACAAAACTATAGAAGAGTTAGGGTTGAAAGGGACTTTTAAAGATCATCTAGTCCACCTACTCCTGCAATGAGCAGAGGGACATCTCCAATTAGATCAGGTTTCTCAGAGTCCAATCCGACCTTGAATGCTTCTAGGGATGGGGCATCTACCATCTCTCTGGGCAACCTGTTCCAGTGTTTCACTACTTTCACCATAAAAAAAATCTTCCTTATATCTAGTCTAAATCTACCCTCTTTTAGTTTAGAATCATTATCCCTTGTCCTTTTGCAACAGGCCCTGATAAAAAGTTATTCCCCATCTTTCTTATAGGTCCCTTTCAAGTACTAGAAGGCTGGAATGAACATTCATCAGAACCTTCTCTTCTTCAGATGAACAACCCCAACTCTCACAGCCTTTCTTCATAGGAAAGGTGCTCCAGCCCTCTGATCATTTTTGTGGCCCTCCTCTGGAGTGGCTCCAATAGGTCCATGTCTTTCCTGTGCTGAGAACTCCAGACCTGGATGCAGTACTCCAGGTGGGGTCTCATGAGAGTGGAGGAGGGAGCAGAATCACTTGCTGGCCTAACTAATCGTAATGAATTTGAATTTGCATTCATGATCTCTTGTTCTCTTTTTGTGCCTGCATACTTGAGGGTCCTATGAAGCTCAGGAAAATGACACCATCATTCTGAGAGGATCATATGCAGTATTTCCCACGGATGTCACAAGGAAACCTGTTTGGAACCCCATCTACTCCACGGTTTCCCATTGCAATTGAAAGTACTACTTAAATCACATCTGGTCTTGCTTATTGAGCAAAGTGCAGTGTTCAAAAAATCTTCAAAGAGCACTAAAATTGCCTTTTGAATGGAATAAAGCAGGATGAGAGGGAAGTTGAACAAAATCTAGGATGGAAGAAAATAACCATCTTCTAACTACTGACCTTGAAACGGCTGATCAGATCATAGCGCGTGAGAAGTTCATAGAAAATGAATTTCAGTGCATGATCCCCACTGGCATCGTTTAGTGCAAATACATCAAAGGACCACTTGTCAACATTCTGCAAGAGTGGGTAGAAAAGGCAATTAATATGGTCATCCCTTTTATCATCATAGTTCAATTTCTCTCACTTTCTCTCACAATCTACAAATTGAGAATTAGAGAAGTGATGTCAGCATATATTTTCTTTTTTAATAAATTCTTCAATTCCATTTAACCAATGCAGAATCATCAGGATACTCACATTATCAGTATACTCATCAGTATTGTATGACTTGCATTTAGGAAGTTTCCATTAAGAACATGTATGCTGTTTGCTTATTCTAAACATGGCAATTCTCTACACTAGAATTTAATCACCAAAGGATGAATTCTAATAGATAAAAATTCTGGTGTGCTTTAGTACCTGAAACATTGAGATGGCCTATTGGGGCTGATTTTACCTCTCTCTGTCCTCTACCCACATGCTATATCTATAAAAAAGAAAATAATTTTGAAGAAAAGAGGAATAATGAAGATTTTTTTTAATGATACTGAAGCCTCTGGATTTTGCTGTCCCTCTTGAGTTCTTATAACTCTGTATTGTGAGCAAAGCATTCCAATGCCTCACTAATGTTTAAAACAGAATAAGGTTATATGGTTTTTTGCAGTAAAACAAAAATACGGGCACCTGAGCTCATATTTCTATCACTTACTGTTCAATCATCGAAGATGATAACTAAAGACTATCTTGCTAGACCCAAAGAGCAACTTAATTTCTTCTGATTTGAATATTAATCCTGATTTGTGATTATTGCATCTTAACTTGCCCAAAGAACATGATCCTAATTTTCCTTATTTTTTTAAAAAGGTAATTGAGTCCAGTGGAGTTTTCAAA
This sequence comes from Pipra filicauda, assembly GCF_003945595.2. Taxonomy (NCBI): domain Eukaryota; kingdom Metazoa; phylum Chordata; class Aves; order Passeriformes; family Pipridae; genus Pipra; species Pipra filicauda. The sequence goes on along the minus strand of NW_024104667.1, from coordinate 74,396 downwards.
AAAACTACAGTGCAGAAGAAAATCCTGGTAATATTACATTATGTGCTAACAATTATATAAAAACCCAAGCTTTATAATAGAAGAGTAAATACCTAATTACCGTCGGGAAAGTTCCAATCAGCTGTAAATGACATATTAATGCTGCAGCGTGATCAGCATTAATATCAAGAGATTGAGGGGGGAAAGTTCACTTCCCAGCTCATAAAGCTAAAGTATAAGGTATAAGCCTTCTTGCAGAAGGTCAAGTTCAATTATCAACTTTTAGGGAAGGCCATGGAAGCTGACAGCACTCATTATCTAGCAAGATGAAGCTCCTTGATCTCAGAATTGGATGTTTCTGAAACTTTAAGAAACTTTCTCTCATCCCAACAACAAAGAGATGCAGATGGGAGTTACAGCTAGTAGAATGATATACAGATCAACCACGTAGCTGCATCTGGCACAAGACCAGCCTTCAAGTCCAATGCAAAAGACATTTTAATCACTTTGTGGTTGGCCCACTATACATCAATATAGCTACTGGACTTCCTCTGTTCTGAATGAGACCAACATATTTTGTTACCGCCTCTTTCCAGCATGAGGTGATCCTTCCTACTCACATAGTGCTGATTACAGATAGAGCTCAGTATACCTGTTGTGGCACTACAATCCACAGAGAGGCTAATTAGCGAGTGAACATCAAGGATGCTCAATATTCAGCTCTTCTTTCACCTATCCCAGTAAATTACTTGCTTGCCGAGCAGTTGATATTAGAAGCTGTGAGGAGCTGAAAGATTGAATGCAGTGTCAAGCTTCTCCAGAGATGATTTGTGGCCCAAGTCACAGAAATGCAATCATAAATTACAGTTTTTCAACACTTTCATTAGGCATTGGAGAGTAAAAACAACCAAGAGATTATAAAGTTCCACCAAGAAGCCCTTGAACAAACTTAGAAAACGAGAAATAGAAATGAGAGAGAAAAATAATGCCCAGGGCAAACACTTGGACAATTTAAAGTGTTTTCCTTTTTTTTTTTTTTGGCATTTGTATTTTTTAATCACTTATTTTGGTCATTGAAGCAAATTAATTTAAAACTTGCATATATATAGTAATTTGCTTCTGGGTCATAAGACATCAAAAATAATGTGTCAGCTGTGCTGAAAGTTAATTCACTGTAAGGCAATCTTATCTTGTAGAAATAAAAGGAGTTTGTTCCTTTATTGTATTTTCCCTGCAGATAATGTTGTAGTCTTGCCTCAGATAAAATTTACCAAATTGTGAAACTGTAGACTAGCACATCCGAACTGTTCTTCTGCATGAAAGAATGGTTAATCATATAGATGACAAGTTTCACAGGAGAGCTGTTTAGATTTTACTGAGGGAGAAATCCTTGGTCTTGTCACTCAAGAGAAGTTTTGCTATGGACAATAATGACAGAAGCATTTTACTCCGAATCACTGGGGGGGGGAGGGAATCTTCTTATCAGAAGCATGAAAGTGTCATAGATGGCCTATAGGCTTGCAGCAACACCAGTTACACTTTGAAACTTAGTGGATTTTATGACCTTAAAAAAATTTTAACACAGAAGTGACCCCTATACTGGGGAGAGATCTAAAAGCAGAGATAATTTCACATATGACTTGTGACAGAGGAGAAAACTTTTTCTTCTCCCTAAGGAGAGCAGGAGAAGCAAGAGAAACTTTCTGTTCTATACATGCCAGATTACTGGCCCTGTAGCCTCAGTGGAAGTGCATAAGATGCTCTTATGTCACATATGACAACTGTAGTGTAACAGAAAATAGATCCAAGACATAATACTACTCTGTCCTGTGTCCTGATTACTTGGCCACTGATCCACTGCTTCGGGGAACCTAGAGATGAAGACAAACACTAATTGTTTTTAAAGTCAGTTTCTTGACTTTCTGTCTCTTCTTAACCTTGAAGACTTGTTTTATAAGTCAACAAGCAGTATTTCATTGTTTTACTAAAACTAACCCCAGTTTGCCACAAAGCTGTGATTCCACAGGTTTGTATTACTCAGTGCAGATGTCCTGTTGGCCATAGCAGCAAAAATGAGAGCATGCAGTTCAAAAATAAGCTTGTTTTGACTTCATGCCATCTCAATCCTTGTACTTATTAACATGACTCTGAGGGGAATGTCGATTATGGCAATCCAGAACAGCTGAAGAGATGCGTGTGGTACACTCCTACACCCTTTTGCATGCTTAAATCATCAGGTCATTTTACAGAGCACAATAAGCACTCAGGTAGTTGTAAGGTTTTTTTACTAGACCTTACTGGACCAAAGCAAGGAATAAAATACAACATTTTCAATGGAGGAGATGGGACTGAGAAATTTAAGATGAAATTTTTAAGACAGAAAAATTCACAGAATCACAGAATATACTGAGATGGAAGGCAGCCATGAGGATCATTGAGTCTTACTCTTAGCATGCACAGGACATCCCCAAGAGTCACTCCATGTGCCTGACAGCATTGTCCAAATAGTTCTTGAACTCTGGCAGGCTTGGGGACCCCTCTTCCATGGGGACCCTCTTCTGCCTTCTTCAAAATAAGTAACTCCCTTTTCAACCACATCCACTACCAAAACCAAAGCCAGCCAGGCAAAAATATGTCCTCACAACAGTTTTGGAAAAATATACATTCTAGAGTCCACAGTGGCCAAGTGGGTGTTATTTCACCCTGAGCAAAATTAGTTTGTTGTTATTGATTTATTTTAACTTACTCTAGCATGATCAATTCTCTGTATGACTTAATCATTTGAAAACATAGAAAAAAGAGAGGGATTCTGTAAGGTTTAAGTCAACTGAGAGTAGCTGATGGATCTTCAACTGTCTTGTTGAAGGAACTTGAGAGAAGAGGTGCCATTATAGATATATTCCCTGATAAGCTGGTTGGAGTGTAGTTGCAAAAGAACAAAGAATTTAGATTCCACTTGCACGAGTGAGGGTAATGAAAAGGATTTGGTACCCTAAGTGTAAGTCTTTCCAGTGTGGAGCAATGCAACAAGATGTCTTCATGAGCTTTACACTGCGTATTGCCCCACTTTATCACCTTTTTTCACCATTGCATGGCATGGTTGAACCACATGCAACATGTAATCTGCAAAGCTATATAGGCAGCTGGTTGCTAACATCTGTTTGTTAGTCTTGATAATTCCTGTCTAAGTCAAGAATTTTGCAATTGTCCCATGGATTGAACCTTTGGGGTTTTTTAAGACTAATTATGACTAAACATTTTTCCTCTGAAACCTCAAAACTCATAAAAGGGTCAATATTCATAAACTGATTGTCACCTTGAAGACCTGAAGCATGAGAAATTCCCTTCTCTTACAGCAATTGATCCTTTTCCTTCTCCACCTCTCCCCATCTGTATTTTCTTTCTTCTCTGTGGGATGTTGTGATTAATTCCCAAGTCCTTGATTTAATCACTGTACTCTAGAACAGAGCTGTAACCTTCACAACCTGAAAATGGCCACAGCCTTGAACTCTGTTCTTTCCTTTATTGAAAGGATATTCCCTTAGGTCTCTTAAATGATTAATGTCTGTGAACTAAACTAATGTCAGAGAGAAGGAAAGGCCAAGTACTAAGACTTCCTTATCAAGTTCAATATCACAGTATTATCTTATGCTTTGTATAGACCCCCTTTCAATACCTTTTTATTGGGATTACCTTTAGCACTCCAATTACAGCTGGTGGGTAGCTCAAGCCAACCATATTTGAAGTCCGTCTGTACATTCTACCAAGACAAAATAGATAAGGCAACACATAAATAGAATTAAACAAAATAAAGCAATCAACAAAAATCATAAAACAACAGACCACTACAGGAGACCTTATTTAGCCCAGGAAACCCTAACTGCAATTTGGTTTTTTTTCTTTCCATCTTGTTCCTAACTTGCACAATATCCTCTATACTATTCTTATTGTATAGCCTAATTTGAGCCTATATGCTCCCCATTATCTCATAGCTTGGCTACCCAGCAGGCCATGACAAAGAATTTGCCAATACAAGGTCTTCATCGGGGGAAAGGCTACACTCAAATAACAAGATGTTCCCAATTTTCCATTGCACGTGTCTGTACTGATCTTTCAGTTCCCTTAGTCCTTGCTGGCCCACATGCAAGCTAATTCTGAATGTTCCTCAGAAATCATTTGTATGCAATGAATCAACTCCAGTTTGGTACAGCTGTTACTTTTGTCTGTATCTTGTCAAGATTAGTATAAAACCTTTTGGGTGTTCACCCCATGTGTGTGTTTCAGGGAGTAAGAGAGAAAGAACAAGGCAAAAATCAACATCTGTAACCATACTAAAAGCATGTATGTAGCAGATTTTAAACTTGATTATAAAGCATATTTTAAAAAGATTATAAAGTATGTACTAGACTTTAAACTTGTTTTCAGGGCACACTGTGTTTAACAGGCTTAGTGAATGCAGAAGCATTGTCATAGCTAAAAAGCCTTTTCACAGGTCATCCTTTTTTGCCCTTAGGCATCATTGGAGTAAAAGGAGATGATGGAAGGCTCTCCCATCTGAAATGATGCTGTGCAAAGTCTTCCTTCACTTCCATTTTTCTGTCATATTCTGTACTCAGACCTGAAAAAAGTCATCCCCCTTTGAAGAATTATATTCACCCATTCCTCAAATTACAAAATTTCTTATCCCTTCCTCCCTCCAGTCAGAAGCTCCACAGCCTTAAGTGACAATTCAGGCAGAATCCCTTTCCCTTAGCTCAGGAGAGCCACAACCCTCCTTTGGTGCCACATTATATCTCCTTTGGGCCACGGTGATTCAGATCAGCTGCAAAACAGCCTACTACACCCTACTCTGCAGCAGTTAATTTACTTCCTTGTTAAGCAAGTCCCCCACTAAGAGTGAGGGTTAATTCACAAATAGCCTATCAAACCTAGGAGAAACCTGTTCCAAGGAAAAATGACAGGTTTATGCTTATCACAATTTGCTGCCACTCTTAACACATGTACAGTAACTGGTGCACAGATAAAAATACTGGCTATAATCATGCCGAAGGAGGCTTCTGTGTATCTGTGTGGCTTGTGGTCTGCTCTCTGATACACCCAACCTCCTGCACAGAGGGCTGTTAGGCTGTCACTGCAATTCTGATGAACAGTGAGTGCTCTGCTCTTCCATTCCTGACTTGAATTTTGCTGTTACAAAATTCTCCCAGGGATCTGGGAGCTGCCGTTTTTCAGGCCATCTAAAGACTGTTGACAGTTTCACATGTGCCAGCCCTCCTTCTAGCTTGAATGAAGAGAGTCAGCAAAGAGTTGTTACTTGATAAGAAAAGGTAAGATTGGAAGTGAGTCCAAATTGAAATGATTAAATGTTTTAAAGGGTTCAGAAAACATAATCAGTTCTGGCAACAGATTCTGATGTAAATCGCAACGGGGAAGGCTAAGAGGACTCAATGGCTTTTTTGAAATAGCCCTGAACTCTAAAATTTTCACATCAATCTTGATCTATAGTTCTTTCCAGTAATACTATGATAAAGGATTTTGTTTTGTTTCTTAGCAGTTCTTCATGAGAAATACTGGACCACAGAAGTAAACAGAGCCAAGGGGGAGTTTGGTCTGGCCTGACTGAATATTGAATGCTGTCTCTCCTGACCAAGGACTATGCAGAAATGCATATTCTCTGTCAAAATTACACCAACTGTGCTATTACATCTGTACTATACTAAGAATAGATGAAACAGAACTGTTTCAGATTGCAATCTGTTACTTAATCCCAGATTTTGAGGTGTTATCCAAATCTGTGTAGGAACATCATTAGAAGAATATTAAAGTGTTCTTCATTCAATAGAGTAACCTACTAGTTCTCTGAGGTCTTCTGCCCTAAGGTACTGTCCTCCACCTCCTGTAATTGTGCAAAATCTGTGGTACCTGGGCACTTACTAGAACAAAGTAATTACATTCTACTTCACCTTTCTACAAATATCCCAGCTTGCACTGCATGGACAATACTCCTGAACCGTGGTTTTTCCTCTGTCCTTTTGAGCATCATCCCCATTTGCCGCGTGAAGGTAGAAGCCAACCAGTCACGGACCTCTGAGGGCACAGAGTCAGACTGAATATCACCGAGTTCATCTTCTGTGTCCAGTAAACGCCTAGAAGGGTGAGGAACAATCGGTAAACAGACTCCCTTAGAGACCACTACAACATCATTAAGAAAAAAACCCTTCACATATATTCTAATTAAAGCAGCTGTTAAAAGCCTTTGGTTTATCATCCCTAATCAAACACAATTATATAAGTCTTCAACAGTTTCTTTATTCTCTTGTATACTTAAATTTCATTTTGTAAAACTCACTACTAGGCTGACAAACAAGTATCAGCCTTCTGAAGCACAGCTACATAATCATTCACTGACTTCACATCTTCAGCTCATCAATATTTCCAAACTTTCTGCCCTTCAGAGGTAATTTATGGTCATTTCTAACTTCTGAGTTAGTAACACACAGTCCTCTCCTTTCCCATTCCGATCATCTGTGGCAACTCCACAAGTGCATTTGCCACTGGATAAATGGCATATAACAGAAAGAGGAACTCCTCTGCAATGTCTTACCAGTCTACCTCTATCATGACCTGGAGTAAATTTTTTTTTAATTTCAAAGATATGATACAAGCAAAAAGATTTAACATTATTCAAAAAGAATAAATTAGTAGGAATTTAGAAACTTTCAGAAAAAGTGGGACACAATTATTATGAAAACATTTCTCCATGAGAATGTATATTACATTTATGATTTCTTTTTATCTCCTTTCCTGCCCCACAAAATTTAAAAAAGCTTTTAAACCAAGGACTGAAGATCTGCTCTACACAGAATACAATATTGTAATGATTAAAAACATATGTTCTGCCAGTAACAAATCTTGGCTCAAATTTCCCAATTGACATTTAAGTTACAATTTTGTGTCATTGGTACTAGATATAAGAGTGCTGATGTCTGGAGTTAACTCACCTAGTTTCGTCAATGTATACTGACTCAAGAACAGTAGCAGCATATTCCAAATTCTTCTTTAAGTCTACAACCGAAGCTTCCCCTCTCTCTAATTGCTTTACCAAAGACCGCAATCTAAAAAAAAAGCAAAACAAAAATCTGATGACTATAAAGAGAAATAGGTTTGACAGTGAGTACCAGTTCCCAGCATGAAACCTAGCGTACATGCTTGACAAGTGAAAATTTTGGAAGTCTACAAGTTTCTTGAAGCCACATGCAAGAAATCAACAAAAATCACTTTTCAAAGATCAGTTACAATGATGCCAAGCAAATAGTACAATGCATTTAGGCTCAAATAAGTCTGCGAGTTATCACAGTCATAGAATCATAGAATATGCTTAGTTGGAAGAGACCCATCAGTATCATTAAGTCCAACTCTTGCCCCTATGCAGGCCACCCCAAGAATCACTCCATGTGACTGAGAGCATTGTCCAAATGCTTCTTGAACACTGGCACGCTTGATGCTGTGACCACTTCCCTGGGGAGCCTGTTTCAATGCTCTACCACCCTCCGGGTGAAAAACCCTTTCCTGGTACTAAACCTTTCCCAGCTCAGCTTCATGCCATTTCCTCAAGTCGTGTCACTGGTCACATGTGTGAAGAGATTACTTGCCTCTCTGCTTTCCCTCATGAGGACTTTGAATACCACAATGAGGTCTTCTCTCAGTCTCCTCAAGGCTGAACAAACCAAGTGACCTCAGCCACTTGTCATAAGGCTTCACCTCCAGACCCTTCACCATCCTTGTAGCCCTCCTTTGGATGCTCACTAATAGTTTAATGTCTTTTTTATACTGTGGTGCCCAAAACTGCACGCAGTACCCAAGGTGAGGTCTCACCAGTGCAGATTAGAGCAGGACAATCACCTACCTTGACCAGTTGGATAATTTAAAATAGAATTCAAGTGGAATTAACACAGGAGCTGAGAGGACAATTTCAATCCAGCCATAAAACAGAAGTAAGTTTTTGAATAGTATCTGTTAATAAACAATAGCCATTCATAATGATTGATGTATACATATGCAAAATTGTATTAGAGTATATTCAGGAACATTACCATAGAAATACTATACAAGGTTAGAAAATGCTATGATTTTCATTAGATCAAGAGGCCACCCTTAGACTATCCTGTCTATACTAAACAGAACTCATGGAAGTTTTATCAGATTATTATTATTGTTGTAAGGGGGAACAGACTTTTTGAAAACAAAAATTTGTGCAAAAATTGTCTCATCTGTCAAAGACAATTAATATATTTGTGTAATTTTCTTTTCTCTTTTCCTTTTTCACTCTATTAAATTAGAAAAAGAAAGGAAGAAAGAGAAGAATAAAATCTAAAGGCAAGGAGCAAAATCTAAATATTTTCAAACAATCCAGTTTGCATGCTTATAATTAGAAGAAAACTATCATTCCATTAAAAGAAGAATGGGATAAAGACTTGAGAATTTAAAACATTTTTGTGAATGTCCTCTTCCTTGTTAAACAGAAGCTAAATAAACATTCAAATATATATTTAACAGTGTAGCAGAAATCATCAATTGTTAATTTGTCCTGTTCAAGATGCAAAAATGTAGAGGAGCAGTCATGTCACCTATAATTTGTCCTCTAATTAGGAGACTACTCTTCCTCATCTTTTTCTGTATTCTGTGGAGTAAAACAGCCTTTTCCACAAAGCAATTCAGAACTAGAGCCCAATATAGGTGTCTGCTTTCACTTTATTAACTGTCATGGCTAGGCTTCGCGAACGAAGATTTTGGAAAGGCTCTATCCACATTATGCAAGATAGACATGTCCAATTGCAAAAGGCACAACAGAAAGACTCCTTAGGTGGTATATTCCGCAAGACATAATTCTCTCTGCGTTGTCTTTTCTCCTCGAGGGTGATCCTGCGTGCGTTCTCAAAAGCATCAGCAGCGTTATAGATGGTGTGTCTCCAGGCCTCCCGACTGGAGGCCAGAGTAGACCAGTTATGGTGATCAATATGGCCGAGGCTGAGATGTTGTTTCAGGGAGTCCTTGTATCTTCTCTTCGGGGCTCCTCTCTTGTGGCAGCCAGTAGCAAGTTCACCATAAAGCAGGATCTTAGGGAGGCGGTGGTCCTTCATCCTTGAGACGTGTCCTGTCCAACACAGCTGTGTTCTCAGCAACATGGCCTCAATATTTGTGATTGCTGCTTGTTCTAGAACAGATGTATTGGTCACATAATCTGACCAGTGGATGTTAAGGATTGTGCGGAGATAGCGTTGATGGAAACGTTCTAGGAGACGCAGGTGGTGGCGATAGATGACCCATGATTCGGAACCATATAAAAGAGTAGACAGCACAGTGGCTTTGTAAACACTGATCTTGGTACTTTTCTTCAAGTATTTATCACACCATACTCTTTTATGGAGTTTTCCGAAAGCTCTATATGCCTTTGCTAACCTGTTGTCTATCTCTCCATCAATCTTACCATCCGAGAAGATGAGGCTGCCTAGGTAATTAAACTGCTGGACTGATTTGAGCTCTGATTGGCCAATGGTGATATGGGGATGATGGAAGACTTCCTGAGGTGTTGGTTGATAGAGAACTTCTGTCTTCTTTAGACTGACTTCCAGCCCAAAGAGCTCAGCAGTGTCGGCAAAGCAGGATGTTAAACGCTGCAGAGCTGCTTCTGTGTGGGCAACAAGGGCGGCGTCATCAGCATAAAGCAGTTCCCGGACAAGATGATTTAAGGTCTTGGTGTGGGCCTTCAGTCGCCTTAGGTTGAATAGGCTTCCATCAGTACGGTATCGAATGTAGATACCGTCCTGATCCTTGAGGTCTGCTGTGGCCCTTTGGAGTATCATGTTGAAAAAGACTGTGAATAGAGTTGGTGCAAGAACACAGCCTTGTTTCACACCACTGGATATTAGGAAGGGCTCAGAAAGTGCATCACCATATCTGACCTGGCCGCGCTGATCCTCATGGAGTGAGATGATCATTTTAAGGAACTTGGGGGGACAACCTAAACATTCCAAAATCTCCCATAGACCTTTTCTGCTCACAGTATCGAAAGCCTTGGTGAGATCAACAAAGGTTACATAGAGACCTTTATTCTGTTCCCTACACTTCTCTTGCAGTTGTCTGAGAACAAATACCATGTCTATGGTGCTCCTGTTGGCCCTGAAACCACATTGGCTTTCAGGCAGAATTCCTTCTCCTATAGCGGGTATTAATCTGTTCAAAAGTATTCTTGCCAGGATTTTGCCAGCAATGGAGAGCAGAGTAATACCACAGTAATTTGAACAGTCTGATTTAACTCCTTTCTTCTTATACAAAGTGATGATGACTGCATCACAAAGGTCTGATGGTAGTTCACCTAGTTCCCAACAGCGCACCATAAACTCGTGAAATTTAGCATGGAGTGCATGGCCCCATGTTTCCAGATTTCAGGTGGAATTCCATCAACCCCAGCTGCCTTGCCAATTTTCACCTGCTGTATGGCCTTAAGGGTTTCTCCCAAAGAGGGGGCAGTATCCAATTCATTCTTCACTGGTTGTTGTGAGATGCACTGAATAGCTGAGTCTTGAACTACACGGCTAGTACTGAAAAGAGTCTGAAAGTGTTCAGACCATCGAGTCAGAATGGAGGTTTTATCTGTCAGAAGCGTTTGACCATCAGCGCTGAGTAGAGGGCTTTGTACCTGGTATGTAGGCCCGTATGCTGTTTTCAAGGCCTCGTAGAATCCTCTGTGATCACCTGTATCTGCGCATAATTGAGTTTTCTCAGCTAGATGATCCACCACTTGTTCTGGATGTCACGGAGTTTCTGTTGGAGCTTGCTGCATGCAAGACAAAAGGCTGCTTTTCTTACATGACAGGATGGCAATGCAAGGTGCACTTGGTGAGCGGTTCTCTTCTTCCTCAACAATTCCTGGATCTCTTGATTGTTTTCATCAAACTAGTCCTTGTTCATCTTGAAGGAGAACCCTAAAAATGCTTCAGAGGATTGCTGGATGCTGTTTTTAATATGGTGCCAGAGTGTTTGAGTAGAGGGATCTAAAGAATCTATAGAATGATTTTCAAGCCTAGTTTGAAGTAGTAGGAGCCTAACCTCCCACAGTAGACATACGCATGAAGTTCTTAAAATGAAGTGAGTATCTGTATTTCCTTGCCATTACAATGCCCCTGTGGCATCAGTGCTTTCAAAGGAAATCAAGTCTCCATGGGGCTGTATTTCATGGAAGAGCTGAAGAGCAGTCAGTCTGCCTGTGCGCACTGCACCAACAGCTCTTTCAAGCTGGGTTTCCTTCCCCCCCAATTTTTCCTAACATAAAGAGTGAGCCTATGGAGAAAAAAAAATCATAAAAAATATCGATCGTTTCTCTGGCTAGGTCACATAAATGCCACTCCTGCTAAGAGTGGTGCTGCTGACACACAGCTACATATTTAGCTTTACAAAGAATCTTGAGCAACAGGCAGAGCCTCCATCTCCAGGAGGTGGATCTCTCATCCACTTGTCAGCAATTGAAAAACAAAAGTACTGTTCAATATTTCAGTCCTGATGTGAGAATGGAGATGGGAAGATCAGTGATGTACAGATACACTGAGCACAACTTCTCATCTCTGTAAACCAGGTGGAAAGCATTCAACATATTTCCCTCCAGTCCTGAGATCCAGCCCAGAAAATCCATGGCGTAACTTCAGCCCCATGAAAGAAGCATGGTTTGGTGCTCCCATACCCCTCTGCTGTGTAACTGCACCACCAGGTGTTAACAGCAACACAAAACCAAATATTTTCTTTGAATGAGCAGAGCTAGGAAATGTGCTTCCTCACTTTTCAGGCTGATTCCAGCCTCGGGTAGCACACATGGAAGATGAATTTGCTTCCTTCCTAGAGCTAAATCATTGATCCCTCCTATCCATTCCCAGCTTTCCTTGCCAATACCGGAGGGGAGGAAGAGAAAATAAATAAAACCATTTTCGCATCCAAACAGTAAGTATTTTTTCATATGCCACCTCGTTCCTTCATCCCGTGTATGGGGAGTCTGCAGATGTGACCCCTTAACTAGCTACCAGAAATATTGTACACAGGAATCAATATTGCAGGAAGAACATTACCTTTGGCTCTTCCTGACTTTTATTTCATTAATATAATTATCCAGCAGCTTTATGCCACAAGTCATTCAAAATTCATGATGAATAACAGCACAGTGTTAGTGCTTCATGGCACCAACATTTTTCATCAAAGAAGATTATGCAGAATACTATGTGCATCAATCACTTGGAAAAACAGTACTGTTGCTATAATAAAACCCTGTCACACCATGTGCCACTCTCACGTGAAAAAAACATCACACTGCATTCATCTTACCATCCATTATCTATAACTGTTGCTGATTCATTGAGTCACAGCATCTGCTCCCTGTACTAAATAAGAGCCTGGTATCATTTGTCTTTAATGTATTCCATGTATCTCTATTTTTTTAAATAGTCCTAAATGGACTGAAGGGCATCCAGGCAAGTATATTAACTGAAAAATTCTATTTAAGGTGGCTGAAATAATTCTCAAGTTCAATGAAATTACGTAGGAATGTGGTTTAGTGAGGGCTTTGCAGTGCTGGACTTAACAGTTGGACTAATTTGTGATAACATTCCTTTGATAGCCAGCTCAAATAGCTTTTAAAAAAAATGAAAATAAATAAATAAAATCAACCACAAGCTTTAGAAATTTACAACATTATAATCAGAAGTAGACCTAATTGCATAAAAGCCAGCTTTGCTGTACACACACAAAAAGACCAAGAGTTGCTTCTAAAGGCTGGAAAGACAAATATCTGCTGAACTGAAAGACAAAACCTTGCCTTCTGACCTACAGTACATTCCTCACCCTTCTCTGGAAAACCACCATAATTACTGGTAGTAAACTCTTTAGCCGGTTTGAGAAACAAATGTTCACTGTGCAATGAACTATATTTCTATCAAAGAATTCCTACACAGAAATAGGTGTGTTATCTCACTACAATGTACAAACTCGATAAATGTGATATTCTGGAGTCATACGAGAGTTAGATAGCATGTGCAGACCAGCTAAGCAGTGAACACATATAAGGCCTGTCAGATGCCCTGTCCACTTGTTGTGATGTAAAGACACAGCAAAGCAAATACACTGCCCTAAAGTATCCAGAGCAGACAGCATGAGGTTATGCGGTATAATGCACATGTGCAGCAGTTTCTGTCAGCTGGGTGAACAGGTGCCTCCACAGTTTTTCAAATCCTTTGAAACCCAAACAGGGGATTGGTGGGAAGGGTACAGTATACACAGAAAGTAATCCAGGAAGCTCACCATCTCTTTTCACAGCAGTTAGCACGTATTATTCATTCCACAATCTGCTACATCTTAATCTAAGGCTCTGCATACATGGCATGTGTGAACTACCAAGGAAAAGACACAATCTAGAAAGCCAGCTCAAGTAGTAATCCTCAAAATGCAACTGAAAATAGAGTGACTGGTAGCCTGTGACCCAATGCATTTGCATTAGGCTGGATAGTTATCTTCTGTCACTACTATTGAATACAAAAAAATGCAAGTCACAACATTCAGAGGAAGAAAAAACATGTGTTTACAAAGAGCAAATACACAGTACTGCTACACTGGAAAAAGCTACATGCAATTTCCCAAGTAATTGTTTTGCCTTATTCTTGTTTCCTGAAATATCCTTCTTCCATTGAATAAAAAAAATTAAAAATTAAAAATTTGAAGTAATCAATTATTTTTTGATTATTTAGAGACATGAAAATGCAACAACATGTTCAGTGGCCTTGGCAGGATGGTGAACAACTTGTTTCAACTCACCTTGAGTCAAAAAAAATTTTGACCACATTTGTCAACTGTAAGTGAAGTCATTACATAGTTTGTATTTTCACTTCACAGTTAAAAATTCTTTCATGCCTATTAAACAAAGTCCTGTGCCTAAAACATTAGCAAACTTTGGCTTACTCAAAGATTTTCAATAAAACAACAACCTAGGCACTTCCTCAGCACCACATCCTTTGAATTCCCCTTGTCTCCATCTCCTGCTACTGAAGACTCTAAATGGTGAGCTCTCCTTCCATGTGCAAACACCTCCCCCACGGTCTGAACTCTGGGAACTAAATCAGAAAATATAAGCAGTAAAAAGTCTTGGTCATGGTGTTGTTTGTTTTTTTTATTCAGGTCAACCACTTCACCTAGCACTAACTCTTTATAGAAATTAGGCACACATGCTCATGGAAGTCACTGGAGATAGATAGCTATGATAAACCAGTTGACTGTCATTTACTTCTGAAAGGATGCACTGCCTCTTTGATGTGCCTTCCTTCCTCCACTAATGCGAGAAATGAGCCAGAAGATGAGCTTAGGTGGTCATTGTGGTTTCAGACAGCTAAGAAGAGGTGAGATGACTCTTTCCACTGAATAAATTTGAGAGCTGAACAAGGATAAATTTCAGATGTGGGAGAGAAAAAAAGGCTGCCATATTCTGTTTTCACAATCAGGAATCTTCTAATTGGTATTTCCCAAAGAAAGCCTTCCTTTTGGTGGACTACTACTTTTTGAGATGTGTGAATTAGTTTTTTGGGGAAACTGAATAATCACAGTACGATCACTGAATTTGTTGACAATGAGATCCAAAACCAGCAAATGAAGTCTTCCAGAACTAAGCCTTTTCAAATCACTGTTGCCTTTTATAAAAAAACCTGTTATAACACATCAGATACAAATCTAACACTTTTTAATTTGCATCTTTAAAAATAGGCACCTGAAATAAAACATCTATAAATACAAAATATATGTATAACATAATAAAACGGTATGCAGTAAACTCACTGCCCTGGACTTCAAGAAAGTAGACTTTAGCCTCTTCAGGGACCTTCTTGGTAGGGTCTAGTGGGATAGAGCCCTGGAGAGCAGAGAGGCCCAAGAATACTGGCTAGTATTCAAGGAACACCTCCTCCAAGCTCAGGAGCAATGCATCCCAACAAGGACGATACGGGGTAAAAATGTCAGGAGGTGTCCGTGGATGGATAAGGAGCAGCTGAGCAAACTCAGAGGAATAAAAGAAGCTTACAGAAGGTAGAAGTGAGGACAGGCTGCCTGGGAGGGAGGGATACAGGGAAATTGTATGAGAAGCTAGAGACAAGGTTACGAAAGCTAAGGCCCACCTAGAATTGAGTCTGGCCAGGAAGGGCTTCTACAGGTGTGTTGCTAACAAAAGAAAGAGTAGGGATAATGTGGGCCCTCTCCAGAAGGAAACAGGAGACCTGGCTACCCTGGATATTGAGAGGGCTGAGGTTGTCAATGACTTCTGTGCCTCAGTCTTCAATGGCAAGTGCTCCAGCCATGCTGCCCTAGTTGAGAAAGGCAAATGCAGGGACTGGGAAAATCAAGACCCACTGTAGGAGAGGATCAGGTTTGAGACCATCTAAGGAACTTGAATGTGCATAAGTCTATGAGATCTGGTGAGATTCATCTGTAGGTCCTGAGGGAACTGGCAGACAAATTTGCTAAGTCACTATTGAAAAATCGTGGCAGTCAGGTAAAGTTCTCGATGACTGGAGAAAGGGAAATATAACCCCTATCTTTGAAAAGGGGAAAGTGGAAGACCCAGGGAACTACACAGCAGTCAGTCTCACCCCTCTGCCAGGCAAGATCATGGAGCAGATTCTCCTGGAAACTATGCTGTAAAAAAAAAGACAACCAACATGGCTTCGCTAAAAGCAAATCATGCCTGACAAATCTGATGGCTTTCTATGACAGGGCTACAGCATTGATGGATAGGGACAAAGCAACTGACATTGTCTACCAGGACTTGTGCAAAGCGTTTGACACTGTCCTGCATGATTTCATTGTCTCTAAATTGGAGACACATGGATTAGATGAATGGAACACTTGGTGGATAAAGACTTGGCTGGATGGCTGCACCCAAAGATTTCCAGTCAATGTCTCATTGTCCAAGTGGAAACCAGTGACAAGTGGTGTCCCTCAGTGGTCAGTGTTGAACAGCCTGATACTGTTCAACCTCTTTGCTGGCAACATGGACAGTGGGATTGCGCCCTAAGCAAGTTCACTGATGACAACAAGCCGTGTGCAGTTGACACACCGGAGGGAAGGGATGCCATCCCAGAAAGATCTTGACATACTTTGGAGGAAGGCCAATGAAAACCTCATGAAGTTCAACAAAGTAAAGTGGAAGGTCCTACACCTGGGTGGCAGCAACCCCAGGCACACCTACAGGTTGGGCAGAGAAGTGACTGAGAGCAGCCTTACAGAGAACAACTTGGAGTGATGGCCAATGAAAAACTGAACATGAGCTGACAGTGTGTGCTCATAGCCCAGAAAGCCAACCGCATCCTGCATCAAAAGGAGCATGGACAGCAGCTCAAGGGAAGTGATTCCCCGTCTATTCTGCTCTCCTGAAACACCACCTGGAAAATCATACAGTTCTGATGCCCTTAACATAAGAACAACATGGAACTGTTGCAGCAAATCCAAAGGAGGGTCACGAAGGTGATAAGGGGACTAGAGCACTTCCTCTGTGAAGACAGGCTGAGAAAGGTGGGGCTGTTCAATCTGGAGAAGCGAAGATTTCATGGAGACCTCATAGCAACCTTCCAGTACCTGAATGGGAAGCCAGAGTGGGACTCTTCATCAAAAGCTGCAGTGATAGGGCAAGAAGTAATGAGTTCAAACTGGAAAACTGGCAATTTGAGATAGATATACAGGAGAAATTCTTTACTGTAAGGATGGTGAGGCACTGGAACAAGGTGCCCTGAGAAGCTGTGGATGCGCCACCCTTGGAAGTATCAAAGGTCAAGCTGGATGGGGCTCTGAGCAACCTGATCTAGTTGAAGTAGTCCGTGCCTATGGTAGAGGGATTGAAACTTGCCCTGGTTCTGGCCAGGACAAGGCTAATTTTGCAGTAAACAGGATGGGTAGAAAAATCTGAAAAAACAACAAATGGTGCAATCAAAAACTTTCAGAAGAAGCAAAACAAAATCCCAAATCCCCAGGTGGGGGGGGGGGGGGCGGGGGGGGGGGGGGGGGGGGGGGGAGAGGGAGGAGGAGAAGAAACCCGCGGCAACCCGGGAACGGGGGGAAGGCAGGACTGTCCCGACAGTTCAAAAGCTGCTTGCAGCCACGAGTGTTCGCAGCCCATAATGAAGGAGTCGCTTTTTCCCACAGGAAGTCTTGAAAGCAGAATACCTCGCTCTGAGATGGGTCGGTCTCTCTCTCTCTTGGTCGTTCTCTGAGAGGTGTCCCGTGGGGAAAAAACTTCTTCTCAGGAAAAGAGAAAGAGGCGACCAAAACCCGGGCTCCCGCTCTGTTCGGTCCCGGACCAAACCAAAAGCCCCCGACCAAAGGACTCCCCAGCTATCCCTGAGGCCCCCGTGCTTCCCTGCGAGACCTCCCCATCTCCCCGCTCCTGCGCTGCCCCGCACGTGCGGCTCCGCTCCGCCCCCACCTACTCCCCGATTCTCCCCATCTCGGAAGAAGCCGATGGCGGGGGGGGGCGGGGGTGTGACGGGACCCTAGGGAAGAAAAAGAAAGTTCCAACATATCTTTTCAAACCTGTGACAGAGGGGAAGAGTCTTTTCCGAGGAGAAGGGGTCTCTTCTGATTGGGGTAGTATGGCTGCAGTAGGGTCGGGGTCCACGGTGAGAACTTTGCATGTGAATCACTCTCTTTTTTGTACACTTCTGTTATTAGTATTGTTGCTGATATAGTTAATTTTCTTATCTCATTGCTGTTTCTAGTAAATTGTTCTTATCTGAAGCCGTGATCTTTACCTTCTGTGCCTCCCATTCTCCTCTCCAGCCTGCTGCAGGGGGGAGGGGGAGGGAGAGGAGGGGAGTGATCGAGCACCACACGGTTTGGAGAGTGTCAGTGGGAGCGCTAATCTGGGGAGTACTATTCCTAAACCACAAAAAACCCCTAAACGATCTTTGAGGTCCCTTCCAACCCAAACCATTCTGTGATTCCCAGAGAGAGAAGTCTAAATTTTCATTTGAGATGACTAACACATAACAATCAGTTTAGTGTTGATGCATCCAAACTATTCATTGCACTTTGTTTTATACAGATGGAATATTTTTCTTTGAAACAACAATCAGCACGTTTCTGGGTCCTTCAACAAGGTCATTCTTCAAAACAGTCCTAGCAGATTGCTTTGTGCAGATCTGAATGTCAGAGTACGCACCACACTTACTCTTTCCTTAATGCACACAGCAGAGATCAGGGAGAAGTTCGACAGATAATTTCAAAATATTTCATTGTAGCCTTAGTTGTCCCCCATCTGTTACCATTAAAATATCCAAAGGCAGAAAATCTGTAATTACCTTATGCTTTCCAGTTCCCAAGGTCAATTACATTCCAGAGCAGGTTTTAGGAATTCTGAAGGCAGTTACACAAGTGCAGATTAGAGCCCACATGCAGTTTGAGCTTCAGGTAGGAATATGTCCCTATTTGATCTTCAGCAATGTACAGTAAGGAAAGGAATCATAAAATATTCTGAGCTGGAAGGGACTCACAAGGATCATCAAGTCCAGCTCCTGGCCCTACATCGGTCATTCCCCAAAATCACACCATGTGCTTAAGAATGTTGTTCGAACATTTCTTGAACTTTGGTAGGCTTAGTTTCATGACCAATGACCTGGGGAGCCTATTCCAGTGTTCAACCACCCTCTCTCTCTGGGTGAAGAATCTCTTAATACCCAATCTAAACCTCACCTGACACAGCTTCATGCTGTTCCCTCAGGTCCTATCTCTGGTCCCCAGAGAGAAGAGATTGGTGCCTGCCCCTCCACTACTCCTTGTGAGGAAGATGTAGACCAAGATGAGGTTTATATAATTTTTACGTTATACTGCCCAAAACTGAACACAGTACTCAAGGAGAGGCAGCACCAGAGCAGAGTAGAGCAGGACAATCCTTGACCTACTGGCAATGCTGCCTTTCAGAGCACACTGCTGACTCATATTCAATTTGCCATCAACCAGGACCCCCAGGTCCCTTTCTGTAGTGCTGCTCTCCAGAGTCACGTTCCCCAGTCTGTACATACATCCACAGTTGTCCCATCCCAGGTGCAGAATCTGGCACTTGTCTTTGTTAAACTTCTAATTTGTCAAGATTTCCCTGCAAGGCCTCTCTGCCTTCAAGGGAATCAACAGCTTTTCCCAGTTCAGTGTCATGGGCAAACATACTTAGTGTTCCTTCAAGCCTGTGAGACACTTGATTGGAACAACTTGGGGGGGGTGAGAGGGAGGGGGAAGGGGGACAGGTCGAATTTCATAGAGCTGAGGTAAAGCTTTGTCCCACATGCCAGCCCCTGCAGCCTCACTGGGCAGCCCTGGAGCAGCTGTCAGACAAAGGCAGCCCAGGAGCAAGCCCACACCATGCCCCTGGAACCCTTAACCCAACCTCTGACTGACGGGCACAGTGGGAGCACCACCCCTCAACCCACCCCAGAGCCCCAGAGTGGCCAGTGGGATTGAAGTCCCATCTGGGAGGAGTGGCCGCCAGGGGCCAAAGCACATAAAACCAGCAACTGGTGATTTCCATATTTGCTTGAGACCTATCGTCTGGCCATGTGGAAGCTGAACTCTCACAGGACTCCGGTGGGAGCTATGAGCTTCTCTTTTTCTCTTTCTTTACTCCTTCTTCTTCTCTTAATCTCCTTTCTTAATATTTTAGGTAATGTGGGAACAAATTGGTTGGATTTTGCTAAGTTGAATGCGTTAGCATGTGCTAAGTCAATGCTTTGTGGAATGCTTTGTTTCGGTTGCATGTCACCCTTTAAACTTTTGACAAGATCTCTTATTTCCTAGAGTTTATCAGTAAAGTACCCCCTGAGTAAAAGTGTGTAGCTTTTCTCCTATGCACTCTTTCTTAAGGTGTTAAAAGAACCGAGGGCTCTTGTAATAATTCAGCAGGTGAATTTTTGGAGCCTTTTATATTTTTAAAGTAAAACTCCCTTGGTAGCTCGAGACTTGGGGTCCTACAAAGTGCTGCATCCAAGTAATTTATTAAGATGTTGAAGAGCACTGGTCCTAAAGGATGGAGAAGTAGTTTCTGAGGCCACTTCCTTTCAGTGGCCTTTCACCTTCAGCCATCAGCATTTCTCAAGACCCAGACAAAGGCTATAACTCACTTATATCACATCAGCTATGGCAAGAGACAGGCACAGATCAATGACAAATTCCCATATGACCTCAGCATTCTTTATAGGGTTTGGCAAACTTCTGCTTACTCTACTGGACCTCTAAGTTTCTCTAGATTCCTAAGAAGGCAGCTGCATGCACTTGAAGTCACCATCACTGACCCCACTAGAGACAAGCCGGCTGATGTTTGCCAAAGATTTTGTGTTATTGTCATGGTTTAGGAATGGCACTCCCCAATTTAGTTCTCCACTGAAAAGAAAACCACAAGCTGCTCCCCGCCATCTCCTACAGTGGGAGAAAAAAGGCAGAGATTACAGGTTGAGATAAGAACAATTTACAGTAAACAGCGAGAAGATAAAAAAAAAAAGCAACAGCAACAATATTAATAACAAAAGCCATAAGACAAAGTGTGCAAGTTTTGAGCTGGCTTCTCGCCAAGTCTCCAAAACTTGACAACAGGGTCTGCTTCCCAGAGAGGGAAAAAAAACAACCAAGCAGCCAAAGCTATAGCAAAAATATATATTTTACATATGAAACAGATATATACAGTGAGAATATTATATACCTGTAAACCCAGAAACCCTAAATAGCTTCCTAAAGGGAAAAGGGGAAGGGAGAAGGGAAAAAGGAAAAATAGGACGAGAAGGGACAAACACAAAACAGGTCTACACAATCTAAAAACCCAGTAGCCAGCAAACTGAAGAACTGGCAAAATCTCACCACTTCCCTTGGGAGAAGCAGGACAACTGGACACGGCCCAGCACTCTCCCCTCACGCGTGGCAGACAACAGCAGTCACTGTAGGCCTCAGCTCCAGATAAGCCAGACCGAGACAGGGACCCACCGTTCTCGAACCTCGCTGGAAAGGAAGAGAGCGAGGTCCCTCCCGTTGGCTTTATTTATACCTCAAGTTACGTAAAGGAACAGCATGGAATACTTCCGTGGTCACCTTCTTAGTTACTTCCTGGTTACAAGCTGGTCTCCAGGAAGGCCTAGAGTGAAAACTATCACACAAAGAAACGTTTTACATGGAAAAATGTAACAAAATACCAACTGGCTCTTCCCTACCACACCACACCACACTTTACACAGCCCCAAAAACGAGAGAGTGAGTCTGTTACTCCTAGCCCTTGCAAGTCAACATGAGATGGTATTGAATAGCATTAGCGTCTGGCCATGTCCCCTTCCCAGCTACTGTAAAAAATTAACCCTGTCCCGGCCAAAATTCGGACATTATCCACTACTCTACACCATCTACATCATGCCCAGATCCTACACCTTCCTCTCTCTCTCTCTAAATATATAAATACACACAACCTCTAAGATGTCTGAATTAATTTAGTCCATGACTGTAGGTTCTGTCTGTCCTAGATGTCTTGCAGGGCAGGAGGACTGGTGGGCTGTCAGCTGTTTGCAAGCTACATCAGCAGCTCACAACTGGTGCATCTGGAGCAGGCAAAACTCATTGTCCATGGTAGTTATGGTATACAGTGGCAGTGCCATTCAGCACCAGACATTATACAATTCAAAAGACAGGCTGTTCTCACGCAAAAATCAAATCCCCTTAAGTACACACCACGTTACCCAGTCCCTCTGCATTACCCACCAAGTGTACCTTGAGCAAAAACAATCCCACAGATGAGCTTGCCTTTCCTTGAGGCAGACTAATCCACTGTCTTCCCTAACACCTTCCTCATACGCACCACAGGGACTTTATCCCCTTGTACAGTATGCGGAGGTTTTGATTGGGCAGGGCAAGTTTGATTATTGGAGCCTCTAGTGTTCATTAACCAGGTGGCCTTTGTTAAATGTAATTCCCAATTTTTGAAGGTCCTATCACCTACTCTTTTCAATGTGATTTTTAACAGTCCATTGTACTATTCAATTTTCCCAACGGCTGGTACATGATAGGGAATATGACATACCCACTCAATAACCACTCTCTGGCCCAGGTGTCTATGAGGCTATTTTTTAAATGAGTCCTGTTGTCTGACTCAATTCTTTCCAGGGTACCATGTTGCCACAGGACTTGCTTTTCAAGGCCCAAGATGGTGTTCTGGGCAGTGACATGAGGCACAGGCTATGTCTCCAGCCTCCAGTGGTTGTTGCCACCACTGTAAGCACATAGCACTTGCCCTGGTGGGTTTGCAGGAGCGTGATGTAATAAATCTGCGAGGCCTCCCCATATTTATACTTTGACCATCATCCACCATATCACAGAGGCTTTACCCACTTGGCCTGCTTCATTGCATTGCATGTTTCACAGTTATGGATAACCTGGGGGATAGTGTCCATGGTTAAGTCCACCCCTTGATCACAAGCCCATCTGTGCTTGCATCTCTTCCCTGATGACTTGAGGTGTCAGGGACACACCAAGCAAGAAATAATTCACCCTTATGTTGCCAATCCAGATCCAGATGAGCCTCTTCAATCTTGGCAGCTCTATCCACTTGTCCTTTTTTGCAATGTTCTTCATGAGCCTGAAGAACATTGGGTATGTGTGCATCTACATGACATACTTTGAGAATCAACCTCTCTACCCAGGCGGCGATGTCTTGCCACAATTCAGCAGCCCAGATGGGTTTACTACCACTGCCCTGCCAACTGGTCTTTTTCTATAGGTCTAGTCTCCCCCACAGAGCATTTGCTACCATCCATGAGTCAGTATAGAGGTAGAGCACTGGCCATTTTTCTCATTTAATGATCTCTAAAGCCAGATGGACTGTCAAAGTTTAGATTGCCTTGGTCAAACAATCTTACAGAAAGTTAGATTTAAATGAAGTTGTCTTCCTCCCATTTAATCCTTCCCCAAATTAAATCCTTCTCATTAAGAACAAAACAGAGACTAAACGGACATTTGACACATCTCAGAGGTCTGGAACTTAGCAAATAAACTGTCCAGATGTCCTAAAAGCAGACAGCCGCATCTGTATTGTGTGCAATGAGAAGAGGAAGCTGTACAACTGATTGTGTCTTCTCTTTGGAGAGAAGAAGCATGGAAAAGACCTTTAAGATCATTGATTCTGTTAGCTTCAGTGGAAGGTCACAGGCAATACTAATTCCTTAATGAATATTAATAACAAGGATTGTACACACCATTTTACTTTCTCAGCATGAATGAGACTATCTCATTTCTGCTGTTTACATGGACTTCCAACTTGGGTTTTTTTTAGAATAGAATAGTTCGGTTGGAAGGGACCTACAACAATCATCTAGTCCACTTCCCTGACCACTTCAGGGCACTTTTTTAAGTTTTGACCAAAATAATGACTGCCGATGGTTTTCTTCTCTTTAAAACAAATTAATGTCAATATAAGAGTAAATGAATCAGCCTTACATGCCTGTAAGTGTAATGTTTCATGTCAAATGAAAATAGAAAACTTCACAGAATACACTGTAATGTACTGGCTCCAGAAACAAGCCTACTAAAAAACTGTTGTGCACAACAGCTCTGACTTAAATCACATTTAAATATAAGACCCTTTTGCTCTCATCTTGACTTTCAAATGTGTGAAAAATCTAAAATAAAACAATAGAGCCCATTTATTCTTGCCAAGTTTCTGAAATTTGGGAAAGATTTGAGAGATGTGGCAAACTTTGTACTCCACCCTCTCAAATATGCAATGAAGGGATCAACTTTTTTCCCAGTGACTCCACACAAGAACAAGGAGGAACAAAAATCTTTCTCGTTACTTTTCACAGACAAGTAATACAGTCTAATAGCCACCAACAAAAAACCCAAAACTTTGGTGTGGATGTACTTAATTAAGTTGAAATTATTAACATTACATAAACTTGGTTTATAGATCCTTCAGATGACAGAGACCATTTTCACAAGTTATGTGGGTCACCCTAGACAATAAGCAATTTTTATCTCAAATATGCAGTGTTGCAAATTTTCACTGTCTCAGGTTCAGTTCTAGGAATTAACAACCCCTAGTAACTTTCCTTTTATCCACATTTCATCAACATCTTTAGTCTCTGAGTTAGTAATTAGTAACCTATCCAATAGCTCATGCTCCTTCTCACTATAATCTCTGAGATAACAAGAGACTTATATGTTTTTCTGAAATATCTATGCTCATTACAACAGTATTCTGTCTTCCCTGGGATTGGAAAAGAGGAAATGAAGGAATCATAATTATTTTATCAGTGAGGGTTCATGAGCAGAGAGTGGGATACTGAAAGCTTCTAGAAGCAGACTGGTAGCACAGGAGAACTAGAGAACAATTCAGTTAAGGAATGATAAAGCAAATGTAGTCAGAGGAACCACTAGATGGTTAAGACCCAGAACTCCTCTAAAATATTGAGAAAAAAAAGTAGATTTGAACTATTCTTAAAGGTGAGGGAAAGGATAATAATAAAGATGCCTAAAGGACGGATTTTAAAGGTTCTTTGTTTCCTTAGTTTTCCCTGACCTCAGTATGCATGGGCTCTTTCAGTATGTCCCAGGATCAGTGTGTTTCCTTAAAAACCTACATAAACATGGATTTATTTCCATGACAATTAAAACATAGATCTGATAACAATATGCAAGGGACTTGACCATTTACCCTGGATAAGCAATATGATTCTGGAGCATGTACTATCCCATCTAAACTAAGGCACACCTGGAGGGGCCATAGGCAGGAACCTCCACTATTTTGATTTGATAGCTTCAGCACATTTCAGTATCAGCAAACTACAAAAAAGCCCCTTTCATATGTGTTCAGCAAATCCTCAACCCTGCTGTGTTCATTGAACATTTTTCAACCATGTTAT
This sequence comes from Pipra filicauda, assembly GCF_003945595.2. Taxonomy (NCBI): domain Eukaryota; kingdom Metazoa; phylum Chordata; class Aves; order Passeriformes; family Pipridae; genus Pipra; species Pipra filicauda. Next base: position 49,467 of record NW_024104667.1, on the reverse strand, counting down.
TAACATTTTATAAGCAGTCCAATATAGGAACATTTATGTGAAAAATTAATCAATCATACAGTTACATTAGATAGTGTTATGGTTCATTAAAACACTTGAGACTTCAGCTAAATGGCTAATTGCCTTGTATGATAAAAATTATTATTTGTTTCAGGAAGAAGAAAGCAAATTTTTGGAACTGGCTAAAGATGCAAAAGCACTCAGCCCTCTGGCTCTTGCTCAGAGTGCCATGCAAACTGAGTGCATCACCTATGTGACAGCTCCTGGTCCTGCACAGGACAGCCCCAAGAATCGCCTCATGTGCCTGTGAGCATTGTCCAAATGCTTCTTGAACTTTGGCAGGCTTGGTGCTGTGACCACTTCCCTGGGGAGCCTGTTCCAGTGCCCAACCACCCCTTGGGTGAAAAACCTTTCTGTGATATCTAACCTAAACCTCCTCTGACACAGTTTCATACCATTCCCTCGGGTCTTGTCACTGGTCACCACAGAGAAGAGATCAGTGCCTGCCTCTCTGCTTCCCCTTGCGAGGAAGTTGTAGACTGCAATGAGGTCTCTCCTCAGTCTCCTCTTCTTCAGGCTGAACAAACCAAGAGACCTCAGCCATTCCCCATACGGCTTCCTCTCTAGACCATTCACCATCTCCATAGCTCTCCTTTTTATGCTTTCTAATAGCTTTGTAGCACTTTTATATTATGGTTCTCAAAACTGCACACGGGACTCAAGGTGAGGCCACACCAGTGCAGAGCAGAGCGGGACAAGCCCCTCCCTCAACCGGCTGGTGATGCTTTGCCTGATGTCCCCAGGACACGATTGGCCCTCCTGGCTGCCAGGGCACTGCTGACTCATATTCAATTTGTCATCAACCAGGACCCCCAGGTACCTTTCTGTGGTGCTGCTCTCCAGAGTCTCATTCCCCAGTCTGTACATACATCCAGAGTTGCCTCGTCCCAGGTGCAGAATCTGGCAATTGTCTTTGTTAAACTTCATATGGTTGGTGACTGCCCAGCCCTCTAATTTGTTGAGGTCTCTCTGTAGGGCCTCTCTGCCTTCAAGGGAGTCAACAGCTCGTCCCAGTTTAGTACTATCTGCAAGCTTACATAGTAAACCTTCAAGTCCTGTCAATCAAAGAATTCTTCAAGAATTCTTGGATGAATCCCATTGGGCCCGATAGATTTATAGGGATCCAGCTGGAGCAGCAGATCCCACACAACTTTACAGTCAATTGGGACCCTCTTAGTCCATCATCAGTCTTAAAGACAGAGGCAAAGAAGGCATTAATCATTTCTGCCTTGTCTATGTCCCTGCTTGTGACACGACCATCCTGATTCTGTAACAGGACAATGCTATTTCTGCTGTGCCATTAGTGTATTTTAAAAAACCCTCTTTTTATTTTCCGCCACTGTACTGGCCACTCCAAATGAGCTTTGGCCACACAAACTTTCTCACTACAGTGGTGAGCAGGATCTCTCTATTCCTCCCATGTTACCTGACCTTACTTCCACTGGGCATACACCTTCCTTTTTTGCATTATCTCCAAAAGACGATCCCTGCTCAGCCAAGCTGGCCTTCTCCCTCATCTGCTTGACTTCTGACATTTCGGAATTGCCAGCTCCTGTGCCCTTAGGAGGTGATGGTTAAAAGGTGACCAGCACTGATGGACCTTAGTACCTTCAAAAGCATTTTCCCAGAGGACCTTACTCACAGCCTGAAGTCTGCTCTCCTAATGTCCAGGGTTGAAGTTTTGCTGGTACTTTTCCTCCTGTCAACAGAGATTTTAAACTCCTTTACGTCCTGGTTGCTCTGGTCAAGATGGCTGCCAATCTCTACTTCACTCATGAGCCGCTCTCTATTAATAGGCATCAAATCAAGGAGGGCATCTTTCCCAGTCAGCTCCCATAGTACCTGTACCATGAAGTTATCATCCATGTATTTTAGAAATTTTCTGGACCTGTTTGTGCCAACTGTGTAATGCATTCAATTTCCAGCAGGTTCAAGCTCTCCATAAAGACAAGGGCAGTTGATTTGGAGGTGTCTCTTAGATCCTCAAAGAGTAATTCAAAGACTCAGACAATGACATCTGCATTATTTGTTTGCCCCTTAATCCTTACCCAGCGGCTCTCAACCATGCCATCATCAAATGCAAGCCAGTCCCTCCATTACATACAATACCAACCCCTGCCTTGCCTATCCTGCCTATCCTTCCCGAAGAGCCTGTAACCATCCAACAGGGCACTCCAGTCACAGGACTCATCCCACCAGGTTTCACTTATCCCAGTGATGTCAAATCTCTGGGACCAAGCCAAAGCTTTGAGCTCCTCTTGTTTGTAGTTCCTGCTCTGTGCATTAGTGTAGAAATGTTTCAAGTGTGGTTCCTTGTAGCTGACACCTCATGGAGGCAGACTGAGGGAGACCACTAGAGCTCACTTCCTCAAGTTTTGGTGCACTACCCCATTGCTGGCAAGCCTGGTTTTGTCCCTTTGGCCCTTCCAATCTAGTTTAAAGTTCTGTCAATGAGCTCTACTAGCTCCTGTGCTAGAATCCTTTTTCCCTTCTGAGAAAGGTGCACCCATATGTAGACCAGGTGTTGTATAGATCATCCCCTGGTCAAAAAACCCTAAATTTTTCTGATGATACAAGCCTTGAAGCCGTGTGTTGATCTGATGGATCTGCCTATTCCTTTTGACATTATTCCTTGCCATTGGAAGGATAGAGGAAAACATTATCTCTGTTCCTGATCCTTCAACAAATTACCCCAAGGGCTTTTGATTGCTCTTGGACTTCTCTTTGTCATCTTGTCACTGATGACTTGAAGAACTAATACAGATAATAATCAGAGGGTCCTACTAAACTGTAGAGTTTTCTAGTACTGTCTCTTACTTGAGTCCCTGGGAGGCAGAAGAATTCCCTGTGATTTAGATCTGGTCTGCCTATTGGGCCCTCTCTTCCCCTTAGAACGGCATCACCTGTGACAACTACCCTTCTTTTCCTTTTAACAGAGGAGGTTTTGATGTGGGGGGTAAATTGTGTTGTCCTAGGTGGACCCTCTATCCCAGAAGGACCTTTGTCCACCTCATCAGTTGACTGTCCTCCTAATTTCAGGGCCTCATACCTTTTGTAAAAGGTACCAGTCCTACCTATCATCATCAAGTTTTCAGGAAGAGGAGCCTTTTTCCTAGTATGGGCAGTGACTAGCTTCCAGCCTTCATGATCAACAGACCCTTGACCTTTGACTTGACAGAAGTTGGACTTAATTTTGTAAAACAAATCAAAAAAGGTCAGGTTCAAACTGAGACAGAACTGGGGTTGGATTGAGTCTTGTTTGCCAATACTTCCTTTTCTTTCAAGTTGTCCATGAGGATGCAAAAGGAGAAGCAGAAACCCCTTGAGCGAAATAAGTGCTTTACAAACAAAACTATTGTGTTTGTCAAGGCCCTTTAGCAATGGATCAAACTGTCAGTAAGATTCCCCCTTATCCTCTATGCAGGCAAAGCTTTTGAGCCTTACTTATTCAGATTCAGCCTATAACCACAAGAGCATACTAAAGAGTAGGCTTTTGAAAGGAGTGAATCTATCCAAACCATGTAAGGTCGGATGTAAAATGCATCTAAACAAATTAGGCCTTCGAATAATACTGGAAAAGGAAAAGAATAAGCATATACTGCACACTAACAAACAGCCCATTTCTCTACCTAGAGGAATGAATATAGATTACCAGTGCAAGTGAACAGACATATGACAACACTATAACTTTCTGAACTGCACTGTAGAACCAATGCTAAAAAGAGTCTATGAAATAGCTGCAGGAGTGAGAATTCAGTCTTTAAATGATCAGTTTCTGGGAAGAACATCCATTTGATCCATCTGGTTTTCCATTCCAGCACCACGAGCACAAACCTCTTTCACTATCAGATAGGTTGTCACATGGTCTAAGAATGTAACAGCATTAACATCAGTGAGCAGAAATTACTATGCTAATAAAACTCAACACAAGCAAAAGGCAGGGCACTTCTGTGAAGGACAGTGGTAGCAGGACTCTCTAGTCCCCTCTCAAGTTTAATATTTTCCACACAGTGATGCCAATTTCTTTTGAAATTCAACACTGCCTTTCCTCTCAGAAGAGTAAGGACTTATACCAAATATTGTTGATACTTTAAGGCGTTATATACATTTAAAAAGTTATTATAAAAGAAAACGTGTAAGATCTTTAGAAGTCAGTATGGACTAGAGTCCAAGGAGGGTAAATGCAAGAGACAAAAATAATCAGCTACATATGTGCAGAGTGTGTGTCTAATTTTAAACATGTTCCTAACTTTCTAACAGTCAAGGAGCCTGAAGGTCAGTGTTGACAGATACTGTCATTAAAGCTATGGGCTTTAATAATCAAAAGTAATATAAATTTTAGGTAAAAGAATCAGCATGAGAAAGATCAAGGAAGAAGGTAAGCAAGCATAATATTTTGGACAGACAGGCCAAGGAAATGTACCTAATGGAGCGGTGAATTTATTAGCCACGCAGGAGATGCCTCGCATAGCAGTTAGCCAAGCAATTAGATACCAAGAAGGCCCATGTGAGCTGAGGGAACAACACAGATCTATAAATAGTTTACTCCTTTTTGTCCTGGAAAATGGTATTGTGTTAATTATTCATTTTTCTACACCAATCTGAGTGCAATCACTGATGCTGCAGACATGAGGTTTTAAGGCTACAAACCACAAAGCTCATGATGACAGGAAGCATATTTTATTGGTTCACCAAAAAGAGCTGAAGAAAAAAAAGGTAGGCTATTAACCTTAAAAAAGGCTCAGCTCTCATATGTTTTGACTTTTCTCCAAATGGTCTATTAAAGACACTATCCTTTTCCTTTTAAAACACAGGTGCTTATAAACAGGTGAAATCACCCCCTTGAATAACTTTTCAAACAATTAGACAATTTCAATGAAGTTGAAATCTTTATTATGCTAAGTAGCTGTATACAGAAACAGAGTAAGAGAGTTATCAGTATTAGCACAACCCTTACTAGACCTCAGGGCTACCAAATAGGGGTGACACTGTGAATGCTTCAAAGACATAAAAAAGTCTGCAATGTTTTTGGATGTTTGTTGGCCACAAAGCCACATGAAACCAGTCTTTATTGGGTGTAACATTCATCACCATAGCTGTTTACTACTGGAAAGTCATCAGCAATAACCTGCTGCAATCAGTTGACTCAGGAATGACACTAGCAAAAAGGGATAAAAGCTTCCCAAACTGGTTGTGTTATCTATTCTTTACATATGCTCTTTCTGTTGACACTTTTACACAGTTTTCTTCATAGGTTTCAAGAAGTTATGTTCTCTTTTGTACTGTACCGCTAAGAGTGGGTATTGAGTTCTTGTACTCCTAAACATGAGGTTTTTATCACTGCATTTTCCCAGCATCATTCCTGACACTACACTTGTTCATTTGTAATCTGTCTCCAGCCTCCCATCCTAATGACAAAGCTTACAGGTTAAAGCAGCAAGACATACACAGCTGATAATTAGTCTTCTATGTATTAATTTTTTTTTCCAGGAGACATACATTTTCTTTTCTGTTACATAAAGAAAAACTAATGTCTCTGAGCTGGAAAAGACCCATTTTGTATAGGTTGAAGAAAACTCTATTTCAAGATGTCTTTCATTATCACTGACTGAGAAAAAGATTTCTCTTGTCCATAAACAGAAAAGACGAGCAAAATAAAAGAGAATTCAAGAGGTAAATGAACAATTTCCTTTATTTCTCTGTCATACTTCCAGAGTGAAAGATTCAGGGGAAAAAAAAAAAACATTTTCCTAGCCTGCCAAGTCAGAATCTACTTGTCATGAAACTCTCCTAGTAACCAACTTGTTTGCACACATTTCAGCATTTTAAGAATTGCTTTAAATCCCATACAAACCCTTCACATTATTCTTGTCCCAAATTTAACCACCGCTAACTATGGTGATGCATTGTCGCCACTGCATTACATAAAATAGAACAGAGGTCATTATTATTATGGTACAACTATTACTGCAACTTTAAAAAATGTTAATGATATCATTTAAGAAACTGCTAGAAAGTACTTAGATACTTCTGTGAGAGGGCTTTGCCGTAGCCTACAAAGACAAGAATATTTTTAGAAAGCGTCTGACTAACACTATGAAACCCTTGGTTTAAGAGACTTAATTTTCCAAAGTATTAGAATGTACTATAAACCTTTAAATCCCTGAGAACAGCTGAATCCTTATCACTTGGACAATTTGGTATGAAAGTCTAATTTATCTTTTAATTTTCAAGACATTTAACCTGTCTTGATTCCCAACTTCTCACACAACCAAACAAAGTAGCTTTTTTGGTAAAACGTATTCTCAAATACACTACTCTGGAATGTAGATGGAGTAAAAAGCATATTAACTACATATCACACAATTTTAAAACTCATTTCTAAGGAATACTCTGTAGCAGTATATCCATACTATAAACAGCTCATAATTTTATTCAGTCGTGTACGTCTCCTAGAATTCAATGACCTATTTAGAAAAGGTATCAATGGCAATTTGATGCTCTTTAGGGAAAAATATTCCATCATATTAAGTTGAAAATACAGTCTGAAATGTAATTACTATGTTTAATATTTAAAATAATTTTAATGGCAATATACCTTACTAAAAGTTGCAAAAAAGCTCAATAGATGGAATTCTCCATTTCCCACAATACAAGCAAATAATTCTTTCCCCTAAGAACTCTATTTCAACTATAATGCATGTATAATCATGATGGAGAGAATAAAAATTTCTGCTTCATACAAAATTAGTATTTCTTATTAGGTCATTTAATCACTACATATTACTCAGGACTTAAAGCAATAATTCACCATCTTCCCTTATGAGAATGGGCCTTTGGGTACAGGGTAATTTTATGATATGCATGCACATATGCATAACTGCAGATCTTGATACTCTTAAAATGGTACAGACTTGAACAAGATGCCACAGACTCAAAGCAATGTTAACTCAGGAATTGCTGCCCTTTTTACTCTGTTCCTTTCCCCCAAGTAAACATCTCCATAAATTCACACAGTTCCTCAAGTTTCAAACAATGGGAACGGGGCTTTTCTGAGAAGAAATTTGTCATGCTGCTAAAACAGTGATTATTTTGAGATATGTCTGCTCCCAATCTCATAACATCCAAACCTAGAATCACATCAAATTTCTGTACAGGCTTACCACAAAGGAATTTTTGGACTGGTCAGACCAGTTCAGCTCTGCTGCAATAAGGCAACTAAGCATATAAACTCCAGGTCAAAATATAGAATAGAGCAAAACATCTCATCTCCACTCTCTTCCTTTTCCAAGCTACTGTTTATGGTCCACCCTAATTAACCTTTGGTTGAGCACTGTAGTCTTCAGTTGCAAAATAAACTGCTTGGAGAGTTTACCAGTTTCATCATCATCATCACCAATGATCATCATCAATGATGATTTCAGAACCAACAGGAGTACCACAGACATGGTATTTGTTCTCAGACAACTGCAAGAGAAGTGTAGAGAACAGAACAAAGGTCTCTATGTGTGCTGGTTTAAAGGTAAACTGGCAGGGGAAATGAACCCAACTCAAAAGAGAGATTATAAATCAGAATAACAATTTAATAAAATAATACAATAAGTACGATTATACAGACAAACAATTGGTCTTAACCCACAAAACCCAAATGTATAACCCAGCACCTTGGAGCATGAACAGAGTGGTGTTCGTTGGACCCCCTGAGTCCAAAGTAAAAGGAGAGGGGAAAACCTGTTGGTGTGAGTGCTGTTGCAGTCTGGCCAAGAGTGGTGGTTGCAGTCTGGTTGAAAGTAGTGGTCTGCAGTCTGGTTGAGAGTGGTGGTCTGCAGTCTTCCTCTGGATCCCATGAGTGATTAAAAAAGTTCCAAGACCCCAAGATTATATATCCTCCAGGCAGGAATGCCCAGTACCTCTCTCAGGGTGGGGAATTTCACAATGGGTGTGAGGACAGGAGTATCCTCCTATCTGACAGGCCTCTTAACACCCAGTTTATAGCCTGAGGAGTCAGTCTGCTCTGGGCAGATGGTATAAATGGTCTATTGATACCAGTTTCTGGGAAATGGCATGGAAGGCTATAGAATACACAGTTTTGGGTTACACCCATGCAGTGATGAACTGGTCCCAGCTGTTCTAACTAGGACACTATGTAACTTTTGTTGACCTCACCAAGGCTTTTGATACTGTGAGCAGAAAAGGTCTATGGGAGATTTTGGAATGTTTAGGTTGTCCCCCCAAGTTCCTCAAAATGATCATCTCACTCCATGAGGATCAGCACAGGCAAGTCAGATATGGCAATGCATTTTCTGAGCCCTTTCTAATTACCAATGGTGTGAAACAAGGCTGCGTTCTTGCACCAACCCTATTCACTGTCTTTTACAGCATGATGCTCCAAAGGACCACAGCAGACCTTGATGATCAGGATGGTATCTACAATTAATATCATACTGATGGAAGCCTATTCAACCTAAGGTGACTGAAGGCCCATACTAAGACCCTAAACCATCTTGTCCGGGAACTGCTTTATGCTGATGACGCCACCCTTGTCGCCCACACAGAAGCAGCTCTGCAGCGTTTAACATCCTGCTTTGCAGACACTGCTGAGCTCTTTGGGCTGGAAGTCAGCTTAAAGAAGACAGAAGTTCTCTATCAACCAACACCTCAGGAAGTCTTCCATCATTCCCATATCACCATTGGCCAATCAGAACTCAAATCAGTCCAGCAGTTTAATTACCTAGGTAACCTCATCTTCTCGGATGGTAAGATTGATGGAGAGATAGACAAAAGGTTAGCAAAGGCATATAGTGCTTTCGGAAAGCTTCATAAAAGAGTATGGCAAAATAAACCCTTGAAGAAAAGTACAAAGATCAGTGTTTACAGAGCCATTGTGCTGTCTACTCTTTTATATGGATCTGAATCATGGGTCATCTACCACCACCACCTGCGGCTCCTAGAACGTTTCCATTAACGCTGCCTCCGTACAATCCTAAACATCCACTAGTCAGATTATGTGACTAATATGTCTGTTCTAGAACAAGTAGCAATCACAAGTATTAAGGCCATGTTGCTGAGAACACAGCTGCACTGAGCAGGTCATGTCTCCAGGATGAAGGACCACCGCCTCCCTAAGATCCTGCTTTACAGTGAACTTGCCACCGGCTGCTGCAATAGAGGAGTCCTGAAGAGAAGATACAAGGACTCCCTGAAACAACATCTCAGCCTTGGCCATATTGATTAACATAACTGGTCTACTCTGGCCTCCAGTCGGGAGACCTGGAGACACACCATCTATAACGCTGCTGATGCTTTTGAGAAAGCACGCAGGATCACCCTTGAGGAGAAAAGACAACGCAGAGAGAATCGTGTCTTGCAGAATATACCACCTAAGGAGTCTTTCTGCTCTGCCTTTTGTAACTGGATGTGCCTATCTCATATTGGCCTTTTTAGCCATCAGCACGCTTGTAACAAATGTGGGTAGAGCCCTCCCCAAATCTTCATTCGCGAAGCCTAGCCACGATGAATCATTTTTCTGGATCTGAAGGAAAAGCATCCTACAGATGCAAAGTAACAGTCAGCCAAAGTCTTAATAAGGCATCACTAACAACCAAAACTTCATGGCAACTATTGTGTGGGATAAGTGCATGTCTTAGCTAGAGCGCTTATTAAATATACATTACCACTGAAGATAATTAAAAATTATGCTTCAGACAAAGGATGCTTTTAATAATTCGGATCAACAGAATAAATATTCAAATACCCTATTTAAAGCCTGGTAACAATGTTTTAAAAATAATCACAATAATCTCATGAAAGCAAGAGGTTTTTTTAAAAAAGACAACAACCAATGTATCATCCATTAGAGCTACTCTTGATTGCTTAATGTGAATGAGCACAACATTATGATTATAAAAAGTAACATACTTCTTTTTTGCTAAGCCTGACATATCTGTATAAATAATCAAAATAATATGGTGAAAAGGATTTTTACTAACTCATTATTCTTTACACCAAGAAATCACTTGAAGTTGTTTGGTTACTCATTTTGCTAAATGAGATTTGTGGGAAATAATAAATCTGCCTGTCATCACTAACAACAGTTCAGAATAAGAGTTGGTTTTAGGCCAACAGATGGTAAAACAGGGTTGCTCTCAGTCTAGTTTTGAGCAAACAGACTATGAATTGTGAGTTTTCATTTACTGTTTAGGGTGGCCTACAACATCAGAAATCGGTTTACATAAAAATTGTAGAAGTTGATCCAGTGATGGGAGTGAGCATTTTTGTTTCTGGTGGAGCCAAGGTTCAATCATACAACACCCTAGACTCGGTGTCTGGCAGCATTTGTAGGAACTGGCAATAATTCTCAACTTGAGTTAACAGTGAAATAATTTTATTTTCCAGAGCACAAGAGAAAATGACTTCAAGAAAATCCACACATTACTTTTGGCAGACAAAAAATAATTTATTCACCTAAGTGCATTATATGAAAAGAAATTTATAACTAAAATGAGTTTGTTTCTGTCCAACAGGGAAAGAAGAAACAGAGTCAAATACATCTGAGCCTGAAATTTTTGCAACACTGAAGTTATTCATGGACATGGCGTAAGTTTGAAAAATTTAGCCATGAGTAACAGTTTAGGATGGCAACTACGAAAATCTGTGAGGTATTTTGCCTTGACTGGAAACTGATTACACAGCTTCTGCTGTGTAATACCTAGAGGTATTACCTTCTATAATACCTAGAGGTATTACAACACATGGTTTACACAAAATTTTTTATACGAACTCTTAAATAGCCTTCAGCATGATTGGATATGAGCATCTTCAACAAACATTGGAGGATTTTTTTATTTCTATCCTATGATGAGGTCACTAAACTAATTTTAAACATGGAGAGTTAGGATATAAGACCAGACTGACTGACTGCATGAAAGAGGAAAATCCTGGATGAAATGGGAATGGAGTTTTCATCAATCCAAGCCTTATTCACTAATATGACCATACTACCAAACTACTGGTTTTCAAAACTGAAGCAGTGCACACACACTCCTCTGACATACCTAACTCTAAACGGTTTAGGGCTATAATCTGTGAGTTTGGATTTATTTGAATACTAGATTACATATTTCCCGGGCCACATTATTATTGTAAGATCTTGGGGTTTGTTCTTTCATGCTAAGCGTAAGTACAGGTGCCTATGAGTACTCCTGAAGGGTCTTGTTTTACCCCTACATTTTTCTCCTGAAATGTTTAAGATTTCCCTGTGTCCCTGTCAGAAGTAGTAATAGGTCAGAATAGCAATCCGTAAATTGGCAATTTATGTTTACACTTAGGACATGTACAATATGAGCAGAAATTAAATTAAAGTGGCCTGTGGGTGACTAATACGCTATACAGTAAAAGAAGACTGACTCTGTGGTTCTTTCTCATCTAATCACTCATTAAATTTCAAATTCATAGTGCATGGTGACACTAACTGAAGAACTGAGGACATTTTTGTCTACGACCCAGCTGAAATCAGGATAAGGTAGGAGTATCATCATAAAACCTATTTATATTTGCAGATATTCAGATGAAAGAGGCTAAGGATAGGATAAAGAAATTTAGGCAAAACAAGGCCAAAAGTCTAATTAATTCTTTCTGTTCTTCCAGTATACTGCAGCTTCCTTCTCTACTAATCCTATATATGTATTTTAATACGTGGAAATTAGGCCTAAATATCAGATGAATTTATTTTCTTTTTTATTCCTGGGATATAGTTTTATATAAACTCATAATTTTATCCTACCCACAGAAAGGAAATTACAGAAAAAAATGAAAGTTTTCTATTCAACTTCAGCTGTACCACCTGTTTACAGAATAAGGGAGGATATGACAAATAGATTCTAAGTTCTTGTCAGCATGCAATTGAAAACAATAATGGACACATACAAGGAAGCAAAAAATAAAATTGCATAGAAAAATATAGCTGGCACTCCTAACTTCTCAGTGATTGGCTCTACAAAAACACTTTCAGCACTACCGTTCTATGTATTGTCCTAGAATCTTTTTGTCTTAAAATATGAAAGCTGAAAACAAACTCTCTTCCATCTTTTCTCATCCTTCTCTAAAACAATTTTGGATAACTCTAGCATACATGTTTTCTTGGAGAAGGGTGAAGAGATGTAGTGAAATGCTGATTCTGACCCCTGCTGATGACGTCCCCTTTTATTCTGCTGTCTTACATTCTCTGTAGTCAAAAGGCCTAGATTATCCCAAATCCCTATATATGATGACCTCTCAGGAGAATTTATGGGTGTTCAAAATATTCCAGTATTTTTTCTTGAAAAACACAAGTGAGAGAAAAGTAAAAGACTTTTTGTTTTTCCCAGGCACAGAAGTTTTGTTGTGTACTTTGTACTGAACCAAAGAAAGGCCATTTCTGGATCTCGGATACAATTCAGAGTTGACAACAAGTCATTCAACAAACCAGAAAGGTGTAACAAAAAGTATTCCCCAAAAGAGAAAAGCGCTCAGTTCTTTGGTGATTATAATAAATAATCAAAAGATTGGTTTATGACACGAAGTCTTAGATTACTTTCAAGTGCAGAGACCTAAACCAGGTCTCTACTGAAAGTATAATCAGAAACATGCAAAGATTCTTCAGCATGAAAGCTTTGGAATTAGCTCATAAATTCCCTTACCTCCTACATGAATATTAAAAAGGGTAAAAACTTTTGATGCCACAATTACTGAGGTACTGTTTTTAATGAAAGCCATAAAAATCAAACTAAAATAGTCCTGGTTCTCCCCTTTCCAACACTAGTTTTATTTGTGTCATTTCACTGACCGCAGTGAAGCTATTTCTGTTTCACTTATGCATGAAAAATGAATACACAGAACATTGAATGCTCCCCAAGGTGTCTGGACATGGCTAGAAAGTTTCTTCAGTTGCTTAACAGTAGCAAGAGTAGAATCCTCTCTGTGGAGTGTTTTGTGAACTCTAAAGTTAAATTGCTATAAAAGCAGATTTTGCAAATTATGTTTTAGACATCAGTATGATCTGTGGTGTTATATTCAGTGTTCACATTCTTATGGCTGTGTCTGTGTCTTCCATTTTCAACAATAACATTTTATTCACTGCCATGAGAAGTTATATCACTCTTCCAATTTGATGACAATTTTAAAATGTTTACTAGGAAGCAAAGAGCGAAAGGGTCCATTTAACAGTATTACAGAAATTTCTGCTTCTGAATGCCCTGATTTTTGCAGCAACAGAGGGACTGCCATAATAAATCTGTGATATGGCATTAGCTTTGATTATAGGAAGATGTTTCACAGCTAAAGCAAGTAGTTCTCATGACTTTCATGTTGTAATTTTATTGGTATTTGTGAAATTTATTTAAAAAATTTCCATCCTTGAAGATACTCAAAAGGCTTATGGACATAGACCTGAGGACCCTACTCTAGATGGCCCTCCTTGAACAGGGATTTGGAATAGATGGTCTCCAGAAGTCCCTTTAAATCTTTACCAACCTGTGACTCTCTGGAAAACAAATGCATGCATCTGTGCAATTAGAGAATAAAGTATAAGTGAGGGAAGTTGCCTTTTAACTCCATTCACCAAGAGTTTTATGTCTTCTGCATTTTTTTAATCCTCCCTAATAGAACTGTGGATGTTTTCATTATTGGAATAGTGGATCGTCTTTTTCTTTTTTGATGCCATCAAGCTTATGGCTTCTTGATTTTCCTTATGATAGCATAAACAATCATCTCTTACATACAAGGAACAACTAATGCTGAAGTCACTATATATTTCAATTTGGATAAAAAAAGCTTTAATTACAATTCTAATTAATAAGGGGTCACTTTATTTTATAAAGACACAGGAAATTTCAAGTGTCTTAGTTTAATTGTACCTGCAAAACTGCACCTGTCCTGAGATGTTCCATCAGCTCTATACACCTTGCTGTGTACTTTGTTGTCCCCTGACATGTCTCAAGCTAGTGCTCTACAGCACATAAAACTTCACACAACCTTCAATTTCATAAGGCATTTCTTTTTAGTAAGCTTAAAACACTCTCAGTTTTAGAATCATCTCACCACTGACAAGTTAAGAAGCAGGTAAATAGAATCATATATTCATTTAAGGTTGGAAAAGGTCTCTAAGATCATTGAATACATTAACCTGGCACATCCAGGTCCACCATTAACCATGTTCCTAAGTGCAACATCTACACATCTTTTAAATAGCTCTTGTGTTATTGCTTGTTACTTTGGAGAAGAGACTGACCCCCACCGCGCTACAACTTCCTTTCACGTAATTGTAGAGAGTGATAAGGTCTCCCCTGAACCTCCTTTTCCCTAGATTAAACAACTCCAGGGGCCTCAGCCACTCATCACAGGACTCAGATCTACACCCACAGATCTGACAGCACTATTTTTAGAGATACTTTCCAGAAAAAAAGCAGCTTGCTGAGGTCACCTAGCAAATCAATGGCAAAACAGATATCAAGCTCTTCTTCTAGTCTCCCATTCTAAAAAACTCCATTATCATCATCACATTTCAAAAACCATTCTCACACCAACTGATTTTTAAAAATTAATAAAGGCTCTGTTATAATGGAGTGAACAGTCATTATTGACTTTCTGATCAATTGTCAAAGACTGTTTGGACAAACAAGAACATGAATTCCTAACAGTTTTGATTAAATTAGTAACTACTGCAAGATTTTAATAATAACTAAGTTTAATAGAGCACATTATTTAATATGTTATTAGGACAGCATAATGAAACAACCAGTAATGTACTTTCTAATCCCATCAACACCACAGCCAGTGTAAAAAAAAGGGGCTAACATCAAAGTCCCAAAGAAGTAAGGAAAAACTCTCATTCAAAAGTAGAAGATGGAATTAGAGTGGGAAAGAGGAGGTATTTGTAAGTATCCAGAGAGCTCCAAGTAAGTTAAGCCTGCTGCATTTGATGGGGTACATGCCACTTCACTCATCTCTATGGGATATATTCCTCTTACCTAACTCTAGTGACTTTACAGAGCCTTCTGAATAGTGAATCTTGTTACTTTGACCTTCTCTCTGTAAGCAACTGAGAAAGAGTTTAAGCCCACGGATCACTTTCTGTAGCTAAAATAGGACTGAGAAGCCACCACTGCAAGTGCCCCTCTTCATTATCTGTCAAGACATCCTTGGCATTGTAGGCTAAGAATAATTGAAAGGCCAGGCAAGTTGAAAGGATGCAAACAGAAAGCTTGTCTAGAGGCAATACCATTGAAAACAGCTTAGGAAACTTGTCAAAAAACAGGTTGTGCAATTTTGTTGGCTATCATGATTAATAAAATAGTGAAAAGAAAAATTTTGAGAAAGAAAATGGGCTCAGCAATGTGAACGATGAATTGAAAATACTGTTTTATATTGTGTCTGACTTCTGACATGATGAATATCTGTAAGTCTGGCTGGAGGGTTTGGAAGTGATATATTGCTGCTTAATAAAGCCAAGTCAAAAGCTTTCAATTTTCAGCTCTTTGCTAGAATAAGAATAAAAAATATCATACTGGCCAACTAATGGGTTTGAATCCACATACTGCCAACATATGCCTGAGAAGATCAAAGCCCTTTTCATGAACCAGGAAAATAATATACATGCAGGGAAAATTTTCATTGTATATGTTCATATATTCTTGCATTTTCTATTTATGCATTCTTAAAAAGAATATTTATTCTTACACTCATTTTCTGATGTTCTTACAATATATTAGTTATACATATGTTAAACAAAGAACATGATAGACAATGCTATATTCATTTTCATCCAGAACCTGGTAGATGACCCTGACAACCTGAATAGCACACTGGGCTAAATGTCTCAGCAGCTCACAACTTTAAAGCACTCTACAGAGAAAAAGCTCCTCTTCTAGTCTCTGAGCAACTCACAGGATTAGATGTACTTTATGTTTTTAACAACTTGCTTTCCAGATGTTAAATGGTTCTAAGGCTTAGATGCATTTTATTAAAACCAACATGTCCCAGCTTTGAGCTGGAGTTATCTACAACATGAAACACTGTGTATTCCACAAATCATCAGAGAACAGAAGGGCACCACTGAAAACACCAGACTAAGCACAGACTTAACTAACATTTATTTTTCTTTCTCTAAATTCCATAGAAATATCTCCCTTAGAGAGATACCTGTTTTCATATTACCCATTCAGTCTTGCAGTGTTGGACAAAGATTAGCAATTCATTTAAAAACAAAGGAAAAATAAGTACAGCTGGAAAACATTCATCTTCATACACACTGCATTAAGATACATGTCAAGCCAATTGCTTAGTACTTTTGATCATGTGGTAGAGCAGACTTACAACTATCTAGCCCCCAGCTGCTTCCTGTTGCAATTCCCTTGGCTAATAAACAAATCCTTCCACCTTCCAAGACTGTTTGGTCCCTGCTGATCCTGAACAAGGATGGTGCATCAGCATGGAAACAAGAGGCAGCCACTAATCTCAATGAGATGGCGCTGGTAAGTCAGTCTTCCACAGAGAGGAGGGTAGGCAAATGACTTTCCTAGGTCAAGGAGCTGGTCCCAGGATTAAAAATAAACCTCAAAATAAATCTTTTGACCTCTTTCTTCTTAGAAAAAAACGATGAAGTTCCTGTACTTTAAAATAAACCTCTGCACTTCCCTAAGCAGTGAACATGAAAGGAAAATGCAGTACAAAGGTGATTTTAATCATCGTGGAAATACAAAATGGGGATCCCGGTCCTCATCCCTTCAGCTGCAGAGAGACCAGAATTTATGATCATTACTAAGGAATTAGCTGTCTCATGGTGACATTATTAATTTCTTGGTATGTTTGAGGTTTATGTTTCTTTTTTGTGTTTTTTTTTTTTAATGAAAAAGGTGCCTGAGCAGATTTTGAGTGATAATCTAACCTGTGACAGCACCAGAAACTCTTAAGTGTAAACCCTTACTTACACAAGTTGTAATACCTATGTACTCTAGTAACCTATGCGTCCTTAAGAATTACTGGATATAAATTTCATGTCAAGTAAATAGCAGGATGTATGTGGCTCAAACTGTAATCCAGTGACAAGACAGTTGTAACAAAAAAAGCCATTATCACTGATGACAAGTTCATTGGCTCTCAGAAGAACAAATTCCCTCCACTGTGATACCAAATATTGACTGCATTTGATACTATGACTCTATCTTTATTTTGAAAAAGATTCATTACACAAAGTTGACTGCAATAAGATATAAAACAATGGTATTAGTAACCTGAGGATTCCTTGTCTTGAACTTTCTGAGCTGTATAGAATAAAGCTGGTCAGTTACTGAGAGTTGAAACTCCTCCAATACCTGTAACTTCATCCTAATCCATGGACAAGTCTGTTGACAGGCTCAGAGGATAACACCTGATCAACCAATGTGACAGTGTAGAGGGAATAGGCCTGTCTATAAAGCTTTGAAAAAGCATCCAGAGAGCAAGAGCAGGCTCTGAGTTTTGGACATTTGGAAATATCTTCATGCCCTTCAAAGTCACTTTCTGTGACTGATCCTTCTTGAAGGGAATTCAGAACAAACAAACCTAACAAGATCCTCAGCAAATGAATAATAATTAATTATGACAATACACAGGAACTGATTACAAAGGGTGTAACTAGTGTGCATGAGTACACTAGTAACTTTATAAGCCACTGACTGGAGATAAAAAATCTCTCCCCTTTATATAATTACATGCAGAGCTAATGCAATTTCCCCACTGGGATCTACAGTGCCCATTGTTTGTAGAGAGTCAGCTACATAATGTGCCTGTTCTCCCAGAGCAGCTGCTAGTAAAACACCTGGATCATTGATCAAGTTAATAAAAAGATGGCAGGTTTGGCACTCTGCTTGAAACTTCAAGGTTTCCTTTTTGAACTTCTCATATCACTTAGATCCCCAGGTAATGCTGGTGGAGGAGAGGCATGGCTAGTGCGTAACACCATGTGGGATTTTGATAACTCTGGTGACTGTCAAAGATACTTGAAGTAGCTGATTTCTTTCTGTCATATGAAGTTTCAAGTAGAGTGCCAAACCAAATAAGTTTTTTGGGTTTTATTTGGTTTTTTAAAAATCATGAACCATTGTTGAAATAGGTAACATTTCTGAACTCTTTTCAATACTGATGTATGTCCATGAGGAAAAAACTGCTTGTTCACTAGCGTATTTGCAGAAAACCCCAAGGTAATAAAGGGAAAAGCACTGATGGTATGTGCACATAAATACTTCAATATGAGGTGTTGAGAGAAGAAGAGCATCATCTAAAAAGATGTGAAAGTTCTCCAGTCCAGGAATGTAAAAAAAAAACCCCATGCCCTTGGTGAGCCAGAAGAAATAGCATGTTATTAGCAGTTAACATCTCTTTTAAAGAAGTCATTTCAGAGAGTCATTCAGAAGCAAATGCACAGACTGACAGCCTTATACCCCTATCCTCATATCCTCCTAAACCATTCAACTAATTATTATAAATAATGAAAAATATGGGTACTAATCACATTCTGTTCACTAATCATTCAAGAACCAGTAGAAAAAGGCTCAAAGTCATCTAATAAATTATCTCCTAAGAACTATTTATGTCTTCTTTATTTCCACCTCTCTGTGGCCTCTCTGTGGCATTTTAAGGCCCTGACTGACATACAAAAGACCTCTGAAAAGGGGAGGGAGATGATTCCCCCAAGCCTACACACCCGAGTCCACCTGTTACACAGCAGTTTAAGGAAGACCAGCACATTTTGTCCAAGAGAGCATTTTTCCCACCTAATCCAATCACTAGAATCATTAACCTTTCAAAAACAAACTAGATAGGGTGACTGTATTTAGATGAATAAGATGTATATCACTCCCAAAACCTCCAGCCAGATTTACAGATATTTATCATGTCAGAGGTCAGACATGTAGGTAAACACAACATAAAACAGTACTTTTTAATTCACTCTTCACATTGCTAAGATGAGCCCATTTTCCTTCTCAAAATTTTTCACTATTAATCATAGCCAACAAAATTGCATCATCTGTTTTTTGACAACTTAATTTGTTCTCACTGCTATTGCCTCTAGACAAGCTTTCTGTTTGCATCCTTTCAACTTGCCTGGCCTTTTAATTATTCTAGCCTACAATCCCAATTTAGCCCCTAAAACCACTCACATAAGAAGGTGTGTAATTCAGTAATTTGGAAGATACTGTACTTACAGTTCCATTCTTATTTAGGAATCACAGTTTCTTACAAATGCATGTATCTTGTCACAGGTTGGAGACTAGATGAATACTCATCTCTGCCCTTATGCTCAATTCATTGACACATCTCTTCATCTTGCCATGACCCTGCATGACCTTGCTAAAAAGCAAGAGGCAGCATAAACTTAGCTTAAAACTTTATTTAGCAAAGAAAAGAAAAACTCTCTTATTGCATGCATTTTTAAAGCGTAGTAATATACTTTGTTTTTTCTGTATTTTTCACCACCATTTTTCCATTTTGTGGAAAACCTAGCTCATTCTTTCAAAAGTAGCTGTGCTGTGTTCAACATGCTGGTATTTGCATAATATACCATTGCTGAGAGTTCTACAGTAGGTCAGCCTTGAATTTTAATGAATGGTACAATGGACCCATTGAAAAAATTCAAAAATTATAGTTTTCTTATTTTAAATAGAGGAAATATCTCTGAGTATATAATCTCTCAAAAGCTAGAATAAATGTAATCATATTAACTATAGAGGAAACTATACAAAATTAATCACAGTAATAAAATAGCAAAATACAACAGAAGTACAAGAGCTTTTTACAAGCAGACCTTTTCTCCTACTGCCCCAACAGTTATTTCCAGTACAACTGATCAACACAGCTTGAGTCAGGAGCACAAGGAGCAAGTAGACAGTTTTTCCTATAAGAATAAGATCAGACCAGATGAACTATCACTGACACAAAGCAGAGATCAGGTAAACCATATGAACCATTTAAATTCTGACTTATTTTCTGCGTCACTGTAGGCTAGAATTTTAAGGTCATTTAAATATTTTTTGCAGCTTCTGCCACCTAAATTGCTTTATTCTAAGAAACTATATATAAAATAGGAATGAAAACACCTACCTCCTAGCAATAACACCTACTTCTCTTGAAGAATAACAGAATATTCTGAGTTGGAAGGGACCCACAAGGATCACTGAGTCCAACTCTCAAGTGACTGGACATACAGGGAACAAAAAGAGGCTGCAGGTTGCATGAATATCACAGTAGTGAAAATCAAATAAGTAGAAAGAGAGCGGTGGAATTTTATAAGTACTTTCTCAGGTCTTGCATTTTAATTTCAATTACATATTTTGTAATTGAAAGAGTAAACATTTGCCTTATGAAAGAGTAAACATTCAAACACATTGGTGGAAACATGGAATTTTATTAAGCAGCTTAAGTGTCTTTAGGTATTTCTTGCCTTTTTTTTCATTTTGCTAAACAAGTTGTTTATTTTTATGTACTCCAGAACCTTGACAGTTTGTATCCCAAATTATCTCCCAGTCACAGCGGCAAGAAAGAAAGCATCAGCTTAAGAAAAGCAAAGGAAGTTCTCCACCCATTCAGTGATCCAGACATGCTATTTTAACAAGACTCTAGATTATAAATCTACAGTCTAGAAATGAACACATTGTAAGGATTGTTAGAGTACAGTTAGTAAAAATAAATAAAGCAAATAGAGATTGAAGCAATTATACTGTTATAATACAATTTTGAGAGAAGTAATGGGCAGGATGGGAAGGAAAAAGGATGAAACTGACTATACAGAAAACTTGATGAGAAAATATAAAAAGTCTTATGAGAAAAATGGTGAAATGAAACCAGAACAGGTAAAGTGAATTTTCCCAAGAGGAATGCCAGTGGCCATTGAGAAATCTCTCTTCCCCTTTCCCCCCCACCCCGCCTTGATATTCTGCAATGCTATTAAAGTATAGAAAAGAAGCAGTGGCAGTTACAATGTGAGGAAATAAACACCCCGTCCCATTCAGTGGGGAAAAAAAAAAAAGAGAGAAGAGGGTGTCAAAGCATGAAGGGAGTAGAACAGAAATTCCAAGAGATGCCTTTATTTCTTAAATCTCCTAGATTAAAACATGCTTTCATTATCACATACTTCTGAAGAATGGAAGTCCTCTTCACATCATCCAAACGAAGTGGCCTTATACACAACAGAAACTACTGCTGTTTCTGTTGAATACAGCAAGAGCTAAAAACACTGTCTCTCAAAGCCTCATTTCTTTACTATATACCCAACAGGGAGTGCATGGTGCAATCTCTATGAAATCTGAAATGGAAACAATTTCCATTCTTTATCTCTTTCACCTCTGTAAGAAATAAATACAAAAGGAATGTATGTCTTCAGATCTGAAAGGATCTGGTTTAAGAAGAGATTTTCCTAAACAGGTGCCTTCCTGGGGGAAGTCAAGCCTTCAAGTATTTGTCACATAAATGGGCTATATGGATAAAGCTTCAATTCATTTAATTCCAGTACATTAGCTAAGTGTTCTTTTGTTAGAAGAGGGATAAATTGTTGTCTCAATTGTATAGTCACATCATGGGTATTAGGACCTGCAAGTATCAAAACTTTTTGCTCTTATGAATAAAGCTGTAGCAGAAGTTTGAAATCTCAAGTACTCAAAGTAATTGTACTAAATAAATGTGATAAAGAGAAGATATCCGTGTTGTTGAGTATTGTCCTAGTTACAGGGGCTGGGACCAGTTTATCACAACGTGGGTATAACTAAAACTGTCTGTTCTACACCCTCTATGTCATTTCTGATGGACTGCTGATACTGGATCGTTTTCAGCAGCTGCCCAGGGCACACCTGACACCTCAGGCTACAAACTGGGCACGGGAGTGTTTCTTTGTCTTCACACCAGTGACTCAGCTGTCATAACTCCTCTCCAGAAAGGCATTAGCACCTTCACACCCAGCCCAAGGGGTCATCTCTGCTAATGGGCCACACTGGACTGGCATAATAGGCAGCTGCAATGACCTAGACCATGAAAGATTCCAAAAATACCCCGTGACTCATAGAGTTAAATTACCCATTGTGAAACTCCCTGCCCTAGGAGAGATACTGGGCATTTGCACCTGAACCTGAGCAGATATAATCTTTGGGGTTTTCGACTTCAGGTACCACTTGTCAGACCCAGAGGAAGACCAGAACTTCAACAGGACTGCAACTGCCACTCTTGACAAGGCTGCCATCATTACTTTGAAAGAACTGTGACCATTATCCGGACCAAAAGTTTTCTTTTCCTCAGGGGGACCACATGGTGCTCAGCACAGTGGTAACAAACACTGTTCTTGTCCCAGGGCGCTGGGTTATACATCTGTCTTTGTGAGTTAAAACCAGGGTTTTTTTTTCTCTGCATCACTGTATTTATTGTAATCCTTTTAGTAAATTGCAACTCTGACTTATAATCTCTCTTGAGTTGGATTCGGTTCTCCTGCTGGTTTACTTTTAAACCACCACACCATGGAAAGCAATAAATTAATTTCTTATTTTGCTTTGCTTGTTTGTGTGGCTTTTGCTTTATCTACTGAAGTGCCTTACGTCAACCCACGCGTTTTCTCTCTTTTACTCTTCCAATTCTCTTCCCATCCCTCTGGTTGGGGAAGAGCAAGCAGCTGTGTGGGCCTAATCTGCCGGCTGGGGTTAAAGCACAAACACTTGCATAACTGCTATACATGCACAGATGATACATTCTGAATTGATTCAAGTATCGATTATCCAAAGTATTTCATATAAGGACCACTCAGCTTCCCTCACAGTGAAAAAACAGCCACATGCATGACCAAAATACATTCGGGAAACCAAAAAAAAACCCACAGAAAATAAAATGTGTAATTGATTTTGATTGCCTTTTTACTCCTGAGATTCCCAGATAGTCAAGTCTTCTATATCTATAAGAAAATCTTCAAATTTTATTTCTTTTTTAAAAATAGAAAAAGAAACCAATGGAAAAATGTGAAAACTGAAAACAGCACATGTCCTTTCAAGAGGAAAAGTCACTTCACAAAAAGAGTGCATTGCAGATTTGCAGAAAATAAGGTTAAAAATATTCCTTGGAGAAAGGTAATAGCAAAAGAACCTCTTTTTGGCAAGTAAAGTGTGAACGAGTTCAGAAACAAGATCAAATCAATGCACTGAAGAGATCACATAATGTTCCCCTTGCATATTTTAGGCTGGGGAGTGATCAGAGACTTTATGATTTCCTTTTACAGTTCAGAATAAAGGAAAGAGAAGTGCTGTTTCATGAAATTGAAGGTTTAGAGAAGATAAATGTAATTTAACTAAACAACATGAAAGGTTAAATTCAACAATTCTTTCTCATGGTAACTGGTAATTAAAAAAACAACTCAGAAAATAAAGTTCATTTACTCATGATAAACAAAGAGTGACAGTGTCTGACACCTGTACCTGCAATATGTGCAGACATTGTCTGTCACTGGGGTACATCCATCTAGAATGATTATATCCTGTATAACAAAGCTCTGTAAAGTTTCTTCACACAAGATAGGATATTTCTATCATCTTACAGTGCCTGTCCCAACAGTCACTAGTCCTTGCTTATCCCCCTTATTCTCAGCTCTTGGATATACCCAGTATCCCTCAGGAAAATCCCAGAGCAGAACAACTGCTTCCAGCAAACATCAGCCATTTTCTCCTTCTGGCCTGACATTTTCTACAATAAACTACTCAATTTCTCCAGTGTAATAGAATTCTACACCCGTAATCTCAGCTACCCTTTTCACGACCTTTCTCTTCCACGTCTTTTCTTGTTCCAGTGTAAATTCCACAGATTTCAGTGACTTCCCCCAAAATGTTCAAAATATCCCTTCCATCCTGCCCATGTCCCTTCCCACCTGCCCATCTCCTTCCTACCAACTCTGCCATCTTTCTTCCCCATGAGAAAAGCAAACAATTGACCTCTGCTATCTTCCTCTGTGTTCTCCACTTGCCCAATCTTCTGTTGTCCAATGACCTTTTTCATCACTACATTAAGCTAATTCTTCTTGATCTTCCATGAATTTTTGTCAAATTATACTAGCAGTCAAAAAAAAAACCCAACAACGGTGAGGGGGAAATACTGGAGAAAAATTTTCCTTTCCACTTTCTCAGAATGAAATCACTAATTGTAATAAAATGTTTATTGAGGAAGCAAACAATAAACAAATCATTAATTTTTTCATGGGAACAGAAATTTTGTCTAGCTGACATCACAGCACCAGTTCAAATTGCATTTAAACAGAAATTGGTTAGTGATGACATGTTGTTCTGTTGAAGGTCTCTCAAAAGAGTCATTAATTTCTAATTGTGATGCCTCAAAGGTTATTGGAATAGCCCTATTTCATTGTCTTTTGAAGTTTTAAATTGCAAGACAACAGTCACTGCAGCAAACAATTAAGATCTTATAATCTCTTGTACAAAAACATTAAGATTAAACTGAGAATGACACTTTTCCCAAAAGGTGGGAATGCATGCCAGGCATCCAGTTCAGAGGGTAAAAGTCTATATGATATTCCCAAGGGTGCCAATACATAAATGTATAAGATAAACATGATTTCAAAACAATCTCTGCCCGCATAGATTCCAGCAGGTGTAACGACTTGTTTATCTCCCATGACTGAAAACATTGTGGCTATAATGAAGAATGTCAAACATTTTCCTTCTCATTAGTCATTACTATTGTATTCTCAATTAGGTGAGATTAAAGTACACAAAACCACTGTAGCTCTACTTCATCCTCCACTGGGGAATTATGAACCATTAGGTTGAGAAAATATTTTTACAGCAGGAAAGTAGCATCAGCGTATGTGAGAGTGCTCTCCCACTTCTTAACTGCTTTCTAAATCAGATTCATCAGTGTAGACATAGAACAGAAAGAAATCACTGAGATTAAATCAGTCATCCACTGGTATAAGCAGTAATATTATTTCTCAAACACCAAATCACATACCAGATCACCTCTCTCAAAAATGCCAAGCCCATCTGAAAACTAGTGTGTCTGGCCCTCCATTACCTTCTGAGAAATGCTTTCCTGAACATCCTTGCTATGATGGTTGACACCTTCCTTTGTCCAGTTAAATCTTACTCCTAGCCAGGAAAACCCCTTTATTTCAGCAACATTGTTCATCAGCTCAAATGGGTCGTCTCCTTCTCTTGCATTTACTTCTCTGATGTACTTAGTTGCAGCAATCATGTTCACTCTAAGCTTTTATCTTAGAGCCTGGATCTAAGTCCGCATTCAACCTACCTGTTCTTCTCAACCTTTGTTCAAAATTTCTTGAATAAAGATGGTGCAGTACTCTACACAGGGACTTGAGCAATGGCTTCTCCAACCTCTTGCCTCTAAAATGTCTTGCCTGACACTTCCTAGGAAGGCAATGGCACTTTTACACTACTACTCCTTCTCTTCTTCTGTCATTGCCAAATTACAAAATTAGGAAATATTTTTTTGTCATTAAGCATAAAGATGTCCATCTTTGCACTTACATTGCTCAATTTTATCCCTCCATCTCTCAGTCATTAAATGTTTTTCCTCTTTTGTCCTACAGTCCTCTGCACTGATAGGGCATTCTGAATGTTTGTATTTTTTTTGTTCTTCCTATTCTGTCGGCCTAATTTGCTAATAATGTCAACCCCAAGGTCATGAAGAATTCCTGTAGAAATCCCCTGTAACTCTTGCTTCTTCACAACATGTTGTTTCCTCTCCATCAGCCAGTTACCTATGCCACCTTCCTTTTGTAATTTTGATCCCCATCTCCTTCAGGTTAAAAACCAATTTATCACACATCAGCATAATTTCATGAAGTCTAACTGGATTAAAACTTCCATTCCCCATTTTTCTAAAATATTTGTTATGTAACCAAGAAAACCATCACACCAAATCCCATCCCTTTCTGTCATTTACTTCCATGCCTCAAACTATTCTTTCTTTAAAATAGCCATTCTAAAAAACCTGTATACTTACAAAAACATATCAATGGAGTTCATCCTACTTTGAATTAGCAGAATCAAGTTGAACCTTTGGAAATAAAACTATGACGAGCCAGACCAGGATCAACAAGTATAACTGAAAAACAATTTTCTTTGGCTTTAGCTTTTGCCAAAAAGGTCAAAAGTTTAGAAGAAAGAGGGCACAGACGCTAGAGCTGGCATATATGAATGCACAGAACCAGTGCAGAGGGATAAGAAGAGAAGGGCGATGTTCCTTCACCAGCGAACAGCACTGAACCTGGATTCCTAATGAGGAAACACTAGTTCTTGCAGGTGAGCAAAACTATGGTCACATTTGTGTGTTTTCACCACTGGGGTTTATAAGCCAACAGTGAGGTGACAAGCAAAGCATTAGTATGCAGTTATAATCCCATAAAGAGTTTTGAATGTTTAGGTTATGTGAAACATTTCTAAGTAACATATTCTATTGATTTGCTTTTCTTTGTGTATTCCTGGGGACTGGGGTAGAAACACCATCATTCAAAAACCCTTTGAATACTTGGACCCTTCTCAAGACTTAGCTTTTTTAATATACAGTGCAAACAAAAGTTGCTTGTAATTGCAGCACAGACAGAGGTTCCTCTTTCCTACATCTCATCAGTTGTCATTTCAACTCTGCCTCATGCTGTAAATGCAATTAAAATATACTTCCACAAGCACCCACTCTCTGGTAGGAATGACAAGGCAAGCATACAAAATTATACTATTGCTGAATAATGACAGGACACTAAGTGATTGATATCAGTGCCTGGGACTTCAAGGTTGTCCTGGGTTACACAGAGACTCTGGTATCCACTTTTTCTCATTTCTCCAAATATGCCTACTAATTTAGACTTTGGGGAGGGACTTAAGCTAAGAGTGGTACTCCCCTAGGAGAAGAATGTATCCACCAGTGCGAAAAGACTGGAAGGCTGATTACTCAGAGGGTGTGCACACCTGCCACCTCAGGCTATCAGTTGGGTATTGTTTTTTTGTCATTACACAAATGACTCATCTGTGATAACTCCCTTCAAGGAGACACCAGGACAATTCACTCACATGGCCTGAAGATATTAATCTCTCCTGATGGCCATAATGGATCCACCTGTGCTTAGAAGGTGTCAAAGACTCTTGAAATGTCCCGTGATCCCGTATTAGTCATCCCCTGGCCCCAGGGGAGGCACCAGAGGCATTCCCACCTACCCTGAACCCAATAAAGACCACATTCATATTCCACTTGGTAGGTCGAGGGTCTCCTTTCCTCACTCTATGGGACTTCTACCGCCCAGGCCTCTACCACCACCTCAGCGGATCAGGGCTGCAACCACCATCGGAGTTGCAGTGACCAGGTCTCATCACTGGATCTGGTGAGTGTCTTGTGGGTCCTTCCAGTCATATCCCTGCTCCAACTGCCTGTGCCAGCACTGCAGCCTCACTCCAACATTGATCATCCAAACCATTCCTGCCAGGTTTTAATGGATGGGGGGAGGCCAGGTGGGTGGGAACTTGGGAATTTTTCTGGTTAGCTTAAACCAGTTTTATCACTACTGTTTAGCATTCTTCTTGATAAAGTTATGTTTTCACTTATATCCAGGCGTGTTCCGTCTCTCTCTCTCTCTGTATTGGAGAGAACCAGGGGTATTGAATTGGAGGAAGGAGACTTCCGTCCGAGGTCTCTGCTGCTCCATTTGTCTCAAACCGAGACAAAGGTAACTGTAATTTGTATTTTAATGCCACATATTTCCATATAACAAGTCCTTTCAAGATTATTAATGACTACAGAATGTTTTTAATGATGGCTGCTAAATAATGGATGGTATAAAGGGCTGAATAATATTTTCTGTTACAGCTAACAAACCTATTGATGGCTTCACTGACATTGCCCTAGAAATACAGAAATAAAACAAATACATTTAAATATTAATCCCATTAACTATATGAATTTATACTTTCACAAAATAGTCTTGTAGAGTTAACAGCACAACCCATTGCCAGGATTTTTTTTCAGAAAAGTATGTTTTTATATTAGTTTTTTATTTCTAAAAGAATAGAATAGCATTCCCAAGGAAAATGCATGCTCCTTTTGGGGAAATGCATGTACACTGAGGAACTCTCACCATTTAAAAAGGGTTGAGTCCTTCTCAGTAACAGCAGTTGAAATACGCAAACTCTGGGGCAAGAACCCCAAGGAACAACTCACACCATGAACCAGAAGACATCATTCTACAGATTGCAGTAGACATCATTCTACAGATTGCAGTAGGCTGACAGAGTTACACCTAGATTGAGCACAGGGTATGGGGAAACAATGCATGAAGCAGCCCTACAAGTCTGGAGCCATATAGGTGTTCAGCATGCAGTCAAACCTGAAATAATGGCATACTCTATCAGCAACATGTAGTTACCCATAGGTAACTGCCCATAGGCTCAGGACTATTCTAAGCTATGAAGGTTCCATTTCAGAGTTGATTCATGTCATGTTGATGATTAACAGCAAGCATGCAGCTGTGGACATGCCCTGCTGGTTTGCTGAGGTGGAAAGAAGTCTGGGTTTTCTTCTCCATGTTAGGTCCTGCAAGCAAAAAGACTGAGATAACATCTTGACTCTGTTCAGCTGCACAGATAGAAGAAATCCTACCTGGGATACTAGACAAGCCTAAGCCATCTCTCTGATCAAGATAATAGTTTTAGACTTCTGTTGCTGTTTTTTATTTTCTGGTATTTTAAATGCAGAAATACTTCATGGAAGACAAAGAATTTAAGAAAATCACAAAAGTGAGTAGCAGAGATGAGATAACTTTCCATGTCTCCATAAGGACACAACAGCAGTTTTGTGGCAGGAATTCAGTATACACTGCCAGAAACACAGGCAATAGTGTTTTTTCCTTTTATATTTACAGCAGATCTTTATCAAATTAAATATACTGAGGTCAACCCATTTTCTTTTCCACTCCTAGCCTTCAGATGTCTTTTACTTGAAAATATAAGGGAAATATTTTGAGAGGGAAACACACACTTTATTTCTTCACTTCGTCTCTCCACACATCCATCAAAAGGTATAAATATTTGAGAATTCTCCATCATCAAGTATGTGCCATTTTAGCTAACTGCATTTAGAAGTAGTAGATAAAACAGATTTGAAGCTATACTTACCATCTTTCTGGTTTTGGTAAGACCACATATTTCTGAGAAGGTTGTACTTGTATCAAGTAGGGAGGGGCAGAATAACCATTGACTGAGCATACGTATCATGGGGCTGAGGTGGTACCTTTCATCAGAACTGGAGCAAGATATGCTGTCACATGAAACAACCCCCTTGAAAGCCTCATGGTTTGGCAGAATGCTTTCAAAAGTCAGACAAGTCTGTTAGAAAGACATGACCTGCAGCTGGCCATTTTTCAGACAACCTAATCTGGCCTGTGCACAGTTGCATGCTACCTGCTTTGGGCATCCTGGGAGCCGCTGGGAAAAGCACAGTTATGGAAACAGGCCCTGAAATGTTCCCAGGTCCCATGTTCAAGGCTGCTAGCTGTCCCTATGTTTGGCATCACCTATATCCTGCTGTGACCCTCGTCCATTTCTAGGCAGCTAGCTCAAATCTAGACACACTTAGGGGTACTAAAGGCAATAATTCAGCAAGCTGTTAAAGTTCATGGTTGTCACACTACTTTTTTGGTTTGCATCTCACTAATCTGCCTAAATGTTCACTTGAATGTGGATGAAGTCTGTTATTGTTTGCTGACTTTTCATGCATCTGTCCATTTTCCTTGTGTTCACTTATAAAATTGTAACAGGTCCCCAGAGACACAGGAAAACTGAAGGCAAGCAACAAGAAACTATCTTGTATTTTTGCATGGCTGAAATCTCAACAGCCAAGTCTTTGCACCAGCTTATTCTGAGAATAGTCAGACAGGCAGTAGAAGGCCAAAACAACACAGTTTGATTTACAGAAAATCTTTCAAATTACACATGGAATGGTTTTGATAGGGAAGACACTGATAAGGAAAAACTATGATGTATTTCAGAGTACTTTTCCTGATCATAAGCTATTATTATGAATTGTCCTCACAGAGCACTGCATATAGAATGTATAATAATAATTTACTTGGTCAAATTAAAAAGGGGGAGTACCTCATGGAAAATCAGAAAGCAAAGTAATTAAATTAGAAAATTACAAATGTAAATAACAAATGTCCAGAAACTATGACAGTTAACACAAGATTAGAAAGAAATATTTTGTTTAGTTCCAAACAGTAACATTTATGACTAAAGTGATGGAAGAAACTAGATTATGGCTTGATAAAAAAAAAGAAAGAGGTCACTAAATAGATATCTGACTAAAGGTGAAATGTCAGATTGCCATAACATTAGAAAGATCTATAAATTAGCTTTCTTGGTTAAATACACCATTATATTAAAATAGGTCTAGCAACTTAACAAGAAGAAAGCTCAACAAAAAAAATTTTCCTCAATATGGGAAAATATTAGGGCATGACAGCAAACCCAGGTGCAGCAGACTCCAGAGGGAACTGTCTCAGAAAGAAAGGATTGTAAATGTGTCAGCAGCAGAAGGTGAGAGATCTGAATTCAAAACAATAAGCAGGGATGGGGATGTGGAATTAGTGTGGAAAAGAGCTAGCTTTGTCATAATTCACATAATCTTATTAGAAAGTCATATTCCTTTACCAGAACTTTGTTTACTTTCTGTTTTGCACTTGTCAGGTTAGAGTCTGTGAAATTTGGTGGTCTCACCAGTATGCATAGCACATAATGACCAAATGATTTACAAAAGACAGGAAAGCCTGTAATTCAGACTTAACTATTCTTATTGACACTGAATTATTTGAAATATTATGCTGAAAAAGAAATAATAATTACAGCATCTGGGTGATGGAATAAGACATTCAAAAATAGGTCTGCAGCATGTATGAACACATGACAAATGAGAAATGTTTATATAATTTTCATTCCTGTTAGTTTTAAAATCACTCTCACAGCTTGACAAGACCAGTCTTCAAAAGCTTGTGTAATGGTGAGCAAAGCACTGTGTAATGGTGAAATGGTCTGACATCACTGTTAAAGCAGAGGACTAATTCTGTAATGCTCCTGAGTCCAATCCTTACAAGAACAGGCACTAATGAGTGCTATTTTCCTAGTAGAGTGCAATTAGAAGAGCAGAAAGAGGGATATTAAAATAACAAACATTCACTAGAAATACATAAATGGAGAGAATGAACAATGTAAAGGGGAGAAATAATGCCTTTCATTAGTCCAGTGCTGCATCTAACCTCTCAAGAAACTCTATGGGAGTACACACGTAAGCTTCAGCTTATAGGAAAGCTTCATTCCTGTTTGCAGTTATTATAGCAGCAGTAGCTCTACAGCCTAAAGCTGTCTCAGACATCTGTATTTATTGTGAGCACTGAGTTTACTTACTTGAGTAAGCCTTTAAAAAAAAATCTCTTTCAAGCAACTTCTAAAATATCACAACTTTCAGAAAAGGTTACTTACGAACATCACAGAGAAGAACATTTGGATTGGCCCCATTAAAAGGCTGTTGTGTCTTACAGCTATCATTGAAAGAGATGGTCAGAAAGATCAGTAGTTACTCAGTGTTAGAAATGCTCACACTACTTGATATATTATGCCTTCAAAATCCCAGAGAATATAGTTTGTGCACCCTTCCCATACAAAAAGAGATAGATGGGCCCAGGGTGCACATTTCCAAGAACTGAAACATCTGACTATAAAACCCTAAAATGAGCAACAGAAGCAAATGTGTAACAGGAAATTAAGATGTTCTTCAGGAACATGGGAATAAATGGGACTTTACGCAATAAAGAATACAAACTGCAATAAAGAATACAACCACACATTTATACACAACAGCCTTCAATTATCAAACATTTACGTAACAGGCAAAAAGCTCAGAGAAATGTAAAATCAACATGGTCTGACAAAGAGGGGATCCACTGGAGGAACACAGAGGCCATGCCTTCTCTTGCTGCAGCCCAGACTGTCCGATAACAGAGCTGTGGTAACTGTATATCATGAGGGTTGGAGGCAGACTCACAAAGGCTAGCTTTGGCATAATGAGTATAATCATCCATAATCAGCAGGAAGGAGAAAGTTCTTCCAGAGGACAAATTGGAGCAGGAGGAGAAACTCCTGGCAGACAACAAGCTGTCCATGAGCCAGCAGTGTGCCCTTATGGCCAAGAAGGCCAACAGTATCCTGTCATGCATTAAGGAAGAGCATTGCCAATATCAAGGGAGGTGATCTTGCCCCTCTACTCAGCCATGGTGAGGCTGCATCTGCAGTACTGTGTCCACTTCTGGGCTCCTCAGTACAAGAGAGACATGGAGCACCTGGACAGGGTCCAGCAGAGGGGAACAAAGATGACTAGGGGACTGGAGCGTCTCTTTTACAAGGAAAGGCTAAGGGAGCTGGGCCTGTTCAGCATCAAGAAGAGACAACTGAGAGGGGACCTCATTAATGTATAGAAGCATCTGAAGGGAGAGTGTCAAGAGTATGGAGCCAGGCTCTTGGTGGTGCCAAGCAATAGGACAGAAGGCAATACTGACTTGATATACAGGAAGTTCCATCTGAATATGAGGGAAAACTTCTTTACTGTGCTGGTAACCATGCACTGGAACAGATTGTCCAGAAAGGTTGGGGAGTCTCCCTCACTGGAGATATTCAAGAACCACTTGGATGCAATTCTGTGCAATGTGCTCTAGGATGACCCTGCTTGAGCAGGGAGGTTGGACCAGATGACCCACTGTGGTCCCTTCCAACCTTACCCATTCTGTGATTCCGTAACTCTTCAAGGCATTCTCCATAAGAACTCTTCTATCTCTTATTGGCGCAGCGAGCAGGGTTCCCTTAAGCAAAACTGTTTATTCCAAAACCTGATAATTGCTAATTTTTATGATCGATCATTCTGTGATAAGACAATCAAAGTAAGGTACCTTACCTCCTTACTTACCTACCTTCCTTCGTACCTTACCTACCTTTCTTCCTTCCTTATCTATCTCCCTTACCTTCTTTTCCCTTCCTTTTTTTTTTTTTGACTTTATGACTGTGTGACTTAAGGACTTTGACTTTACAAGTTATTTTTATGGGTTTTTTTGTTTTGTTTTGTTTTGTTTTTTGAAGTTAATGTGCACATTGTAATTTAGTGCTTTCTGGGGAGAAAGGGGTGAAATTTTGGAAATTAACTTTTAAGAGGGGCTCTCCAGAGAAGATTGCTCCGAATTTGTAAAGTAACTTTTTTAAGAGGGGCCTTTCCGGGGAGAGGAGTGAAGAACTTTGGAAATTTGCTGTAACTTTTAAGAGGAACTCCCTGGGGACGTATTCACTCCAAATTTGTGGTAATGTGGAACATAATGTGCAAGCTCTTACTAACCTGTTAGATGAATTTGGTGCCAGGCCATCTCCTCCAGGAATGGAATGGGCACAAGATAATTGGTGTAATATTCAAGCAATTGTTGATCGAATCTCTACCCTGCAGGCAGGGGCGAGAAAAGGTAAAGGAAAACCTATCGTTTGTTCAATATCAGGTGTAATAACTGCTGTAATAACTGCAATTAACAACAAAGAACAGCAGCAAAAAGCTCACATGAAAGTGATTAACTGACTGCAAGAATCGATTAAGTCTTTGCAGATGCAGTTGGAGGAACTGCCACGGTCCTCCAGGAAGAGATAAGGAATGAAAAAGCTACAACTCCTGTGCTCCGAGAGGAGCTGTATGCAAGACTAATGAGAGAAGGCAAAAGGGAGTCAGAGCTGGAGTCATCTAAAGAAATATACCCTCTCTCTGACTTAAAACCTTTGCGTGATCAAGTGGAAAAACTGTCAGTGTCTCTCTGTCCCCTAATTAAAACAGAATACACATATGAGGGCTCGGATGACGATACGCCTCAAATAACTACAAAAGAAATCCCTTATACAGCAACTGAATTAGCTAAGTTAAAAAAGGAATATAGCAGAACCCCTAGAGAATCTGAGACTGAGTATGTTTGGAGAGTCTCTCTTACTGGGGGTGATCAAATTTTGTTATCAGAAAAAGAGGTTGAAGGGTTTTGGGGAGCTGGAGTTTTCCTAACTACAGGAGATAATCGGGCACCCTGGTCCCTTACCCAAAGAGCAGCCTATTGGGCTGGAGGACTCAACCCCTTAGAAAGGGGAGATCCTCTGGCTATAGTGGGAAATGTTAATCAGATTGTAGAAAGTGTTCAAAAGGCTGCTTGTTTAGAAATGATGTATGATAGAGAATTAACACCAAGACGTGAATCCCCTATGATGTTGCCGGTAGACCCTGAAAGAATGATTCCCCTTATCAGGGGACTCCCTGAGGCTATGAAGCCTATTGGCATTCAGCTAAGAGGACAAATAGAAAGCCTCACCAAAGGGGAAAGAACTGCAGACACTTTAGAAGCAGCTTTAACCCCCAGTCGTTACCTTAGAGAAAATAAGATTTGGACCTGGGGAGAAGTG
Organism: Pipra filicauda; assembly: GCF_003945595.2. Lineage (NCBI taxonomy): Eukaryota > Metazoa > Chordata > Aves > Passeriformes > Pipridae > Pipra > Pipra filicauda. Next base: position 14,890 of record NW_024104667.1, on the reverse strand, counting down.
GTACAGGAATTAATTAATTATGGAAGAAAATATGGTCCAGTACCCTCAATTACTACTGATACTAAATCAATTCAGCGCACAGAATGCAAAAGTACTCCAGCAAAACTCAGAAAGGTAACATTCTCCTCTGGACAAGGAGGACCCACTAACACTGGGGGATATGGGAAAAAAGGAATGCCCTGTAGATTGTGAGCTTGCAAAAAGGAATCCCAAAATCCCTAATGGATGGCCAACCCATGGATAAATTAGAAATATTAATTCAAGAATGGCCAGTAAAGGAGGAATCCCTGAAAGCTGTCCCTGCTACAGCCCCTGCCTTGGAGGGGTCACAGAAAGGGGAGGGATCACAGCAAGGGGAGGTGACGGGAAGCTTCTCTCTTTGTCCTCAGTAGGTAAGCCGGGGGATGAAGGTTGGTTTTACATTAGACAGCTTACCAAAAATTCTAAAGGAGATTTGTTAATAACCTTTCCTACTGGTCCCCGCAGAACTCCTGTAACTTTTTGATAGACACTGGTGCTCAGGTATCTGCCCTGAAAATTGAAGATGCATCTGCATGTGGAATGCCCTCACGTAAAGGCATATTTGTTGCAGATGCTTTCGGGAACATACAACCCCAGATAACAGCAAAGGTAAGATGCTGGTTACCAGGGGAGGAGAAAGCAGTTGAAACCCTAATGATTTTGGGTAAACTTCTGTCTCAGTCTGAAGAGACTAGACTGTTTGCTAAAGAAGATGAGTTGTGAGGTAGACCAAACTCCTTTCTCTCTGCAATTGTAATGTCAATTTAAGGGGCTTTGCTCGAGGAAATGTGGAAAAAAAAAAAACAAAACAGGGGAAATAACAACCCTTTATTAAAAGATATATGAATGTTGGCAAAAAAAACAGTAACACAAAACAAAACAACAACAACCACAACAACAAGTCTACAGGAATGCTTCTCTATCCTTTAGCACAGTCCTAATTGCGGTCTGCAGGGGGCGCTGTAGGACCGCTGAAGCTGTAGGACCTGCAGTACCCGGTCGTGGTCGGCAGGGGGCGCTGTTGGGCCGCTGGAAGGTGTAGGACCTGCAGTACCTGGTCGTGGTCAGCAGGGGGCGCTGTGGGCTCCGGCAGTCACCCACAGGAAAAGGGGGACCGGAGGGGTGGTCCCGGGCCGCGTGGGGGAAGCCGAGGAGATGGGGGGTCCTCGTCTCCGTGGGGACAAAAAGGAAGGCAGGCCGCCCACTCCCACGGGAACTCACCGCTGTCTCGAGTGGCAAGGACTCACTGCAGTCTCAAGTGGTGGTGTCTCCAAAACTCCTCCTCCTCTCCCGCGGGCAAGCAAAACTCTCCGATGAAACACAGCAGCTCCGGCGGGCGGGACAGTCAGGCAGGTCGAAGCCAACAGGACAAGAGGTCGAACTCCCCAGGATTAACAGCCAAAAGGAAGCTAAACCTCCAATCCCCCTCCCCAACAAACTGCCTGTCTGCACCCAGAGAGCCAGCCACCCATCCACTGCCTCTCACCTTCCCGGCCAGGGCTCCACCTGCTCAGCCTCCCCGCCCACCCTTTTCTTTCTCCAAAGTGGGCAATTAACCCAGGCTAGCTACATCTTTAGTAATGCTAATAACCTCCCTTCCCCCCGCTCACTCCGTTTCTTTACCTTGGAGTGGGGCAGGGGGAAGGAAAATTCCCCTGATTTCCTAATCTACAACATTATCCAGCCCTAATTTTTTCTTCCCCATGCTGCCACACTTTACCAGGTTAAATCTTCGATCCTTATACGTACATGCAGTATTCCAACTATATACACGTCCACTAATAGGTAGATACACATACAGATACAGGTGCAGGGTTACATACAGATACAAGTATACAGTTACAGCCAGCTCACCCCAGAGTAAGGTTTCCCTGAGGTATGCACCGAGTTTCTCCATCTTCCTGCATCACCCACCAGGTGCAGCCGGGTCCTTGGGCAAAAACAATCCCACGAAGGGGTTTGTCTTTGCTTGAGGTAGGGTCAACCCAAACCTTTTTCCCTAACACACCCCTCGCGTGAATCACAGGGACCTTATCTCCATCCACAGTGTGGAGGGACTCTGACTGGGCAGGACCGGCTCGGTTGATGGAACCTCTGGTGTTAACTAGCCATGCAGCCTTTGCTAGATGCTGGTCCCAGTTCTTGTCTGTCCCTCCACCAACGCCTTCAGGGTGGTTTTCAACAGTCCATTATGTCGTTCAACTTTCCCTGCGGCTGCTGCGTGGTATGGGATGTGGTACACCCACTTGATGCCATGTTCCCCTGCCCAGGTGGCAACTAAGCTGTTTTTGAAATGAGTTCCATTATCTGATTCAATGCGCTCTGGGGTACCATGTCGCCACAGGACTTGCTTTTCAAGGCCCAGGATGGTATTCCAGGCAGTAGCGTGAGGCACCGGGTACGTCTCCAGCCATCCAGTGGTGGCTTCCACCATAGTAAGCACATAGCGCTTACCTTGGCGGGTTCGTGGCAGTGTGATGTAATCGACTTGCCAGGCCTCCCCATACCTGTACTTACTCCAACGTCCACCATACCATAGGGGCTTGAGTCTCTTAGCCTGTTTAATGGCAGCGCAGGTCTCACAGTCATGAATAACCTGGGAAATAATGTCCTTGGTTAAGTCCACCCCTCGGTCTCGTGCCCATCTATGGGTGGCATCTCTGCCCTGATGGCCTGAGGCATCATGGGCCCACTGTGCTAGGAACAACTCTCCTTTGTGCTGCCAGTCTAAGTCCACCTGTGACACCTTGACTCGTGCAGCTCGGTCTGCCTGTTCATTGTTGCGATGCTCCTCATTGGCTCGGCCTTTGCGCACATGGGTATCTACGTGGCGGACCCTCACAGTGAGCTTCTCTGTTTGGGTAGCGATGTCTTGCCACGTATCAGCAGCCCAGATGTGTTTTCCCCCCCGTTTCCAATTGGCCTTCTTCCATCTGTCCAACCATCCCCACAGAGCATTGGCTACCATCCACAAGTCAGTGTAGATGTAAAGCTTTGGCCACTTCTCCCGTTCAGCAATGTCCAATGCCAGCTGGACAGCTTTGAGCTCTGCGAATTGACTCGATTCTCCTTCCCCTTCAGTAGCTTCTGAAACTTGTCGGGTGGGACTCCATACAGCTGCTTTCCATTTGCGCTTCGTTCCTACAAGGCGACAGGAACCGTCAGTGAAGAGGGCGTAGCGTGCTTCTTCTTTCGGTAGTTTATCGAATTCTGGAGCTTCTTCAGCCCGTACCGCCTGCTCTTCTGCTTCCTCATCTGCTAGACCAAAACTCTCGCCTTCCGGCCAATTTGTGATGACTTCTAGGATCCCAGGGCGATTCAGATTTCCAATACGGGCACGCTGTGTGAGCAGAGCGATCCACTTACTCCATGTGGCATCAGTGGCATGATGCGTGGTGGGTGCCTTTCCCTTAAACATCCAGTTCAGCACTGGTAGTCGAGGTGCCAAGAGCAGCTGTTCTTCTGTGCCAATCACCTCAGAGGCAGCTTGTACTCCTTCATAAGCCGCTAGGATCTCCTTCTCTGTTGGGGTGTAATTGGCTTCAGACCCTCTGTAGCTTCGGCTCCAGAACCCAAGTGGGCGACCTCGAGTCTCACCAGGCACCTTTTGCCAGAGGCTCCAGGAGAGACCTCTATTCCCAGCTGTAGAATAGAGTACATTTTTCACATCTGTCCCTGTCCTGACTGGCCCAAGGGCTACAGCATGTGCAATCTCTCGTTTAATCTGTTCGAATGCCTGTTGCTGTTTAGGGCCCCACTGGAAATCATTCTTTTTTCGGGTAACTAGATAGAGAGGGCTTACGATTTGACTGTACTCCGGGATATGCATCCTCCAGAAACCTATGGCACCCAGAAAAGCTTGCGTTTCCTTCTTGCTGGTTGGTGGGGCCATGGCTGTGATCTTATCGATGACTTCTGTCAGGATCTGACGACGCCCATCTTGCCATTTCACCCCCAGGAACTGGATTTCTCGGGTAGGTCCCTTAACTTTACTCTTCTTTATGGCGAAACCAGCTCCCAGGAGGATCTGGATGATTTTCTTCCCTTTCTTGGAAACCTCCTCTGCTGTGAACCCCCATATGATGATGTCATCAATGTATTGCAGGTGTTCTGGAGCCTCACCCTTCTCTAATGTGGCCTGGATCAGTCCATGGTAGATGGTGGGGCTGTGTTTCCACCCCTGGGGCAGTCGGTTCCAAGTGTACTGCACACCCCTCCAGGTGAAAGCGAACTGCAGCCTACACTCTGCTGCTAAGGGAATGGAGAAGAATGCGTTTGCGATGTCAATAGTGGCATATCACTTCGCTGTCTTGGACTCCAGCTCATACTGGAGTTCCAACATGTCTGGAACAGCAGCGCTCAGCGGTGGGGTGACTTCATTCAGGCCACGGTAGTCCACAGTCAGTCTCCATTCTCTGTTAGACTTACGCACAGGCCAGATGGGACTGTTGAAAGGTGAATGGGTCCTGCTAATCACCCCTTGGCTCTCCAGCTCACAGATCATCTTATGGATGGGGATCACAGAGTCTCGGTTCGTCCGGTACTGCCGGTGATGCACTATTGTAGTGGCGGTTGGCACTTGCTGTTCCTCGACTTTCAGCAACCCTACGGCCGAAGGGCTCTCCGAGAGGCCGGGCAGCGAGTTCAACTGTTTAGCCGCCTCGGTCTCCACAGCAGCTATTCCAAAAGCCCATCTATGTCCCTTGGGGTCCTTGAAGTACCCGTTCTTGAGATAGTCAATGCCCAGGATACATGGGGCATCTGGACCAGTCACAATGGGGTGTTTCTGACAGTCTTTCCCAGTCAAGCTCACTTCAGCTTCCACTATGGTCAACTCTTGAGATCCTCCAGTCACCCCCGAAATGGAAATAGTCTCTGGTCCCACATGTCCCGAGGGCATTAACGTACACTGAGCGCCAGTATCAACCAAAGCCTGATATTTCTGTGGGTCTGACGTGCCAGGCCATCTGATCCACACAGTCCAATAGACACGGTTGTCCCGTGCCTCTACCTGGCTAGAGGCAGGGCCCCTCTAACATTCGTCTTCATCCTGCCAGTCATCGTTTCCCTCTTGTGAATGTCGACGGGAGGTGCCCTCTACCGAGTCAGATCCCTGCCCGCAGGATACTGGTACAGCACTCACTTTCGCAGACTTCCCCTTTTCTTTCTCTTTCAACTCTTGTACTCGGGCTGCTAGGGCCCGAGTAGGTTTCCTGTCCCACCGGCTCATGTCTTCTCCATGGTCACTTAGGAAGTACCACAACTCAGTTCGTGAAGTCTGTCTGCTCTCTCTGCTGGGGGGCGTCTGGTTCTCACTGGGGCCGTATGGAGATTGTTTCTCTCAATCCTCTCTTTCAACCCTGTAGTTAATTCCTTTGAGTTCATTAACTATTGTCTCTACAGAGGAGATGCGGGCCTGTATCGGTCCTTCGATCATACTGTCGTACAACCGAAGTTTATTTATTACAGACATCACTGGTTCCCGCTTCTCCCCAGCCTCTAATGATGTCAGGTAACCTTTATGTATAGACGGCCCCATACGTGTAAAGCTCCACCACATCTGTGGTGTACACTTAACCTTGTCAGGATCGTTGGTAGGTTGCCCATCCCCCCCAAACAGTACTTCTAGCAATGCCATTTCTCTCAGCCGTAGGATTCCTTCTTCGATGGTCTTCCAACTCTTGGTGTAATGATCTGCCTGCAAGGAATCTCTGTAAATGAACCTCTCTCTCACACCATCCACGAGCCGTGCCCAGAGAGACAGGGGTTTCGATTCCCTCACAAACACCTCCTCAATACCCACATCTTGGGCAATGGATCTCAGGAATCTCGCTTCACCGCCATCAAGGTTTACTGCATCACCTGTAGAGTCCCAAACTCGGATCATCCAGGCCAGAATGGGCTCACTCGGACGACGAGCAACGTCTGCCCGTAAATTCCGGAGGTTATTATACGATAAAGACTCAGTGATGATTTCTGGCTCTGGAGCAGCCGCTTGTGAGGACCCTGCCTCTCCATCATCGTCAACTGGGCGAACTGATTTGGCTTTACATTTCTTCCTGTGGATAGTGGCAACCTCCGTTGGTTTAGTCTGCCCCTTAGTTTCTGCCTTATCCTGAGTCACCTTGGTATTAGGTGTCTTGTCCTCATCTTTTCCTTTCCCCTGGGAATGCTGCACCATACCAAGCAACTTCCTGTAGGCAATGGCCAAGGCCCCACATGCAGCTACCACCTGCTTCTCCATGGATCCATCACGACACCTCTCCCTCACAGCTTTCATTATTTTTATAGGGTTCAGGAGTTGTTCAAGGGTAAGCTTCCATGTCATGGGAGCTGAGCAACTTTCTAGGAATTTACCCATGTCCTCCCCTAACCCACGCCACTTGAGGTTTTCCACCCCTGGGTCAGGCTCCTGAACGCCTTCTCGGTAACTCTTGGCCTTGGTTTGTGTAGTGGTTTGGACCTTGTTTTCCCCAGAGGCTAAGAGAAGTGGTAGACCCCAAGGGGTGGAAACCCCTGGAAGTTTTGAAGTTCTGCCCAATGGGCGCTCCTGCAGAAATGTAAACATACCACAACCAGACCGGAAAATAAGAGTTGTAGTTTGGTTGTTGTAGGAGAGGTGGCCATGTTGTAGAGCCACGAGGTAGGGGCTCTGAGCCCCTTGGGCCCTCTGGGGCCTCCCAGCCCCTGGCTGGGGGGCTGCAGGGACCTGGAACAGCATAAAGCTGGGCTAGGTGCCTGTAGTTATGCCGGGAGATGTTTTCTCCATGGGCACAGAGCAGCAGCCGACGCTGACCAGAGAAACAGTGGCAGAGAGCCAGAGATAAGGACCTGAACTGGAGGAGCAGCAGAAGCAACATGCAGCACCACAGAGGAGACTCCTGAAAGGAGAGCTGAGGAAAGGAGAGCCAAGAGACAGAGTTCTTGGGGGTAAGACTGTACCACACTCCCCCAAAACTCCCTTGAGACCCCTCTTGGAGAAGAGGGACATGGACTCCTATTTTGGAGAGCAGTTTTAGACATGCAGCACCGGAGAGAGAGAGGAGCTGAGAAGCTCAGAGCGTCCTGGAGCTGGACGGGGTTGGCCAGATGGAATGTGGGGGGAGTTGACCTTGGCTCCCCCCCCTCGCACTGCTGCCACAGTGGCAGCCTGAGAGACAGGGCACAGAGGCCCTGCAAGAGATACCAGACCGTCACGAAGACCCCCCTGTGTCTTCGTGATATGACGTGGTGATGCGACCTTGTCTGGGGTTACGAAGCCCACGGAAGACCCCTCGGTTGTGAGGCGATGGGGCCGAGAGAGAGGCTTGGATACCTCCCTCGTGGAGTGCTGGCAGAAAGCCAGCTATCAGCTGCTGCATGCGTGAGATGAGGAGAAACCTGCTGCATTAGAAGATCCTGCTGCTTAAGGACTGGAAGGGATCTGTCCTTCTTTCCCTCCTGGACTTTTATTTGGAGGGGAGAAGAGATCTGATCCATTGTAAATACATATGTTATGGTAGAGATAGTTTGTGATCATGTGTATAATGTGATATGGTATTTATTTGTACAGTCATTGTAATATATTCCCTTTTCCCCACTTTGAGTCTGGTGTGTTTTGTCTGGAAAAACCCATCTCACATTAGGTTGAGATGTGGGAGGGGGAATGGAGCTAGGGAATTGGATTTTGGGACTATCTCAAACCATGACAGCTTGGTATATCAGGTATGCTATAGTGGCACAATTTAGGATGAAAAGCCCAACCATTGAAATGTCTCGGATATCTAAAAATGATTTAAACTTCCCAGAGGCCATTGTATTGTATCCAAAAGGGAACTGAATAAAGGGTTGGGCGCGTGCATTCCCCTGTGTGTCCCCATAAGAATGGGTACTATTATCCTTAAAACCCCAGAGAAAGCAGCTTAGGCTAGAGCAGTAGTGCATCCTTGAGGATATGTTCCGGATGAAAACCACAGGTGCTGAGTTTGCCGTGTCATATACCCAATGCACAATCTCAAAGGTACTTATTGCAATGTAAGTACTAGTATCCGAACTGAAACACGTTGACAGGTGGGACAGGTATCTTGGCATGGTTATATGCCAGAGGAAAGCAACAACCCCTAACATCATGGTGCCTACAAGTTCAAAAACGCGTGTCAATCACACAAGCGTGTAACTCACACAAAGGGTAGTTATTCTTTTTCCACCTTTCCTCTTTCCAGGCCCCACGTTGGGCGCCAAAAATGTCTCAGTCTGAAGAGACTAGACTGTTTGCTAAAGAAGATGAGTTGTGAGGTAGACCAAACTCCTTTCTCTCTGCAATTGTAATGTCAATTTAAGGGGCTTTGCTCGAGGAAATGTGGAAAAAAAAAAAAACAAAACAGGGGAAATAACAACCCTTTATTAAAAGATATATGAATGTTGGCAAAAAAAACAGTAACACAAAACAAAACAACAACAACCACAACAACAAGTCTACAGGAATGCTTCTCTATCCTTTAGCACAGTCCTAATTGCGGTCTGCAGGGGGCGCTGTTGGGCCGCTGAAGCTGTAGGACCTGCAGTACCCGGTCGTGGTCGGCAGGGGGCGCTGTTGGGCCGCTGGAAGGTGTAGGACCTGCAGTACCTGGTCGTGGTCGGCAGGGGGCGCTGTGGGCTCCGGCAGTCACCCGCGGGAAAAGGGGGACCGGAGGGGTGGTCCCGGGCCGCGTGGGGGAAGCCGAGGAGATGGGGGGTCCTCGTCTCCGTGGGGACAAAAAGGAAGGCAGGCCGCCCACTCCCACGGGAACTCACCGCTGTCTCGAGTGGCAAGGACTCACTGCAGTCTCAAGCGGTGGTGTCTCCAAAACTCCTCCTCCTCTCCCGCGGGCAAGCAAAACTCTCCGATGAAACACAGCAGCTCCGGCGGGCGGGACAGTCAGGCAGGTCGAAGCCAACAGGACAAGAGGTCGAACTCCCCAGGATTAACAGCCAAAAGGAAGCTAAACCTCCAGTCCCCCTCCCCAACAAACTGCCTGTCTGCACCCAGAGAGCCAGCCACACCTCCACTGCCTCTCACCTTCCCGGCCAGGGCTCCACCTGCTCAGCCTCCCCGCCCACCCTTTTCTTTCTCCAAAGTGGGCAATTAACCCAGGCTAGCTACATCTTTAGTAATGCTAATAACCTCCCTTCCCCCCGCTCACTCCGTTTCTTTACCTTGGAGTGGGGCAGGGGGAAGGAAAATTCCCCTGATTTCCTAATCTACAACAACTTCCTACCAATTTCTTGGGACTAGACCTCCTGAAGGGAAGGTCTTGGACTGATGAGGAAGGAAATGTATAGGCTTTTGGAAAAGAAATCCCACATCTGTGTTTACTAAGTCCTGCCCCTGCTCTTCTTCCCTCCCTAGTAACCAATGTCAAACCTTACCCCTTACCCTTGGAAGCAAGGGAAGGAATCACTTCAGTTATTGGAGATTTAAAAGAAAAAGGAATATTGATTGCAACACATTCTCCTTATAATTCCCCTCTGTGGCCTGTCCGTAAGCCAAATGGTAATTGGAGGCTAACGGTACACTACCGTCGCCTTAATGCAAATACAGGACCCCTTACTGCAGCAGTCCCAAATATAGCTGAGTTAATAGCAACCATCCAAGAACAAGCCCATCAAATTATGGCCACTATTGACATCAAAGATATGTTTTTTATGGTTCCCCTGCAGGAACAGGATCAAGAATGCTTTGCTTTCACATGGGAGGGCCAGCAATACACTTTTACCCGTCTCCCACAAGGATTTAAACACTCACCGACTCTAGCACATCATGCACTGGCACAGGAACTGTCACTCATTCCTCCTGCACCAGGAGTAAAAGTGTACCAATATACTGATGACATTTTAGTAACAGGAAATGAGATTGCACCTGTGCAAACAACCCAAACAGACATTATCAGGCATCTTGAATCCCTGGACTTACATATCCCTCCTGAAAAGGTACAACATCCTTCACAAGAAGTAAAATTCCTGGGAATTTGGTGGAAGGGAGGAATGGTTTATATTCCCCCAGACACACTTACCTGCCTAGACCAACTTAAAACACCAGAGAATAAAAAAGATTTGTAGCATGCTTTAGGCCTGCAGATTTTTTGGAGAAAACACATCCTGATTTTTCAATAATTGCACGGCCCTTACATGATTTATTGCAGAAAAAAGCAAAGTGGGATTGGACCCCCCTTCACGATGAAGCCCTACAACTCCTGATTTTTGAGGCCAACACATACCACTCATTAGGCCCCATACACCCTACCGATCCAGTACAAATTGAGTGGGGATTTGCAAGCTCCGGACTGTCCATACATGTGCTGGTTTAAGAGTTAACCAGCAGGGGAAATGAACTCAACTCAAAGGAGAGATTATAAGTCAGAATAACAATTTACTAAAATAATACAGTAAGTACAATCATACAAACAAACAATTGGTCTTAACCCACAAAACCCAAATGTATAACCCAGTACCCTGGGGCATGAACAAAGTGGTGTTCCTTGGGCCCCGCTTGAGTCCAAAGTAAGGGGAGAGGGGAAGAACCTGCTGGTGGGAGAGCTGTTGCAGTCTGGTCAAAAGTGGTGATTGGAGTCCAGTATAGGGTGGTGGTCCAAGTCTGTTTGAGAGCGATGAGCCGCAGTCCTTCTCTGGATCCCACAGAGTGGTTCAAAATGTTCAAAGACTCCAAGATTATATATCCTGCAGTTCAGGCAGGAATGCTCAGCACTTCCCTCAGGGCGGGGAGTTCCACAAAGGGTGTGAGGACAGGAGCATCCTCCTATCTCACAGGCCTCTTAACACCTCGTTTATAGCCTGAGGAGTCAGGCTCTATGGGCAGATGGTGTAAATGGTTCATTGATAACAGTTTCTGGGAAATGGCATGGAAGGCTATAGAATACACAGTTTTTGGTTACACCCATACCCTGATGAACTGGTCTCAGTTGTCCTAACTAGGACATTATCCACCCCTTATTCTATGCCATCCATGTCATGCCCAAATTAACCCCCTTTAAAAAAGCTATATCCCTTTAAAACTATATACATCTATATATATACATATATATATACAATGAAACATTACAGACCATTCTCACTCAGAATTAGGTCCCCTTGTGGTACACAACGTGTCTCCCCATCTTTTTGCATTACCCACCAGGTGGAACCAGGTCCCTGAGCAAAAACAATCCCTCGGATGGGTTTGCCTTTGCTTGAGGTGGGACTAATCCAAACAGTCTTCCCTAACATTCCTCTCATATGTACCACGGGGACTTTATCTCCATCTACAGTATGCAAAAGTTCTGATTGGGCAGGGCCAGCTCGATTGATGGAGCCTCGGGTGTTGACCAACCAGGTGGCCTTTGCTAAATGCATCTCCCAGTGTTTGAGAGTCTCTCCACACAGTGCCTTCAGGGTGGTTTTCAGCAGTCCGTTGCACCGCTCAACTTTTCCAGCAGCTGGTGCATGGTAGGGGATATGATACACCCACTCAATGCCGTGCTCTTTGGCCCAGGTGTCTACGAGGCCATTCTTGAAATGGGTCCCATTATCAGACTCAATTCTCTCTGGGGTGCCGTGTCGCCACAGGACTTGTTTTTCAAGGCCCAGAATGGTATTCCGGGCAGTGGCATGAGGCACGGGGTATGTCTCCAACCATCCAGTACTTCCTTCTACCATGGTCAGTACATAGTGCTTGCCTTGGCGGGTTTTGGGGAGCGTGATGTAGTCAACTTGCCAGGCTTCCCCATACCTGTACTTTGACCACCGTCCACCATACCATAGAGGCTTCACCCGCTTGGCCTGCTTGATGGCAGCACACGTCTCGCAGTCATGGATGACCTGTGAGACAATGTCCTTGGTTAAGTCCACCCCTCGGTCATGAGCCCATCTATATGTTGCATCTCTCCCCTGGTGACCGGAGGCGTCATGGGCCCATCGAGCCAGAAATAATTCTCCTTTGTGCTGCCAATCCAGATCTACCTGAGAGACTTTAATCCTGGCAGCTCGGTCCGCCTGCTCGTTGTTACGATGCTTCTCATTAGCCCGTTTCTTGCCTACATGAGCGTCTACGTGATGGACCTTCACACTCAGCTTCTCTACCCGGCCAGCGATGTCCTGCCACATCTCCGCCGCCCAGATGGGTTTCCCTTGGTGCTGCCAGTTGGCCTTTTTCCATCGCTCCAGCCATCCCCACAGAGCATTGGCCACCATCCATGAGTCAGTGTAGAGATAAGAGTCTTGGCCACTTCTCTCGTTCAGCTATATCCAAAGCCAACTGAACGGCTTTAAGCTCTGCAAAGTGACTTGACCCATCTTGTCCTTCGGTCGCTTCTGCAACTCGCCGTGTGGGACTCCATACAGCTGCCTTCCATTTTCGGTTTGTCCCTACAATGCGGCAGGAGCCATCTGTGAAGAGCACATATCGCCTTTCATCTGCTGGTAGCTTGTCATATGGTGGGGCCTCCTCAGCCCGTGTCACCTTCTCCTCCTCTTCTTCAGAGGATAGTCCAAAACTCTCACCTTCGGGCCAATTGGTGATAATTTCCAGAATCCGAGGGCGATTAGGGTTCCCTATCTGGGTTCGCTGCGTGATCAGAGCGATCCACTTACTCCACGTGGCATCGGTGGCGTGATGTGTGGAAGGAACTCTTCCCTTGAACATCCAGCCCAGCACTGGTAGTCGGGGTGCCAGGAGGAGCTGCGCTTCGGTGCCGATTACTTCTGAGGCAGCTCGAACTCCTTCATAGGCAGCCAGGATCTCTTTCTCAGTTGGTGTATAGCCGGCTTCAGATCCTTTGTATCCCCGACTCCAGAATCCCAGCGGTCGTCCTCGGGTCTCCCCAGGCACTTTCTGCCAGAGGCTCCAAGAAGGGCCATTCTCCCCGGTTGCGGTGTAGAGCACGTTCTTCACGTCCTGTCCTGTCCTTACTGGCCCAAGGGCTACCGCATGGGCAATCTCCTGTTTAATTTGTTCAAAGGCTTGTTGTTGTTCGGGGCCCCACTGGAAATCATTTTTCTTCCGTGTCACAAGGTAGAGAGGGCTTACAATCTGACTATACTCGGGGATATGCATCCTCCAAAAGCCCACAGCGCCTAAGAAAGCCTGTGTTTCCTTCTTGCTGGTTGGTGGGGACATGGCTGCTATTTTGTTAATCACCTCCATGGGAATTAGGCGGCGTCCATCTTGCCACTTCACTCCTAGGAACTGAATTTCCTGAGCAGGTCCCTTGACCTTACTCCGTTTAATGGCAAAACCGGCTCTTAGGAGAATCTGGATTATCTTCTCTCCTTTCTCGAAGACTTCGCCCGCCGTGTTCCCCCATACAATGATGTCGTCAATGTACTGTAGGTGCTCTGGAGCCTCACCCTTTTCCAGTGCAGTCTGGATCAGTCCATGGCAAATGCTGGGACTCTGTTTCCACCCCTGAGGCAGTCGATTCCAGGTGTACTGCACACCTCTCCAAGTGAAAGCAAATTGTGGCCTGCACTCAGCTGCCAAAGGAATGGAGAAAAAGGCATTGGCAATGTCAATGGTGGCATACCACTTGGCTTCCTTGGACTCCAGCTCGTACTGGAGCTCCAGCATGTCCGGGGTGGTGTGACTTCATTGAGTCCACGGTAATCCACCGTCAGCCTCCACTCTCCGCTGGACTTACGCACTGGCCATATAGGGCTATTAAAGGGTGAGTGAGTCTTGCTGACCACCCCCTGGGTCTCCAGTTCACGGATCATCTTATGTATAGGGGTCACAGAGTCTCGGTTGGTGCGGTATTGCCGACGGTGCACTGTTGCTGTGGCTATTGGTACCAATTGTTCTTCAACCTTCAGCAGTCCCACAGCAGAGGGGTCCTCTGAGAGACCAGGCAAGGTGTTCAACTGTCTAATTTCCTCCGTCTCCACAGCAGCTATGCCAAAAGCCCAACGAAGTCCTTTTGGGTCTTTGAAATACCCACTCCTCAGGTAATCTATGCCAAGGATGCACGGGGCCTCTGGACCAGTCACGATGGGGTGTCTGTGCCATTCCTTCCCAGTCAGGCTCACTTCAGCTTCCAGTACAGTCAGCTGCTGGGATCCCCCTGTCACCCCAGAAATGGAGATGGATTCTGCCCCTACGTATCTTGATGGCATTAAAGTACATTGTGCGCCGGTGTCCACTAAGGCCTTATACCTTTGTGGCTCTGATGTGCCAGGCCACCGAATCCACACTGTACAATAGACTCGATTGTCCCTCTCCTCTACCTGGCTAGAGGCAGGGCACCCCTAGTCCTGGTCATGGTACTCATTGTGCTCTTCTTGGGGGTATGACCTGGAGGTCCCTTCAAGAGGATCAGACGTATCATCATTCCTGTACCGTCTGGAGTCTTGCCCACGAGAGACTGGAGCAGCGTTTACCCTTGAAGAGTTCCTTGTGGTACTTGTTCCTCTTTTCAGTTCACGTACCCGGGCTGCTAAGGAAGAGGTGGGTTTCCCATCCCACTTCCTCATATCTTCTCCGTGCTCATGGAGGTAAAACCATAGATCGCCACGTGGAGTGTACCTTCTCTCCTTAGCTGGGGGACGCTGGCTCCTAATAGCAGAGACTCTTGTTTATCCTGGTGAGATATGGAAAATCCCTTCCTTAATTTCTTCTCTTAGCTTCTGGTGTCCCTCTTCAATTTTCTCTTCCAGGCTTCGGACGTGTTCAGCCAGTTTGGTTTCCACAGACGAGACGTGGGCTCGTAATGGGGCGGTGACAGTGTCTTCATACATCCTGAGTTTACTAACCAATGCTCCCACCTTGTCCTCTCCCTCCCTCCATTGCAGCGTTGCTAAGTAGCGGGAATACATTTCTGGCCCGAGTCGTGCAAACTTTAGCCACATCTGGGAGGTGCACTGT